>NC_081409.1:19409607-19719945 GCF_030272615.1 Cryptomeria japonica
ATTATATGATTTTTTGGATTTTTTCAGGACTTTATATGATTTTTTGGATTTTTTTCAGGACTTTATATGATTTTTTGGATTTTTTCAGTTATGCCCCCAGTGTGCAGACCTGTATGACATGATGATCTGTAGAATGCATGTGGAGACAAATTAATTTTTGGACATGAGCTATGTGAATGCAATATGCAGGATGAAGATGCATTTCCTATTCAAACAAGGTTAACTGTCTTTGTTTTTGTATTGGTAATACACCAATTGAAATGGAGATGCAAATCATTTCATAGATAAGTGGTCAATCGATCTCTAAGTCCCTTTGGAACATTCATCTCAACACATTTAGTGACTAGGATTTAAAAATGGAGAAATGGAAAACTTCCCCATTGGTTCTTGAAACTTTGATCTTCTTTTGCCCATGTGTGTGCAAATGCGTTAATTCCGCTCTTGTGTTCACTAAAGATCCTTAGCATCCTATATGACTAGCTACATGATTTTTCTAACTTCAAAAGCATCTCGAATAGAACCTCGCTGCCAGCAAGCCTTGAGAGCTCCGACGAGGTTATAGATTGTAATTTCTCAAATATTGCTCCATTGCCAGGAGGCATCCATAGCCCTGATGGAGTTACTTGTATGTTCCCATAGTCAAGCTTTTTATCGCATTTGTATACATGATATTTCAGTTATATATCATTGCTCTAATGCCTTTAGATGGATATTTGGCATAGCTCTTTTTCTCTTTTTTCTTTTCTTGCCTTGACTTGTAAGTAATGAAACCTACTTGGGTGTGACAATTACAATGGTGCTGAAGTAGAATTTTAGATTTTTTACTTAGTCATATGATCAACTAGGTGTCTAGAATGAATTAGAGGTCTTCTGAATTTGTGAGATATAGCAATTGATAGATTGTGGGTTAACAAGTCTCAAATAGTGAAATCACTACCCAACCATTAGTAAAGCGTCCTCATAGAGTAATGTTGAGAATGAATGACTTTAGAAACTCAAAGACTTCATGTCTGAATATCTAAGAAAGGAAATGACCCTTGTTTTCCTTAGATGCAAATAAATGATAAACTCGAACAATTGCCTTGTTTTATTGATGCTTCTATATGAAAATGTGGAAATTTTAAGGATGTGATGCATTTAAAAAAGAATCTATAGGTGATGCACTGTTTTAAATGATATAATATGCAATGCGGAAAGTAAAACCTAAACTACACAGCCCTTAGGTATAATATCACTTAAGGTGCATGTTGTTCATAGGGTCAGAGAGTGGATCTCCCTCCATGGTAGCCAAATTATATGCTCCATTGCCTATGACCCTTGTTATAATGAAATGACCTAGCTAGTTAGGTTCGAATTTCCCTAGCCTTTCTCATTCTGCTAGGTTCGATTGATTCTCTTTAAGTACTAGATCTCCCACTTGAAAAGTTTGTGGGCGGACCTGTTTATTATAACTTCATCTCAATCTATTTTGATATCCTTGTAGATGGTTAAACGCGGTTTGTCTTTTTTCATCAAGGGTTTTGAGTTCTTGTAACCTTGCTACCCTGTAGTCTTCCTCTGATATGATGTTTTGTAAGGAGACTCTTAGAGACGGTATTTCTATTTCAATGGGGAGTATCGCTTCTATACCATAGACCAAGAAATATGGTGTTTCTCCTATAGGTGTGCGTACTCCTGTTCTGTAAGCCCAAAGAGCGGGATTTAATTGGAGATGTTAGTCCCGTCCTGTGTTAGTGACTACTTTCTTAAGAATTTTCAATATCATTTTATTTGTAGCCTCTACTTGTCCATTACTCTGTGGATAATATGGCGTGGCAAATCTCTGTTGTATGTGAAATTTGTCACACAATTCTTTCACTTCCTGGTTTTTAAATGGACGCCCGTTATATGTAACAAAGCACATTGGAACTCCGTATCTACATATAATTTAGTTGAGCATGAATTTTGCTATTTTCTTTCCAGTCATGTATTTTAAAGGAATTGCCTCAACCCATTTGGTAAAGTATTCAGTGGTTGTCAAGATAAACTTGTGCCCATTGGAAGAAGTAGGGTTGATTTTAGGCACTAGATCTAATCCCCATTGTGAAAATGGCCATGGTGATGTGATGGGTTAGAGATCTTGTGCTGGTGCATGAATAAGGTCTCCATGCATTTGGCATTGTTTACACTTCTGTACATACTTGTAAGCATCTTTTTCCATGGTTGGCCAGTAATACCCTGTTCTCTGCAATTTCTTTGACAATGGCGGACCGCTTTGGCGAGCCCAACAGATTCCATCATGGACTTCTTTTAAAGGAAGATGTGCTTCATTCTCATCCAAACATCGGAGAAGAGTTCCATCGAAACCCTTTCTATACAAAGTATCACCTATAATGGTGTATCTAGATGCCTGAAGAATAAAGGTCTTCTTTTGATTTCTAGACAGATCCGGTGACATGTATTGAGTATGTAAATAGGTGTATATTTCATTGTACCAAGGTGATTTTGGACCCACGATTGCACATACATATTCTGATAGGGGAGTCTAATATGCAGGCACCATCAACTGTTCTATGATAAAATCAAACTGAGTTTCATTAGCAAGCATATTCAGAAGAGATCCTATGGTTGCCATTGCATCTGTTGCCTTGTTTTGTATTCTTGGTATTTGTTCGAAGGTAATTTTGCTGAAGTGTTCCTTATAATCTTCGACCAACTTCTTATAAGGCATGAGTTTATCATCCTTCATGTTGTAATCATTATTGACATGTTTTACAATCAACTATGAATCACCATAGACCTGTAACTCTTGTATTTTCCATTGTACAACTGTACGAAGCCCTATGAAGAGAGCTTCATATTCAACCATATTATTGGTACATGGGAAATTGATCCTAAATGACTTAGGTATAACATCCCCTTGAGAAGTAATGAAGAGAATGCCAACTCCAGATCCGTGACTTGTATATGACCCATCAAAGTATAACTTCCACATTATTGAGGCAGTTAATGTAAACACAAATCCGTCTAGAAAGTCTATCAGCAATGGATCACTATCCTGTATAGGAGCTTCTGCTAATTGATCAGATATGGTTTGTCCTTTGATGGCTTTTTTGTCTATGTATTCTATATCAAACTCTCTCAAGATCATAACCCACTTAGCCAATCGCCTGGTCAATGTTGCTCTGCTCAATAGGTACTTGAGTGGGTCAAAGTGTGCAATGAGTTGTACCTTATGACTCAACATGTAATGTCTGAGCTTTTGGGATGCAAAGATTACTGCTAAGCATGCTTGCTCTATGGGGGTATAATTAAGTTCATAGCCGATCAAAGTCCTACTTATATAATAAATGGCTCTTTCTTTTCCATTTTTGTCATTTTGTGCCAATAGAGCTCCTAGAGCTGAGTTCATTGCTGATATGTATAACAATAGAGGTTGTCCTGGAATAGGAGATATTAACACTGGTGTGTTCAAAAGATAATCATTTAGAGCTTGGAAAGCTTCCTGGCATTGTTCTGTCCACTTAAAAGTAACTCCTTTCTTGAGTAAATGTTGGAATGGGTGACACTTATCTACCAGCTATGCTATGAATCTCCTTATGGATTGCAATCTTCCTTGTAATCCTCTGAGTTGTTTAAGTGTTGATGGAGGTTTCATATCAATGATTGCCTTGATCTTGGCAAGGTCTATTTCAATTCCTCTGTTTGATACTATAAACCCTAACAGTTTACTTGCTGTTACTCCAAACACATATTTCTTCGGGTTTAATATGACATTATACTATTCCAATTGATATAATATCTATGTAAGAACTGCAAGGTGACTTTCCCTGGTTTGTGATTTAGCCAATATGTCATCCACGTAATCTTCCATTATGGTATGGATCATGTCATGAAACAAAGTTGTCATGGCTCTTTGATATATTGCTCTAGCATTTTTGAGACCAAATGGCATCACATTCCAGCAGTACGTTCCCCACGGGCATGTAAAGGTTGTTTTATGTTGATCTTCTGGTGCAATTTTAATCTAGTTGTATCCTGAAAAACCATCCATTAAGGATAGCATCTCATTTCCAGCTGTTAGGTCAACTATCATGTCGATATTGGGTAGCGAGAAGTCATCCTTAGGACAAGCTTTATTTAGATCTCAAAAATCAGTACTGATTCTTATGCCTCCCGTGGGCTTAGTCATAGGTACGAGGTTGGATATCCATTCCATGTAGTCAATAGGTCTAATAAAACCTACATCAACAACTTTTGTAGTTCTATTTTAACCAGTAATGCGATACTTGGATGCATTTTTCTCAATTTTTCCTTGTAAGTTTTAACTCCTGGTATCAATGGTAAGTGATGCAACACTAATTCAGAGTCTAAGCCCAACATGTATGAATAGGACCAAGCAAAGTTGGTAGGTCATTGCTTGAAACAATGAATGAATCTATCTTTTTCTTCTTTGCTCAGTGATTTTGCCAGATGGATGTTATGTACAACCTCCCCTTCTGCTATGTTTACTTCTTCTGTTTCCTCTGTAAGTAATGTTGAACTTTCTCTTTCTAGAGGAAGATTACCCAAGTCACTTTTGTCATTATGGATAGTTTCATCCTTATCTTCTATTGGAGAAGTACTTTCTTCTCCAAAGTATGTCATTCTATTTAGGTCTATAGCAAACCCTGCTTTATGATCACCTTGTGGAAATCCCTCTCTAACTCCTAGAAATTCTGAAATTGCTTCGTCGTTTTCAAACCAATCCAGTGTTGGTCTTCCTTCTTGCCCCCAGTCAATAAAGTGTGAATTTACTAGGGGTAAATCATTACTCCTTTCTTTAGTAGACTCTGATAACATGAGGACTTGATTGTTTGATTGACTTTGAGTATCTTCATCCTATATAAGCCTTATTTGATTCCTTAAATTTACACTTTCTGATGGGCTAGAATCATGGAGTGATAAGAATTTGTAGTCATGAGAGTCTGTCTCACTTTCAATATATGTTTCATCATATGAGCTATCATCACTTATTTCTTCTTGTTCCTATGCCTGATTTTGTTGTAGATTGTTTGGTCTTCATTGGACATTAGTTACCCTGCTTAAGCCTGGTATAAGCCTTTGCAATCTTTCTTCATTTGTTTCATTAGGTTGGGCCTGAGTTGCTTCTCATGGTAGAAGTAGTGACAATAACCATGGGTGGGAATTTAGGTGGTGGGGGTAATCTTGCATCTGTTGCCACATTAGGCTGTACAGTTGTGTTAATAACTGCATCATTTTGTAACTCAGTGATAGGTTCTTGCAAGAGTTGTTTCATGTCTTCCCCATCTGATTCTGCACGTGGTGATGTAGGTACCTGATTACTTGTTTGAGATGAAGATGGAAGTGCTTGTGTGGACAAATTCCTTAGTAATATATAATCTGATGGTTTGATTAGTATATCAAGAGTACGTTGTCTTGCCTCAGTGATATGTTGTACATGCTTGTATCCCAATCCTTGATTTCCTGGATTATCATTAGGAACAATAGGTTCTAGTCTTCCTTGTTTCTGTAACCCAAGGCCCATGGTACCATCATATCCATGTCTTTGGAGTATTTTGAATCCATTGCCATACTAATCTGTGTGTATTCTGGGTATTGTCATATGATCTTCTTCTCTATATATCCAATGGTTAACTTCTTCGTTCAAGGATTCTTCCTGTAAGTCACCCCATCTAAAGAAATAGCATGAATCTGTGTATCTGACAATTTATTTTCCTTTGTCTCTCTTTTGCACTATAGTGTGAAGTTTCCCAAAGGACTTAGGAGAAAGAGACAACTGTTTCCCACTTAAAGTATTTGCGATAGAGTACTCTCCACAACCCATATCCTTTATTTGTAAGGAGGATGTTGTAGGCATATCTTTTTTTGTTTATGTAATGTTTAATGTTTCTAGCTGTGTAGTGAGAGGTGCGGCCTGATTGATAGGTACTTGATTATCGACACTGTCTTTCAGATAATTGCAATGTTGGAACAGATTGGGATCACCCTTTATGGTGATTTCAATTCCATTGTATGGGAATTTGAAACACTGATGAAATATGGATGGCACTGCTTGCATGGTGTGGATCCATGGGTTGCCCAATAACATGTTATATCCCAGCTCTCTATCCAAGACTTGAAAAGTGACCTCTGTCGTTATGGGTCCTATTTGTACAGGTAATGTTACAATGCCTTTAGATGGACGTTCTTCGTCATCATAAGCCTTGATATTTATCCTTTTGGAAGAATCAATGTGAAGTTCTGAATATCCCATTGCTTTGACCAGCTTTAAAGTACAAATGTTGAGACCGGCTCCCCCATCTATGAGTACTCTTCTGATTCTTTTCTTATGAATGTAAGCTTCCAAATGTAGTGGGTCATTATGAAGCAATTTATCACTAGGAATATCTTGTTCTGTGAATGCAATACATGTGCCTTGTGTTAGATTTCCTACCATAGACTAGAAGGCATGTTCATCTATATCTCTGTCCACTACTAAATCTTAAAGTCCTTTGTCCAGTATAGCTCTATGATTGGGTGAAATATGCAATAGTTCAAATAATGATATCTGTGCTGGAGTTTTCTTAAGTTTCTCAACTACATTGTAAGTCCCTACTACTGGTGGTTGATTTTGTGGTATCCCTTGTAAAGTTACCTTTGATCTACGAGTAACCACTGCACAGTCTCTATCTCTAGGAGTAATTTTGATTGTAGCAATTGTATCATTTGTATCATAGGCTATTTTATCAAGATTTATGTTAAATCCCTCTTCATAGTCTTTATGTGTATATTTGACATCCATAATATGTTCTATGAGTTCATCTTCAAACCAACCTGAGTGAGATGGTTGATCATGTCCCCAGTCTCTGAGACAAAGATTTGTATCATCATCGTACTTTGGTGCTTCAGATATCATGCAAATTTGGTTAACATCTCTATGAGTGTCTTGATAGTGGTCCTCTTGATCAGGTGTTTATTGTGAATCATTGTTTGTTGTATCTCTGGAGCTAATGGCATGAATAGTGTAGTCGTATGAAACCTTTGTGTAGTTAGCCATATTGTCTTGGGTACCTGATGTGGTAGCTTTTCCCTTGTCATGCTTAACAAAAGGATCCTTAAAAATTGTATGATTTGTGTTAGCTGAGGTCTTATCGGTATCAATTGTGATGTCCCCTTGGTCTTTCATATCTTGGACCAAGTTTTTCAATTTGTAGCAACTTGCCATTTTGTGACCTTTAGTCCTATGATAATCGAAGAAATCGTTGTCGTTCCACCATGTGGGTTTGAAAGGACCTGGTTCATATACTCTTACTTTAGGTAAAGTGATCATGTTTGTCTGTATTAACTTTTTGAGCACTGACTCAATAGGTTCTCCTAAAGGTGTGTAATTTCTTCTTGGAATGTTTACCCTTGGGTATCTTGTGTTCATGTTTTGCATAGCATTTACATTTGATGATGTTGTGTTATTCCATGTATGTGGATTTGTTAACTGAGTCATTCCCAAAGATAAAACAGGTTGAATTTTGTTTATCGTTCTGGCATCTACAATACCATCATTGGTCACATTTTTTTTTTTCGACCAAAACTTAGATTTGTCATTGTTGTTGGTGATGCCATACTAAATAAGACCCCATTCTACTAATCCCTTCTCACATTTGAGAGCCTTTTCTATGATTTGTTTGAATGTGGTTAAATATTGCATTTGTATTGGATATTTAATCTTAGGAATCAAATTTTCTGTAAACATATCCACTTGCTCTGTTTCTGGGATAACTGTTTTGCACCTCCTATAGAGAGCCCTCCATCATTGTATGAAGGATGCAAATGTTTCATTCTCATATTATTTAGCGGCACATAAGTCCATCAAAATAACTGGGGTGTCAATATTGTGCGAGAAGTTTGCAATAAATTGTTCAGCTTATTCTCCCCATGATGTGATAGTTGGTGGTAAATGTGAAAACCATTCTAAAGCCGGACCTCCCAGACTTTTAGGAAATAGTCTCATTAGATAAGTATCTTCTGAGAAAACCTCTATACATGCTGTAAAAAATTATCTGATATGATCTCTAGGATCACCTTTCCCTCGATATCTATCAAATTTGGGTGTCTCAAAATATTGTGGGAAAGGTGGCATGTATAATGTGTGATCGAATGGATAAGGACGTAAGTCCTGCATTGTGTATCTCTTTTTATCATTACCAGTTTGCATGGTCATCATTTGTTGTTGCAAATTCTATATTTGTTGTGTCAGAATATCTGTTTGTGTCAAAGGTATACCTTGTGTTTGTGTATGTCCCACAAAAGGATTCATGGTTGCATAGCTAGGAGGTTGTTGGAAGGTACCAAGATTATAACCTTGTATGTTGTGCGTTCCACTAGGTACTGTGAAATAGGTGATATGCGAACCCATGTTTGGTTGAGTTGTACTTGTATTGGCAAGACCTAGATTTGCATTTTCATAACTATATGTGGATCCCATGGAATAGGAAACTGGAGGTTGGGTTGCACTTGTTGCTTGTGTTTGAATAGGTGGTGAGACACTTGATATTATCTGTATGCTTTGTGATGGTACACTAGCATTGATCGCTGGGGATGACACACTTGTTTGAAAGTTCACATTTGTGTTGACATTTGTTTGGATAGGTATGTTTTGAGGAAAACTGGAGGTCGTTGCTTGTATTTGTGTCAAGGGTGGTGTTTGACTATTATCTTGACCTAAAGTTTTTCCTGGTGGTAAAATCTTTGTGACATCAAAATCCTCAGGTAGTTTTGCCCCATTTTGTATTAACAATGAAAGATACTTGTCCCTATCGCTATGTATAAGTGCATCTAGGATCATGAGGACATGTGGGTCTTGCTGTCCAGACTCAATTTTTTACTTTGTCAAATGTTGTTGTAATTCATTTATGATGGACATTGTCTGTGTACTTGAGTTTTGATCTGTTGACATGTCCATGTTCCAAGTAGGGTTTATAGACTGTGTGTTGTTCGGGTCCATTATCCTTTCGCTTTCTGCGACCTTGTGATGAGCATATAAAATTGCTTATATGAGGGTGGTTCTATGCAAGACGATGGCCTAACACTAGACTGTAGACGTAAATATGAGGTATGCAAGACTATACTAGACTCTATTGAGGATTTTGATGTGAGACCTTTTTATCATTTCTAGATTTCTCTAATGCAAGTCTTTCCATTTGTTGATGAAGTTGTTCAGCCTCAATCTCTCTATCAATTATACAGGAAATCCTAGACTCAATGTTTATCTCATGTATGACTCCTATATATTGAGGTACGCATCTTCTTAAATCCCAAGCTAAGTTAGCTAGACCATCAATGATTTCTTGTTGACCACCATTTGGAACTAGATTAGGTTGCTCAAAGGGGAGAAAACCATCACCTGGGAGACCCATGAAGGCACATGCTATGAACCTATAACTAACAATGGACTTAGACATATATGAGGTCTAGATGAAGACATATATGATAATGTAGGACTATGTAACTATTATGGATGATAATGCAAAAGACTTAGGATGATAATGAGGACATGATTAGGACTATGCAAAAGACGTAGGACAAAAATGAGGACGTAAGTGGGACTATGCAAAAGACTATGTAAGGGACTGCCTATGGTCACAAGTATGTAAGGACTTTTGAGAATTAGTTTTCAAAATAGACTTTGTTTTTGGTAACTTCATGTGTAGGACAATGTTTTGTAGTTTTCCAAATCTGAGAACAATTGTTGGTAGGTATGTATAGCTGACTGACTCAATTTTTATACAATCTCAGAAAATTTAGAGATACGTGGGATAGGGCCTGAAATAGCCCAAACGACTGACTCAATACTGGTCTATCACAATGATACATAAAAAAGCACGGAATACAATCTTAGGCTGGATAGTGGACACCATTTAGTGAGGCCCCCGCAGCAAAATACCGAAACAAGATGGACAAATAGAGAGTTTGACAGCACTGGCTCCACTCCACGACACACACTTCTCGGGCATGCCAGTCTCTCTTACCCTGAAGATCCAAAGATCTTATCACTGAGGGATTTCTATCTCATAATGTAAGGTACATGAGGGCTATCTATGGGGTACGATCCGCACTCCCGGAACCACTGAATGTAGGATTTTTGTTAACTAAATTGGTTCTTAGTATTAGGTTTTGAGGGGTCCCGATCTAGCGACGGATTCTTAGATCAAGCCACTTAAGGCTTTAGTTGAGCTTATCAGTGTAGGGAAGGCCCCCACATACATCAAATTCACTCAACACTCTAGCCGCCTAGCCAGTATATTTATATAGCGGCTCAAAAAACCCGCTCGAGAGTATGCTGGGAGAGATGATATCCCCAACGCATCCCAATTTGAAGTACCTCTGTGGGGAGATGAAATCCCCAGTCAAAGATACCCGTTACTACGTAGAATAAAAGAAAATTTGGATGTCGTTGTCACCTTCCTTCTTTCTCCCAAGAGCTTGATGGCGGGTAGAAAGTCAGTTAGTGCAACAGTAGGTCCACCCTAGACACAATAAAAAGTTCTTTTCCTTAAGAAAATGAAAAAATGATTTAATCTAATGCAACTTGATTCACATTCATTTTATAGCCCAAATTTAGGTGTTAGATACGCATGTGTATGTCAATTTTAAATACCAAATCCAAGTATGAAGGCATACATGTCCATTTTAACCATTTGTTGATTTTTAAGCACCAAAAAACCAAGTGTGAGATACATGCATGTCCATTTTAGCCCATGTTTATTTTAAACACCAACAACGAAGTGTGAGATTATCCATGCATGTCCTTTTTAACTGTTGTTGATTTTAAGCACTAAAAATTGAAGTGTTAGATGATCCATGCATGTCCTTTTTAACTGTTGTTGATTTTAAGCACTAAAAATTGAAGTGTGAGATGTGCATACAAAATTACTAATCTAATCCTCCCTGCGAATCCGCCATAGGCTGTAAATAGAAGATTAGTAGTAAAACTAAACCAACAAAAAACATAAACTCAAAACTTGACAAAGGCAATTGCATAATACTACCTGAGCAAATGCGTGACTATATCTGGTCGATTGCGTAGCACTAATAGGTCGATTATGTGATAGAATGCAGACAAAAAAAAAGTTAAAAACTAAAAAAAAAAAGAAAACTAAACCTGATCAGGAACCTGTGAAACCAATTGTGAAGCCCTAGCCAAATCCCTCATCATCCATTCAATATTGATTAGATCATATTTAACTATATAAGAAAGAACTAGGCTATTATATCTGTCTAAGGCCAGTTGTTCTTCTGAATCCTGTATCAATTTTTCTGCCTGGAGAACCTTTTGATAGCGTTTGGCTTCTCTCCTTTGTTGTTTCGTCCTTCTCGCACCTAAAATCTTGAACTGAACTTTTCTTGCCATAAACTGTGTTAATCAAATCATGAAATAAAAAGCATTTTGATTTCGGATTAACTAAATTTAAGAGAGAATTAAACAGAATAGATAACAGATGGAAGAAAAAATTAAACAGCAAAGCTTCCTACGAATGCATTATCCAGAAAGGGCGATTGTGCGATTGTGACAGGGTGATTGCATGACCCTGTCAGAACGAATGCGTGACCCCAAAGGGTCGAATGCGTGATCCTATCTATGCGATTGTGTGATGATGTAAGATCGATTGCATGATGGAAAAATCATTTCTCGAAATTTGTGCAACCTAAAAAAAAAATGAAAAATCTGCACAATCTGCAAAAATCACACAGAACATAGGAAAAGGTTAAATTGCTATTCGATTCACACCAGGTTCACCAAAATGGGTGCATATAAAATTCATCTTATTCAAAATAAGTAATCAATTAGAAGAAAAAGGGAAATCACGAATCCCTTCTAATCAAAGAATTTAACAAACTAACAATGAAATGATACAACCAAGCAAAATAGGAATTATGAATGAAATCAATAAAAACCCCCTATTCTATGACTGCGTAGAACTTCCATTGCTCTTCTCCTCTTCGTGGTATGATGACTCTCAGATATTACACTGGTAACCTACAAATGACACAAAGATTCAAAGTTCGTGATTGTTGAAAATGGAGATTGGATGCTCAATTTATAGATTTTTGGATAAGATTGATTGAAAGGTGGAACAAATTGATCAAGAGTTGTGAACTCAGGTGAGCTCAAATGAAAATTGATAGTTGAACTGCTGATTGTAGGAGTATAACTCAATAGATTGAATAGATTAATTGAGTTAACCGGTTGAGAAAAAGCTAATTGAAGGAAGAAAAAGAATGATTGGAGGAAATAAAGAAGATGACACAGAAAGCTTAATTTAGAAAAAAGCTAATTGAAAGATAGAAATAGATATTGGAGAGATAAATGATTTAATTAATTAATTGATTGAATTAATTAATTTAGCATGTGCTTGCATTTAGATTTAGATTTTTAATTTAATCGTTGCATGAGATTTATTCAAATAATTGAATTTATTAATTCAATTTAGCATTTGAATATATTTAGAACTTGACTTTGATTTCCAATTTGGTTTTTGAAATCATGCACATGTATTTGAATTTGGAAGAAATTAGAAGAATATGGAATTAAATGAAATGAGAATTTGGGGATTTGGAAATGGAAGAATTAATAAGCTAATTAAATAATTTAAAGAAACTATTTAATTATTTAGAAATGGAATTTAATTAAATAATAAAGATTATTTAATTTAAAGGAATTAAATCACAATTAATTAAATAATTAATATTTAATTAATATTTAGAAAAGGGTTAAATGATTAGATGATTAGAGATAGAAATTGAATAATTAGTAATTTATTTAAATAAAAAAGATTATTTAAATAGGGGAATTAATCAGAATTAATTAAATAATAAATATTTAATTAATATTTTAGGAAATGATTAAAATGATTAAATGATGATAGAATAGGAAAATAGAATAATTAATAAGATGATGAGGAAATATGAAATTAGAAGAAATAAATAAATTAAACTAATTAAATAATAAAGATTATTTAATCAATTAGAGGAATAATTAGTACATGATCAATGAGACATTTTTAGGTGTCTATAGCAGGCAGATTAGAGTTCCTTTCTTGTCACGTGCAATATTAATTATCTTGTCCACAATGACCCTTTTTTCATTCATATCCTTGGAAAGATTTCACAGGGACTTGGATTGCATGATAAAGAAATTCCCTTAAAATAGACAAAGAAATGATGGGAACCTCCCTGTAGCATTCAAATAAGCGGAGTCGAGGTATGTGTGGCAATTTCACCTTAATGTGAAGTCTCTTATCACAGACACCTAGCTAACTAGATGTTTCTAGATCATCAGAATCATTACTACAAGCAGAAAACAAAGAAAACATTATGCCCCCACTCCTTGTTCCTCTTAGTCAAGATAGACTTCCTCGAGTTACTCAGAGGGATAATGATCGAAAACCAATATAAAAGACATCACACAGTGAAAATTTCCATGCATAGCTTAAACTATTTAGTGATTGTTTTCAGTTTTGTTGTTTTGCTTGTGTACTCAGTGATAAAACTCTTCAGTAATTAGGAGATAGGTGACTGACTTGGAGTGGATGACCAGGTATCACTAACAGAATGATGACTTGGTTGATAATGCTTAGGACATTGTTATCTTGTCATTCATCCTTCATAGCAGGAGTAAATCGCCCTACAAAATTTTATTTGAGTCCTTATCTTTCTAGAAATTCCTTGGTTCAATCCTAAATCTGTTTGTAAATTGTCTTAATCCGTAGCGCCAAGTCTTAATGGTCTGTTTGAACCCCATGAACTCATTGAACCATTTTGAAAGGAGTTCATAATGTTCGTTTAGGTTCCACAGGTTCTAAGGTGTCTAAAAAAGGTTTTCATGCTAACATTCACTTAACGTGTTTTGCAACGACTCTTTTTCATGGTCGCATATGATGTGTTATATCCTCTTTCTCCAAGTCATGAACCCTTTGAACCTAGTTCAAACAGTTTAGTGGTGTTCAACATGTTCAACGAATTTCAAAAGACCAATGACACTTAACAGAGTTAATCTTTTCAAAGAGAATTTTCTTGACGCAGTGTACGCTTTGCACTACTTGAACTCTCGTGAAGTCAGTTTAGATTGTTCATGCATGTTCAAATCAGGTGGGTCCCATGGGCTAAAAGACATGATGGTGCATTTATTGCTAAGTATGATGAATATTGAACCATATCTTGGGTGACGTCAACTGGTTGAGTTTTCAAGGCAAGTAATCATTTTTGGGAATTGGCGGTTACTTCAAAAATGCTGCCATGCATTCAATGCATGTGTGTGATGTACAATCCCAACGCTCGACACATTTGAGTTGATGATTGGAATTAATGCACTAAATAAGTTCGTATCACTTCTTTTTCTATAAGGTATGAAGTGATTAATTTCTGAAAACTTGTTCTTCATTGTTGTGGAGTGTTTGGATAGAAGGTTTGTTTGCTGGTACTCGTCCGATTGGTCTCAACTGTGAAGGTGAGTTTGTTTCTTGTCCTCTCCAGTGATTTTTACTGGCTTTTCCTCTCTCGTAATAAAACTTGCTGGGGAAAATAAGGGTTGTTGTTTATAAATTATGAAGTCCACATTGCACCTTTTCTAGAATATTTTTAGTCTTGCATGCATAGAGCCCATAGTCAGTGATAGAGACTTGAAAGGAGAAAATTTGGAAGTTTTAAAGGAAAGAGTGTTTAAAGGAATTGATGGTTCATTTGGTTTAGAAATTCTGAGTAGTGGTCTCATAGAAGCGACAACCTTTCCTCCTGTTGTCCCTTGCCCAGAACTAGTTAGGGAGTGTATTGCGAGGTATGATCCTATTTCCAAAACTATTAAGAGAGATAATGGTGAAACCCTCATCGCAATTAATAGGGAAGTTATTTCCTCCATTTTCAAATTGCCTGATTATCAGTTCTCAAACTTTTCTCCTACCCAATCAATCACCGAGTTCAATGTAGATAAAACTGGACACCAAAATAATATAGCAAAGTATTGGTTGAAGGTTCCTTAGAGGGGTGGCTCCAAACTACCTAAGTATCCCAACACGAACCACATGCTTCCTGATATCCATGATGTCATGTTACTACTACACCAAGTTAGAGGTTCGGTTGAGGCCTACAGTTTCGATGATTGGATTTACTGCTATGTACAACTGGTGCTGGAAGGAAAGCATTATCTTGATTGGGCAGAGTTGATTGCCGACAACATGAGGGAACAGCTGAGTATGGTGAAGAAGTTCAAGCAAAATGTCTTTATGTCCTTATATCTGATTTTTTGCTTGGCATGTGTTAAAGAGATAGTGGGAATACCTAGACAGCTCACTGAGGGAGAGGTTTCTGTGTATGATTGTTACCCTATGTTACAAAGATTTTAGGAGAGTACATAATGCCTTCTTGGGATATTTGTGTTATGAGTTGAAGAACATGAAAACCAAGAGGATATCTGAAGATGCATAGGCATTAGTGAAGCGATATGGTAGTTTCTTTGTTCAGTTTCCTCATTTTTGTTACATAAGAGTAGGCGGTTTTGAGGAAGAGCCTTTCAGGCTTCCTCATTTTTGTTCAGATTGTTTTGTTCTTACTGAGATCTGTAGGCAGTTGGCTACCATAATTAAGAAGGCTCAACCCAGAGATAAATGGGAGGATCATTTTCCTATTCAATTGGGTATTTTATCTTGCAGTTCAATGTCAGATGCTTTAAGCATTGGAGCCGACTTGAAGAACTTCAATTTTCCATTGTATCATGAAAGAAAGGGCTTTGATAATAAAGGTTTCTCACAGAGTCTTGGCTTGATGCCGCACCTTCCAATCCCATACCTAGAGGACTTCTGGGAAGATTGCAAAGATGAGCTTGAAGTGTTCAAAAGAGAAAACATGAGAATGGTTCTGGAACAGGTAGTTTCACTACAGGTGAAACTTGATATAAGTGGAATCCAAGAGGATTATCTAGAGCTCTTTGAACCAGGATATCTGGACCAAGCTAAACCCGAAATGTCCTACATTAATTGGGATGTGGAAGAAGAGGATGACATACAACTTAAAACAAAGAGGGTCCTAGAAAGAACCGCAGAATGGGTTAATAAGAGAAGAGAAATGAAACTAGGCATCAAGATTGGTTCTGCAAGAGGTAGTGAAGTTTCTCTACGTTCCCCAAAACATTTTTCTAACCCCACTTCTATGCCTATTCATGCTAGTAAAGAAAAGAAGCCATCTTCCACCAAGGACAAGTCTAACCTAGCTCTGTAATTTTCTGCTCCTCGATATACCAAGTCATGGAGTGCTGCGCAAAAGAGAATGGACTAGATCAAAGACACAGAGGCAAAAGACAAAATTCTTGATGCTCAAATTTTTAAAGTCGAGGACCTTTGAGTGAAATTGTCAACACCATGGATTCTCATGTGGTCACCATAGCCATGGCATTGCCACCTAAGGTGATAGGAGGAACAACTACTTCAAGTGCAACTCCTAAATGGCTAACCACTTCAGCAAGCAAGAAATAGAGTTTCATTCCCATAACCATCCCAATTTAGGACATGGTGGTTAAGTACATGGAGAAGGGTCCCGAACAAAAGAAGTTCAAAACAACTGCCAGATTGGATGCTGATGAAGAGACTGGGAAGTGGGTTGCCAAGATCGCTTCTTATAAGCCCAAAGATGAGAATAAGGAGGTAAATGTAGAGGAATTTGAGATCACCAAAGTGGAGCTCAGGAACATGAGTAGGGATTCAGATAATCACCTTTTCCAAGTATTGGCTAAGAAGATGCTCACTAGGTTAGAACAAATGGGCAGGAGAAAAGAGAGTTGAAGCGGCATATCAAAATTCTTGCTCAATTCATTGACAGTATTGGCTTCTTTGGAGCACTTCCCATATCACATGCTTTAGAAAGTTTTGACCCTACTACGCCAAAGAACAAGAAGCTGATGGGTCAAGTTCAAGGGGCCAAAAGCATTGCGGGGGCTGTGGAGAAATGGATTGAAGGAGTGATTAAAGATGGTGAAAAATATATCACAAGCTCCAAGAAGTTATGTGATGAGATGCAAAGCCTCATTGCAGAGATTCAAAATCAGATTGTGCCATGGGAAAAAGAAGAGCATAAATGGGAAAATTTCTTGCCCATGCTCACCAAGATAGAAGAGTACAGAGCCATTTTTAGCAGAAAACTCAATCAAGTTGGTAACTGATGAGTGCCAACTCTTTGTATTGAAGAAGACTATAATGTGGTGGGTACTCACATTCAAGTATGTGATTTTTGATGCCAGGGCTTCTGTTTATGAGCTTCAGGATTTTCAGTGCAACTTGGTTAATGACAACAAAGTGGTTAATCCGGAACACGATTGGTAACTGGGAATCTGTGGACTAAACACGTAGGACACAATAAAGGCTTTTAGGCTACACATGGAGAAAGTTAAGGCCAAAGGCAATTTCACTCCCAAAGATATAACATAAGTCGCATGAATTGAGTCCATGACATTTATCGGTAATGATTAGTTACCTAAGCATGCCAAGAAAATGGTGAAGAACGAGTGGGACAAAGAAGCCGCAAAAGAAAAGATCAACACCATGAAAAATCCAAGCTAGACTATAATTCAGGAGCTTGCAACCACCCATGATGCCTAGAAAAGTGGAGGAGAGGATGATGATGAAGAAGAAGCGTAGCATGATGATAATGCTCTGTTTTTATTTTATGTGTTTTTCATAATCTTCCAAATAACTTCAGGGCATTTGTCCCTAAAGTACTTTGTTGGATTTTATAACTATTTCAGAGGAGGTTGGGTTTTGAGGGAGACCTCCTCTATTCTTTAAAGCTACTATAAATTAGGTTAAGATAGATAGAGAAGGGGTTTTAGAATAAGTTACTTAGATTTTGTTTTTAGAAGTTCTGTTTTTCGTTGGAAGGAAGTCACCAGTTTCTCGAAATATGAAATTAGAAAGAGCTTATATGTGTATTGTTGTGTCTTTGTTGCATGAAATACATATATATATAAAGATCATATGCATTTTGGAGAAGGAAAACCTTTGAGTTTTGAATCTGTGGAGTGGTATTTCTTTGCAAATATTAATCTAATTGAACGACTGTGATCACCTTTCTGATGGTAAATGTTGTTATTATTCTGGAGCTCCTTTCTATGTGATTTTAAAAGATATATGTTTGAAAAGAGATTTTATTTCTCTTACCTGTTTTTATGAAGTGTTGAATCGGTGTTTCTCAACTTTGTTTCGATTACCTCCATTTTTTATGTTGAAGCGTTTTGAAGAATAGTTTTCTCTGAAATATTTGTGAACCATTAGCCTCTCATCTAAGAATGAAGTAGGAAGCCTTATGTACTTTCAGGTTAAAAGCATACTAGTTTAATTTAATTAGATTATTCCTTGAATAACTAATGGAGGAGTTGTACCTATCAAAAATTTAGACGGAATTGGTGTATGTCACACTTACCCAACTATTTAGTTAAACTTTTGTCTTTCAAAGAAGGCAACAGAGTTTAAAATAATTTAATTTGAAGAAAGGCAAAAATATGTTCACTAACAAACATGTAATGTGCTTTGTTGATTAACCTAAGACTAGGACATTGATCAATTTCAAGCCATGAGGGTTCCAATGAACCAGGATGTCACAAAGTGAATGAAATAAGTGTACAAGCGAAAGCGGGAATGCCCACGTTGCGTTGATAGATGGAGTGCTTGAGTACAAGAGACGCCTATTTGCCAGGTTTTCACTTGCTTGATAGAGATTCATTTTTTTTTTACCAAGGTGCCTGTTTACCAAGTTTTCACCAAGGCATTTTCTCTCTTTTTCCTTTTTTTTCTTGTTTTTTTTTTGTTTTTTTGTTTTGGATTTCTTCAAGACTTTTTAGCTATATAGGCTGCTAGAGCAGAGAATATAATTAAGGATGAACAAAGCTACTTGTTTACCAGTTGCTTTGATGAGCAGAACCACTTCTACCCACTTAGTGAATTACTCAGTGGTGGTTATAATAAACTTGTGTCCATTAGATGATGCAGGATATATTTGGCCAATTAGATCAAACACCAACTGTTGAATGGGCTAATGTGTAACAAAGGGTATGAGATCCCTTGCTGGAGAGAGTATAAGGTTCCCATGTAGATGACACTTCTAACAGGTTTTGGCAAATTTTATACCTTCTTTCTCCATGTCTGGCTAGTAGTAGCCAGCCCTTAGTAGTTCTCATGCTAAAGTTAGACCATTTGAATGAGATCCAGAAACACCTTCATGAACCTCGGATAATGCGTGTTGGGACTCCTTAGTTTCTAGGCATCTAAGAAAAGTACTATCTAAACCTCGCCTAAATAGGTCATTAGCAATGATGACGTACTGTGACGCATTTTGGATTAGGTTTATTTTTTCATTTCGGGAAAGATTAGCAAGGACAAAATGGTCACACAGGTAAGAGTAAATGTGGCTATAGCAAGATGAGTCATCTCCACTAATAGAATAGATAATTTGGGACTCGAGAGAGTCATAAGACAGATAATTTAACTCTTCCACTAGGAATTCAAAGCAAAAATTAGATTCCTGTAGATGTGGTATAGATGCCAAGGTGGCCATTGCATCCGCTACTCTATTTGCTGATCTGGGGATCTGCTAAAATGATACAAAGGTAAAGTATTTATTGAGATCATCCACAATTCTCTTATAAGGCATCGGTTTCTCATCTCTTGTCTGATATAGATCATTGATTTGGTTGATAATGAGTTGATAATCTCCATAGATGTGTAATTCAACAATCTTCCACTCGATGGCCAGCTTGATCCCATTTACCAAAGCTTCATATTCTGCAATGTTGTTTGTGCAAGGGAAGAGAATCTTGTAAGCTTTTGGGATTAAATATTTTTGAGGAGTAATAAAAAGTATTCCGGCACCAGAACCATGTTGAGTGAAAGACCCATCAAAGAACATCTTCCATGATCTTTGAGTAAGGTGCATGATTGATTAATTCAAAAATTCTATATGCAGAGGTTGACTGTCTTCAAGTGGAGCATCAACAAGTTGGTTTGCAATAACTTGTCCTTTGATGGCTTTACGTTCCACTTATTCAATATCAAATTTTGTAAGAACCATGTGATGAAAACTAAGAGGGGGGGTGTGAATTATTATACCAAAAAATATTGAACTCAAACACTTTATCAGTCTAGCAGTAAACCGGTATAACAGTTTAACTAACAAATCGGTTAACACAAATGCAAACCAAACAACAAGTAAGGCATTCACCCACAGAAGCACAATCACCATAACACAAGAGATTTTGATGTGGAAACCCAAATGGGAAAAACCACGGTGAGATGAAACTCACAAGTAACTATCCATAGAATAGTAACCAGACCGGTTAAGGTTAGACCAGTTAAGGTCATACAATGTTCTTTACCAGAACAGATCCTGTTAGGAATCTCAATCTCTGTTAGGAGATAAGTCCGATTAAAGACTACCTTGTGAGAGGATTTTAGATCCATAGATTTGAATCACCTTGTTAGAGGATTTACAAAGGCTTTTCTGGGCCTACCCAATTAAGGGTTTCTAACTTGTCAAAGATGTGAGTAATCAACAAGTGAATGATCTAGCAAATAGCACAGTATGCTTGGTTAGATCCATGATAGCTCATTGCTAATGCATTTCAGCATTACTTCAATCTTCAGTAAATCCACACTCTGTTACAACACACAGACTTGATTTTTTCTATTAAGATCACACATACAAGAACTCATCAACCACCACAAACCCTAACAGCTACACACATACTAAAACCCTAGACATGATGTCCTTAAAAGGAATCTGATTTCATGTCGGTCCAATAGGATTACATTGCAAGTTCCTAGGTTCATTGTATCTAGACGCATTTGGTAACATGACATAAAATCACCGTCAAAGTGTCGGTGGATGGTAACTCATCACAAAGATATACTAGTTGGTAACTCATCATAGAGTATTACCGGTTTATACAACTTTACCGATTACCAGTTGGTAACTCAGAGTAATACCGGTTTAACTATTAAACAGATTACCGGTTGACAAAAATGAAGACTAGGAAAATCATAACTACCGCTTCTAGTTCCTTTGCTCCGTTCCACTTGAGATCCTTGAACCAATTGAGGTCCTCATGCTACTTGAGATCGGTAAACACTTTTTGCAAGACATCGATAGTCTAAAGACTATAACATAATACCGGTTTGAGACAAATACTGGCTGAGCATAAATCATACATACAAAAAGTGATCTCATAGCAAGTGTGTGTCCATCAATGACAATCACAACATAATCATCAAAAATGCCAACACCCTGACCCATTTAGTCAGTCTTCCTATAAGAGTTGCTTTACTGAGAAGATATTTGAGTGGATCAATCTTAGCCACTAGCTTAATAGAGTGTGCTAACATGTAGTATCTTAATTTATGTGATGCAAAGACTAATACCAAACAAGCCTTTTCTATTATTGTATAGTTCATTTCATAAGACAACCTCTTTCCTTTTTATTCTCATCCTGTTGTGCCAGAAGTGCCCCCAATGAAGTCTCTGTAGTTGATATGTATAGAATCAAGGTTTACCTTGAATTGGTGGCATCAATATGGGTGGATTAGAAAGATAATCTTTGATTTGTTTTAAATATTGTTCACAATCTTCATCCTAGTTGTACTGAACTCCTTTCCTTAATACCTTTGTGAAGGGTTAAGCTTTGTTTGCTAGCTAAGATATAAAGTGCCTTATTGATTGAAGACGTCCTTATAAACTTCTCATTTGACTGATATTCTTGGGCGGAGGCATCTCCATTATATCTTGGACCTTTCCAAGGTCAACCTCAATTCCTTTCTTTGAAATAATGTAACTAGGCAATTTACTAGATGTCACTCCAAATGCAAACTTTTTTGGATTTATCTAGAGTTTGAATTTTCCATTCTGTCTAGTATAGGGCCTAGCTCTTGAATAAGCATGGATCTCTTCATAGTCTTTACTAAAGTGTCATCAACATAATCTTTCATATTCTTATGCATCATATCATGAAAGATAGTAGTTACTACTCTTTGGTAAGTTGCTCCTACGTTTTTAGCGCAAATGGCATGACATTCCAACAAAAGGTTCCCCATGCACATGTGAAAGCTGTCTTTTCTTGATCGCCAGGAGCTATTTTGATCTGATTATAGCCGAAGAATCCATCCATTAGTGAGCACATCTCATACCCGGAAGTCATATCAACTATTATATCAATCATATCAATGTTTGGTAATGGAAAGTCATCCTTCAGACAAGCTTTGTTGAGATCTCTGAAATCTGTGCAAACCCTAATAGATTTGTCTGCCTTTGACATAGGTACTATGTTTGAATTCCATTTTGCATAGTCTATAGCTCTAATAAATCCAGCTTTTAGAAATTTTTCTAGCTCATCCTTGACTAGTAGTGGCACATGAGGATGCATCTTACGAAGTTTTTTCTTGACTAGTTTAACTGATGGTGTAGTAGAGAGATGATGCATGATGAGATCAGGATCTAGTCCTAGCATATTAGAATATGTCCATGCAAAGTTGATCTTCTTTTTTGAAAAGAGGTTGCTAAAATCCTTTAACTCTTCTACTGATAGTGATTGAGATAAATGAATGATATGTGGTGTCTCTTGACTTCCAATATTGAAGACCTTTCTTGGAAGTGACTTGGTAGCATATCAAGTATCTCACCTTTAGGTGCCTCAGAGAGGTTTTCACCCTTAGGTACGTCTTTTATTTTTTACTATTTTTTATTTTGACACTACCACAATGTGGTTTTGCCATCAGATTTCTTATTTTTCTTTTTTTTGATTTTTGTGACTGAGATACTTGATGTGTGTTTCAGTCATGTTCTCGCTTTTCTCACTGGTGGAAGAGTTCATTGGTTCCACTGCATTAAGATAACAGGCTAGTGTGTAGTCATTGGCAAAGGTGGGTATATTCAAAGGTTGGTTATAAAGAGTACAGTCAATCAGTTCAGGATGTATCAAAGATAAAGTTTGAACAGGTTCAAGGGATCTCATGGTACTATAATCATGACTTCAGACCAACCAGTCGAGTTCCAGAAGACTACCTCATGTATGTGTCTTGAGACTAGAAAGAGTTACAACACGATTATCAAAATTCATGTTAGTACTTATTGGACCTAACCCAACTGACCTACTCCTAGCGTCGTCCCCTACTTTAGACTAGACTACATACCGTGGTGTGATAGTAACAGGGTTAGCAAACAACATATCAACATTCATGACAAAGTAGTCATAATATGTTGTGGAATAGGTGTTGTTATAAATAGAGCTTCTATCTAAGTTATCAAGGTCATAAGATGAAGTTTGTGACTCATCTTCAAGTGATTTAGTAAAACTATGTATAGTATCAATACCTACATCTTTGATGCTACAAGTTTCATCATGATTTGGTTCATTGCTCACTTGTATTTGACACAGTTGTGGACATAACCTTGATGGTTCTGTTAATCCCTGTCATCTTTTCCATTTAGCTTCCTCTAGACTGATGACTGGTCCTACTCCTGTAGCTTCTAATTCTTCTTTTGTAGTTCCATACCTAATTTGTCCTATCTCATTAGGTGAAGAAATTTCTTGTGTCCTTTCTTCCTCCAGCTGTTGTTCATAGTCTTCTTATCTTTTTAGTTTGATTTCTTCTATTTCCTTTTGCAATTTTAAGCATATCAACCCTTGTGCATCATTAGTGATATCATTGGATTCTTCGGGGGTTTCTGTAGTAGATGTATCTGAGAGATGGTCTGGACCCCATTCATACTCATTTGAATTAGTTTCTGAATCATCTACTTGTTGTCTACCAGTATATGTGACCAGAATGTTCAGTGGTGCAAACAATTTTTTAGATTATGTCTACTTCTCTCATATCCTCTGGAAGTTCTACTTCTTGTAATATAGCCGATACAACTAGAACTTGATTACCATATGCTTCCTCTCTCTGGGTTGGCAATTTTTCTTGTTCATCATCACAATCTTCCTGAGTTTGTTGAGTATTAATTTCCCGTGATGTTGAAGGTAGTACCTTTTTTCTCCACTCAGGTTGATGGTGAGAAGTATGTTTATGATTTGATGACTTTCATGGATTGTATCCAGTTCCAGCTTTATCATTTGCAGACTTAGTTTGTAACTGAATAGGTTCAACAATACCTTCTTGATGCTTTCCTAGAGGATCGGTACCTAAATATCCCATGCGTTGAAGAATCTTATAGCCTCGACCATATTGTGTCAAGGAAATCTCACAATGTCGTATTTCTTTGTTTGCACTATCTTCTTTGAAAAGCCATTTGAGAACAACATCCTCTTCTATTTCATCAGCAAGGGAAGTAGAGGACTATATAAGGAGACCATCATAAATGAATTTTGGAGTTGAAGTTTGTGGTTTCATAACCTCTGATGGTTTTCTTGACTATCTTGGTGATGGAGGAAGAGACATTAGTGAGAGTATAGGCTCTATCTTGTAGCCATCCATGTCGGTGTTTGTGATTTTCAATTTCTTCTCTAAATTTTTCAGCAAAGATTTCAAACTTTCAGCTCTAGAGGCTGCTCTATTATGAAGAACAAAAGCATCAACACTCTGCGTTAATGCATTGTAGGTATAGCTTGTATCGACAGGAATATTGACTTCAACTCCATTATAAGGAAATTTCAAGCACTAATGATACGTAGATGGTACTGCTTTCATTTCATGAATCCATGGCCTACCTAGTAAGATGTTGTATGAAAGAGGAAGGTCAAGGACCTGAAAGATGACATCTCTTTCAATAGGTCCTACCCTGATTGGTAATAGTACCAAACCTTTAGAGGTTCCTTCTTCTTCATCATAAGATTTGATTGTTATTTTCTTTGTTGGATCAATAGCATTTTCAGAAAATCCTAGCTGTGTCAATAGATTGTAGGTACAGATATTCAACCCAGCACCTCCATCTATCAAAACACATTTAACTTGGTGTTTATGGATCATAGCTTTGATGTGTAATGGTTGGTTATGCAAGTGATTCAGTGAGTTATCATCTTCTTCAGAGAAAGTGAGGTAATGAGGCAAATTTAGGTGTCCCACCATAGATTGAAACCGATCTACATCTAAATCTTTAGGGACATTAGTGGTGAGAAAAGCCTTGTCCTAGATCTCTTTATGAGCAGAAGAGATCCTAAGCAGTTCCAAAATGGATATTTGAGCATTAGTTCTTTTCAATTATTCAACAATTCTATAACCAAGAGAGGATGATGAAGCCAACTGTTTTGATTTGGCTGTGATTGTGTCTGTTTGTCTGGTTGAAGGAGTTGGTAGGTTTGATGTTGTTTGAGAGAAAGTTGAGGAACTAGCTCCTTGGAGAGTAACCTTCTTTTGAGCGTGAGTCACAACATTGGTAGTTTGTGCTTGATTTTGTTTATCTTTGATTATGATCACATTGCAATATTCAAGTTGGGAAGATTCAATCATGTTGATCACGTTGTCATTGTTAGTGTAGGTATAAGTGACTCTAGCACCTCCCTTGGATTTTGAGGAATCTCCTTGCTCATAGGTTGGTAAGGGATCTTTAAAGGCCTTATGATCAACATTAGTCACGTGATTTCCAACAAGGATTTTTCCAGTGTTGACGAGATCTTGAATTTCATATCGGAGTTTCATGCAGTTGTTTGTGTTATGTCCCTTGTTCCGATGGTAGTCACAGTATTTGTTTTCTCTCCACCATTTGGGTTTAATTCCTGGATCATATGGTCTAGAATTGTCTGGCAATGTTATCAGATCATTTGCCAATAAAGTTTTAAAAGCTGATTCATATGATTCATCTAGAGGAGTAAAATCATGCTTAGGCTTTGAAAGCCAAGGTTTCTCTTTAAACCATTCTCTTGATTTTTTTGGTGGATTTTCTGCTGCAGTTTCAACTACCTTGAGTGCTTGTGTGCCACTAGCCAAGTTAAATATTGTGGATTTTGTTTTTGTTTTAACAGTGTCTACCACTCCATCATTAACAATGTTTATGTTGTTATATTTCCCATATTTCCAGTATTTGATCTTTTCTTTAGAACTAGAACCTTGCGATGTTTCTTTCCAAAGTGATATATCTCCCTTTTTTATAAGCACATCTTCCATTCTGAGGGAATTATCTACAATTTTGTTGAATGAAGGATGTACTTGCATCTGGACACTGTATTTCAATTCAAGGATTAAGTTATTGACAAAGATATCCATCTTCGTAAAATCTGGAATAGTCCATGAATATCTAGAGAACATCTTTCTCCATCGTTGGAGAAAATTGAGAAAGGACTCTCTTGTTTTTTGTTTGGTATTGCAAAGCTCTATCATAGTGACTGGGTGACGAATGTTTAGGAGTATTGTTGTAGAAATAGTTGGACTAATTCTTCAATATAAATTATTCCCATAGGTAGACTTGAGAACCATTCCATAGCTTGCCCCCCTAAACTTCTCGAGAAAAGACGCATGAGATACGTTTGGTCGTGCATGAACTCCATACATAAAGCACAAAATTCTCTGATATGGTCTTAAGGATCTATATTCCCGTCATATTTGTCAAACTTAGACATTTCTACTTCTGAGGGAAATGGAGGCATGTAAAGGTTTTTCTCAAATGGGAATGGGCATATTGCGTCCAAAGAATATTATTTTGGTGATTTATCCTTGTTTTCTAGTCTTGTGATCTCAGTTCATAACGCTTGTAATTGTTTGTTTACCATTCCTAATAGTGTCTCCTCCTCTTTAGTGATGAGGGTCTCCACTATTGGCATTTTTGATGTTTCTGTTGTGATTGTCATTCATGGACACACACTTGTATTGAGATCCCCTTTATATGTATGAGCTCATGCTCAACTGGTATTTGTTCCAACCGGTATGCTGTATTCTAGTCTTTAGACTAGTGGTGATTTTGCAGAATGTGTTTCCCGGTCTGAAGCGGCATGTCGACCCCAAGCGGTTCACAGATCACAAGCGGTATGAGGAAGCAAAGCGGCATGACACATTCTTACCAGTCTTCATCTTTGTCAAATCGGCAACTGGCATTTTGTATGAATTGGTAACACTCTGTCATGAGTTACCAACCGACATTTTGTGATGAGTTACCAATCCACCGATTGTTTGGTGGTGCCGACACATTGACGGTGATTCTTGTGTCATGTTACTGAGTATGTCTAGATTCACTGAACCTAGGAAATTGTAATGTAATCCTATTGGACCGACATGAAATCAGATTCCTTTAAAAGGACATCATGTCTAGGTTTTTAAGTTGTTGAAGAAGTTGTGAATAGGGTTTATGTTGAGCTAAGGTTTAAGGTGAAAGTGGAGAGCGATCTTATCAGAGAAGATCGAGTTGTAACTGAGAGAGATACATCAAACACTTGTTAATTACTCACATCTTTGACTAGTCTGTAGCCCTTAACTGGGTAGGCCTCAAAGCCTTTGTAAAATCCTCTAACAAGGTGGTTAACACATGAGAATCTAAAATCCTCTAACAAGGTAGTCTTTAATCGAACTTATCTCCTAGCAGAGATTGAGATTCCTAACAGGATCTGTTCTAGTGAAGAATATTGTAAGACCTTAACCGGTCAAGTTTCTATTCTGCAGATAGTGACTTGTGAGTTCCATCTCACCATGGTTTTTCCCAGTTGGGTTGCCACGTCAAATATCTTGTGTTATGGTTGTATTGCTTTTGTGGGTGAATGTTTTATTCGTATTTTGGTTTGTATGTGTGATAACCGGTTGGATTGTTAGACTGCTTTACCAGTTTATCTTTAGACTGTGTAAGTGTTTTAGTGTAGAGATTTTTGGCATACTAATTCACCCCCCCTCTTAGTATTCATCAATTGGTATCAGAGCCCACCTTTCTATAAGTTTAACCACTTGGAAAGAGATATGGGGGAATACACATTGAGGGAACTTACTCAAAGGCTCACTAAGTCTGAGCAAGCCTATGATGATCTTATGGTTAAATACAAGGCATCTCAAGCAAAAAGAAGAGAACATGCAGAGAGGCTGATGGAACTATCTGAAAGTAGTTCTGAAGATGAAGCTAACATGGAAGCTATGATTGCTGAAGTGAATAAGTTGAATGATTCAAACTCCAATTTGAGAAAGGAGTTGGAAGGACTGACTATTCAGTTTAGCCAAGAGTTTGAGAACTAGAGAAAAGCTGAAGATCTGATAAAAGACAGAGATCATGAGATCTTCAAGTTGAAACATGAGATTAGTGTACTAACTGCTCACCTTCATGAGAGTAGAATGGAAAAAGAAGACATGCAAGGAGAACTGAACATTGCCATCTCTGAAAATGCAAGTCTTATGGAGATAAACATTGCTATTTCCAAAGAACTCTTTGAATCAAAGGAAATACTAGCTAAGTTTGGCAAAAGTATAGTCAGGCTAGAGAAAAAGCTTGAGTCATCTAGACCGACAAAGAATACCAATGGTCTTGGATTTTTTGGACATGAGGAAGGAGAATCCTTAGGAACAAATGCTGAAGCATCAAAGAAGAAACTGGCACTCAAAGGAAAAGGTAAGCAAAAATTCAAACCTGTTTGCTTTAACTATCTTAAAGAAGGACACACTGCCAATGTATGTAGGAGCAAAGCCTACAATAATTTTCCTTATTTTATCAACAATGTACCTAGATCCAATAAGTTCAATGGTCATTGTTATGCATGCAACAAGTTTGGGTATAGAGCATTTGAATGCAGGTCTGTAATGGATAACACTGGAAGATATCCTTAGAGGACCAAAGGAACTAGTCCTAAATCTTTTATGAACCGAAACCACAACCGATTTAATGTCTTCAATCATCAGTCAAGAAGTGGTGATCATCAAGCGGCAACCGAATGGAGAGAAAGTTGTATGATCTGTCATGGTCATGGTCACACTGCTGCAACATGCAGAAGGAAGAATGGAAACATGTACAATGGACCTTGGAAAGCACCTGGACTTGTTTGCTATCACTGCAACAAACCGGGTCACATTGCAAGATTCTGTAGAAGCAGAAAAAGTATATCTGATGATATACCGGTCACTCAGGAAGGAGAAATAGAGGTTGAAAAAGTTCAAGAAGACATGAAGAAAATATGGAAGAAGAAACTAGTATTATTGGAGGAGGAATCGGTTTCTGCACCTAGTGTGGAAATATCAGAACCGACGAACTAAGCCTCAAAGGCTTAGGGGGAGCAAATGGCAAAATGCTTTCGAACCCCCGATTAACACCGGTAAAAGACCTTAACCGGTATGCTACACCCGTTGCTTGGCAGAAGACCGGAAACAGTAAAGAGGCAAATTAGGGTTTACGCCCTAATATAGGAGCATTAATGATGGTAGGTGAGAGACATGTATAAATGCAATTTTCAAATCATTTCTCACTATTTGTTTTTCGAGCGAAGAAAAGTTTTCATGTGTAGAGCGAAGAAAAGGTGATTTGAGCTTAGATTTCGAGAAATTGGAGAGTTTTGAAAGAGATTCAAATATAGTTTGCAAGCGGTAGTGGAGAACAAAGCAAAGCAGAATCAGGAAGCCCTAATTTCGCGTAAGAAAGGTATTTTTTGTGTTCTTGAAATACTCTTCAATGGCTTCTGCATCTCATACCAGTTCAAGTGCATCCATTGAGTCAGAATATTTTATTCAGAGGAAGTCCAAGTATAATGCTTTGTCACAAGTTCCAGCTGGAGTAATAGTCTAAGAAGGAATTTCAGACTATATTGATTGCAAGATAGAAGACCTAGGGTCCTTAGCCATTCATACTCAATTAGGTCTATTTTGCGGAAAGGACAAAAGGATCAAACCGGAGTTCAGTATCTTAGAGAAGAAGAAACTCCATAATGCGGTGTATTTTCTGGAAGATTTCACAGAGGATCACATCAGAATCATCTTGTGCAGAGTCCATGGTGACAAGATGTACCTGTAGAGAACGCATGATATCACGCCTGAGGCAATTCATGCAGTCACCGGTTTTTGCAACACAGGGGAAGTGCTAGCCCTAAGAATGGTAAGCAAAATGGAAATGACCAAGCTCACCAGTTCGACAAGTGATTCATGAGGTATGACAGTTAATCCTATCAAGGATGAACTGGTAAAATATGCCTGCATGGTGATAGGCTACAGAACATTCTCAGCCAAGATGATTAATTTTGTATCTGCTGCAGTAGTAAATGCCGCTTATCGGATGATTATAGAGGATAAATCATTTGACTTATGCACCGATATGCAAAGGCAACTCCTATTAAATCTCAAGGCAATCAAAAAGGATAATTCAATGAGATTTAAATTTGGACAACTACTGGTAGGGTTGTTTTTCTATTTCCAAGGCTACTTTCTGGGTGTAGGAGATGTCTAGTGGTCCCCTGACCAACTGGTAACCAAGCAGATAAAGGAAAGTGTGCAAGCCATTGGAACCGGGTACCCTGAGATACTGAACAAATAATTTGATGAGTTCAGAAGAAAGATGAGTCAGAGGATGGGAATCTCAGGTGACATAGTGAAGAAGTATGAAGATGACATTTGTTTCACTATTTAGGTGGACAAATGTCTAATGGAGGCTATTGAGCCTAGAATGGAGGAAGTGGAGCCTATGGGCTATGAGGTCATGTTTGACATGCTGGAAGGGTATGCTTCAACGCTTATTGCCTCGCCTCTTGATCCAAAGGTGAAGCGAACCGGAACCTACTTGGAGAGGATCGCACCGGTTGAAGAACCATCAGTGAAAAAGGGAAAAGAACCGACAGCCAAGAAAGCCAAGGCAGTGCCTGCGGCATCAGCACCAGCTACCACTGAGATTCCAAGAGTGACCAAGCAGCCACCGGCAAAGAAGAAACCAGAGGTAACACTAGAAAAAGTCTTCAAAAGAAAGAGGAAGACCAAGGCAAATGAACCAGACTCCGAAGAAACTGAGTCTGATGAACAACAAAAGAAGGCTAGACAGACCAAGAAGGTGAAGAAGAATGAACCGACAACATCCGCATCAGTAAATATAGATATCTCCTCTTACAAACCTTTGACACATTGTCAAAGAATAGTTAAGAATATTAGGAGAAAGTTACTTCATGATTTAATTGATTATTATGATGATTTCAATACTGAAGAAAAAGATGAAGTACTGCAGGAAATCATTCTTTATTTAAGCAAAAATGACCGGTCACCATCAGAGATTAAATCTCAGACACCGGATTCATTATTTAAAGCATTGGATAACAAATGGCGCATTGCCATTGAAAAGGAACAAGAGATTAGGGAGAAAGTTTTTGCACATTACTTCCCCGAACTCTCAAATTCAGAATTATTTGATGTATTAGATCAAAATAAAGGTCTCTTCTTCACAAGGAGAAGAAGACTCTGGTTGTTGGAAGGGAGAGTTGATGATGTAGAAAAGGATACACATCAACACATGGCCCATGCTATCAGCTCACACAAAGCTCGAATGGCCAACCTCCAAGCAGAAAAGGAACCAGTTATTTCCAAACTGGATGAATTTTTTGATGAGGAAGGAAACCTGGTGGAGGAACCAATCGACACCATAGATGTCGATGCCTTGGATATAGAAGATGTCACTTAGGACATACCCTTAGAGGGAACTAAATAGGGGCAATAGGCCGATCAGGGTGGTGAACAAGTTGTGGACACACAACAAGCGACAAAAGACAAGGAAGAAGAGAAAAAGAAGAAGGATGAAGATGAGAAACAGAGAAAGGAGGAAGAGAAAAAGAAAGAGGAAGAGGAGAATAGAAAAGATGAAGAAAAGAAGAAGCAAGAAGAAGAAAGGAAAAAGAAAGAAGAAGAGGGCATGGAAGAAAAGAAGAAGAAGGATGAAGAAGAAAAGAGGAAGAAGGAAGAGGAAGAAAAGAAGAAGAGAGAAGAAGAAGAAAAGGAAGAGCAGAAGAGGAGAGTAGAGGAGAAGAAAAAGGCAGAAGAAGACAAGGAAAAAGAGAAGAGAAGAGAAGTGGAAAAGAAGAAAGCTGAAGAAGCCAAGGAATGTGAAGTGGCAAAAAGCTCTTAGTTGGAGACTCCGAAGGCAACCAGAAGTCAACCCTCATCGGTTGATCTTTCTAGTCCTATTGATCTCCAATCTGCAAGCAAGTTGGAGCTTATGCAAAGCATCAAGGTTTCTCAAGAGCGCCTTGAGATTATTTGCAAGAAAAAGGAACAAGACATCATTCAGGCAGTGGTAGACACACTTACCAGTTTAATCCCTGGTACTATTCTTCTTGAGACTGATTCATCACTAGCACAACTCAAACTTCTATGTACTGTAGTGGATGATTAGGTGCAGAGCCTAGAAGAAGTAGCTAAGGCCAATGTAAAGAAAGAGCACCAAAAGGCTCTTAATGTTTCTCTGGTGAAGAAACTGAATGAGCTTAGGACTGAACTGTCAAAGGATCAAAAGGACATAAGGAGTGCTTTGGATGATGGAAACTTGCTACTCAGCAAAATCTATCAACCTCATCTGTTCTGTGATGATGTGCTAGCCAAGAAGCAACAACTTCAAACGGACTTACAATCCTACTTAAGCATATTCAAGACTCCTTACGACTCCTTTGCAGCATATGGGCAAACCATTCACCGGTTCCAGATCCAGTCAGCCAAGATAGATCAAGAGATCAACACAAGGTCTAGGGATTTGCAAGAACTTCAACTGGTATTACTTCCACGACTGCAAATTCTCCAGAAATGCTATCTGAACCTGGAAGCACTGACAGTCACCCAAGAACTGAGCACAATCGATGCCATGGAGGAACAGGTATCACAAATGCAGACAGAGAAGGAAGTGGCAACCTCCCTACTTGAGTCCTGGTCTCTCTCCATGAAACAATTTTTGCAGGACTACAAAGCAGTTTTTGACAAGTATTATTCATTATTGTCATAAACTCTTTTATATATATATGGAAATAGGTTTTTGCAGCGGTACTTTGTCATTGTTGGCAAAGGGGGAGAAGTATATGGTTTTAAAATTTTGATGGTCTTTAAAATTTTGAAATTTTGATATATCAGGTAGAAGTATATCAGAGGGAGAAGTATCTATTTTTGAAATTTTGATATATGCTGTGATATATGCTATATGCTCTGAATGCAAAATTGCTATACACTTTGTTGATTAAGGGATAGTGTATATGCTTAGGGGGAGCAATTTTGTTAATGGCAAGTTTTTGTTGTAAAACACTTAGATGTCAAAATTTTATTTTCCTAAGTGTTGCCATCAATGCCAAAGGGGGAGATTGTTGGCATTTTTTATGTTTATGTTATGATTGTCATTGATGGACACACACTTGTATTAAGATCCCCTTTATATGTATGAGCTCATGCTCAATCGGTATTTGTTCCAACTGGTATGCTGTATTCTAGTCTTTAGACTAGTGGTGATTTTGCAGAATGTGTTTCCCGGTCTGAAGCAGCATGTTGACCCCAAGCGGTTCGCAGATCACAAGGGATACGAAGAAGCAAAGTGGCACAACACATTCTTACCAGTCTTCATTTTTGTCAAACCGACAACCGACATTTTTTGTATGAACCGGTAACACTCTGTGATGAGTTACCAATCCACCAATTGTTTGGTGGTGCCGAAACATTGACGGTGATTCTTGTGTCATGTTACTGAGTATGTCTAGATTCTCTGAACCTAGGAAATTGTAATGTAATCCTATTGGACTAACATGAAATTAGATTCCTTTAAAAGGACATCATGTCTAGGTTTTTAAGTTGTTGAAGAAGTTGCGAATAGGGTTTATGTTGAGCTAGGGTTTAAGGTGAAAGTGGAGAGCGATCTTATCAGAGAAGATCATGTTGTAACTGAGAGAGATATAGGAGACTAAAGTAATGCTGGAATGCATTAGCTGTGAGCAATACTGGATCTAACCAAGCAATTAGTGCTAGTAGATAGATCAAACACTTGTTGATTACTCACATCTTTGACAAGTCTGTAGCCCTTAATCAGGTAGGCCTCAAAGCCTTTGTAAAATCCTCTAACAAGGTGGTTCACACATGAGAATCTAAAATCCTCTAACAAGGTAGTCTTTAATCAGACTTATCTCCTAACAGAGATTGAGATTCCTAATAGGATCTGTTCTGGTGAAGAATATTGTAAGACCTTAACCGGTCTGGTTTCTATTCTGCAGATAGTGACTTGTGAGTTCCATCTCACCATGGTTTTTCCCGGTTGGGTTTCCACATCAAATATCTTGTGTTATGGTTGTATTGCTTTTGTGGGTGAATGTTTCATTTGCATTTTGGTTTGTATGTGTGATAACCAGTTTGATTGTCAGACTGCTTTACCGGTTTATCCTTAGACCGTGTAAGTGTTTTAGTGCAGAGATTTTTGGCATACTAATTCACCCCCCCCTCTTAGTATTCATCATCCACATCATAACCAGTAGGAATTTTAGCGCCTTGTTTTGCTAGTTCTAGAAAATAGTCTTCTTTTTCTCCAGCCATGATAACCTTCATCATTTTTCTGAAATCTTTATCCTTTTGACGTTTATGTATATCAATTTCTGGAGGTTCGGAGGCTTTAGATTCACTTGATGAAGAATCGTTGTTGGTATCATGGATACAGATATCGTCATAAGTTTTGTGTTTAGCAGCTTTTTTTTTTGCCTTTCTCCAAACGTGGTGGGAGATAGGGGCTAACCAAAGATTGTAGGTCATAAAATGGTATTTGTGATGATGACAGTCTATTTGGGACAATTTTTTCTACAAATAATGGATTGTCGTTTGATGAAAAGGATGTTCCTTTTCCTTTGTCTATTTTCTTGCGAGAAATTTTGGTTTGAATAGGCATTTACAACCGATGGGACCAAGAGCTAGGTGTGTTGCAGAAGTCAAGAACAAATTGTAGCTAGTTGTTCATTTAACGTAGTGATTGAGTGAAGTAATGAAGCTCTGGTATGGTTTCAAGAATGATCTATCCTATGTAAGACGTTATCTAAGTTATCTTAGGTTTGATAAGATGTTGATTTAACTAGCTTAGAGATGATCGACAAAATTGTGCAACGCAACGACAAGGGTACACTATCAAGACTGCTTATGCTCAGGAGGATGATCACCAGTTTTATGCTCATTGTAGACTATTTTAGGCAAGTTTGACTGTTCTAGACTGACAAAATAAGAGATTCGTATGATAGGTTTTACAGGACCAGACGATAGTGTAATAGCTTTAGGATGATGATAATAGTATTTCGTACGCGTTGCAATGTTTGAAATGACAAACTGATAAATGCCTAAGACCATACGACAGATGGGTATGTTTGAAATGACAAACTGATAAATGCAATGTTTTATCATACGACACCAAATTCAGGCTAAAACGACAATTCTTAGAACCGAACGACAAACAATAAGGGCTCGTACGACACAGGATGAAGGCTCAAATGATAGACTATTAGGACTGATGGAATATCATACGACACCAAAAATGAAACAGGACGATAAATCAGAAGACTTGTACGACTGTTTACTGGACAAAGACTAAATTATGAGTTTTCAATGACTGAGTATGACCAGTTTTGAGATGGACTGAGTTTTTGACAACTAAGGTATACCAGTTTGTGACACAGACAAAGTTTTGATCACTGAGTTGTTGATTGTTTTCTCCAGTTTTAATTTTCAGGGATGAAAACATAGAACACACGTAATATGAATAATAATTCCAATCACAACATACAAAACCTATGGAAATTGGTGAGACAAGACAACCGTTGCTTGTAGACTCAGGTACACACCCAATAGCTAATTAGAATATGGCCACTGACTCTCACGCAATAAATTCTCAACGCCATATTAGTCGACTCCAAATGCTAATGGGGGCACCAAATGACAAGTATCTTGGGAGAGTTACTATCTCTCTTGCACAAAGATTATCCCCCTTTCAGAGGTGAATCAGGTAGCTTCTAATTTGAATAAGAACTAGTAAGGGGTTCGTTCGGCGTGTCGAGGTATAAACTCAATTAAGAGGTCTCCCAGCCTTGAAAACCAAGGTTTAATATACCTAAAGGTACATAGGAGAGCTATTCTTGAGCACTGTCGTTGACTTAATTTTCATCAAATTACGTTTGTTTTATAGTGGGTTGGAGTACTTGGCATTTAGTTGTTCCCACTTGGGTTGTTCCCCTCTCACTGACCATAATGGCTATAGAGTTATTAGCTCCTTGGGATGACAGGCCTGCTAAAGATATACAAATCTGAAACTTAAAGAAAATGCCTGAAGGGTCTGGATTTCTGATTGTCTATATAGACAAGAGAATACTCTCCTACCTCTCAAAATTTTCTTAAAACATGAAATACAGATTTGTTCTTTAACCAAATATCAATTTAGGTGCCTAAATATGAATTTAAAGAATATAGGATGTTTGGTCAATTTTCTTTAGGCAAACTGCAAAACAACGCATCAGTAGTCATGTTGTTTTTATTCTTTGATAAGCAATCTGCAAGAAACTGGTTAGGCTGTAAAAATTCTTTAGATAAACAGATAACCAGCCAGGGTCAGCGTCAGTGTAATCAAAATTAAACAGAAAACCTAAAGAATGAAACTTGTTTTTTTAACCCAATAAAATATAGAAGCAAACGACAAAAGTAGTTGCTCATACGACTATTACCACAGAGCCAAATGACAAAATATAGAATTAGATAATCAGAGCAGAAATTCATACGAGACCATTTTCTGATTCGTACGATAAAACAGAGACCTTGACAGAATGTCGTACGATGTAGTAATAACACTCGTACGATATTTAGTAGCAACTGTACATACGAGACCTGTAGGAGAAAAAAAGTGACTTTGAGGCTGAAGTATTGAATTTAGTGCCCCATGGTGAGCGCCAAAAATGTGTGTGTGAAAAGTGGACCTGTATCTGTATCTGGAATACACAACACTTCAATTAAGTCATTAGATGCATGGCTAGTAAATCAATAATCAATGAATAACAAACCATTATAAAGTGACCCATTGCCTTCTAGTAGATGTGAATTTAGATTGCTCACAGATTACTAAGCTATCCAGTGACTATACAACACCTAAACGAAGGATTTTTATCTATATGAGCATAGATTTCAGCTAGATGGATGCAAGATTTAAGCTAGATATGCAAGGTTAATCTAACATGATTTAAGCAATATATGAATATTTAAGCTAAATAATTTAAGCAATATGAAATAACTAATATGCAATTTCTCAATGCAAATTCTCAATAAACCTAGAGCAAAAATAGCATAATAACAATATATTCTCCAAGATCTTTGAATGAGAGATGAGAACCTGAATTTATAGAAAATTCAGAAAGAAACCAATGGTTGAGATCAAATGATGATGAGCAGTCAAGATTTTCCAAGAGGAAGCACAATCCAGGTGAATTGATGTGATTGGATGCTTTTCTTAGTTTTAAAGGAAATTGAACTAAAATTAAGATAAAATTAGGAAAAAACTGATTTATTCTCTATTTCATTCAATTTTAATATTTAAATGTTTTAATTGCTTTCTTTGAGATTATTTATCAGTTTTTAATTTGTTTTTCAAGATTATCTCCAATTGATTTCTTTTCTCAATTTTTAATTCTTTTTTTTCAATTAATTCCTTTTTTGATGATTTAATGGCAAATTGATTTATTTAATTAAATATGCTAGGATATTCAATAAAATAGATAGGATAATTGTTTAGAAATGATTTACTTGGAATGATTTAATTAATTAAAAAAATATTTAATTAATATTGGTCGATTAATTTGCCATGTGACGTTGATGATTTTAGAAACTAATTGTGGGCTCAAGATTTATTTAATTCCCTTTGGTTAGGACCTGGTGATGGAATCAAGATTAGAGGCTCATGGTTTAGATGACCATTTTTAGGGTATTACTGTTGGGACCCTTTTAGAGTTTCAAGAGCTATTTCTTAGGAGTTTAATGTTAGCATTATGGATGAATTGATTATGTGTTGCATTGATATTTTGTCATTGATGTCAACACTAGTTGCTATGGTTGGTTACCGATAGACAAATTTTGGTTACTAGGAGACATGTTTTGGTTATCGATAGAAGATCTAGTGTTACCGGCAGAAGGGACTATCTGTTGGACACTTTTGGCATGTTTGGATCTATGGAGTATGATTGATTTTATGTGTTACATGCTTCTCGATCAGTTGGTATTGACTTGGTGATTGAATTCTATCACACACTCTTGTAAACCCATACCGACATTGGTTTAAGGTTTAACCGGCAGAGCTTTCCCCGAAAATCTTGACAGGATGCATAAGTGGTGTTGGTGCGGCTTCTAGATGGATTTCAGGATGCTGAAGATGTTCTTTGATAGTGCCTCAACTGAGTGAAGACATTTCTTTGGCATGGTGGACCTAGATTAGGTCCGGTGCCTATCTAAGTTATGGATCGGTATCATGTTAACATGTTCTCTACACATTACCGAGATGATTTATGGATTGGTTATTATTGTTTTGGTCTTAAGACGACATGCAATATCATTGTAATATGGATGTATGTAATGATCTTATTGTAATATCTTTTAGGTGGCTGACCTAATTGGTTTAGGCCTTACGGTTGGCACAAAATGATGTAAGATCTCAATATAGAATATGTGTCGTGGCCTTGGAATGCAATGTCATATGCGAAGGAGATTTGGTCGATCATAGGTGATAAAATTGGGATTAAGGAAGAGGTCAAAGACCTTCGGTATTGAGCTTAACTGGGATTGTAATCAGGCATGGTAGATGCTATCTCTAGCAGTTCATTATTTTGGATTGTTGTCCATTTATCTTGAGATGGCTATTACCTCTCTATAGTCAGTGAGACTCTTTTGTAATGAGCAGTACACTCTAGGCAGTGTGCCTTCTTGCATGTGCAGGCCCCTCATTGTATCACATACTTTCTACAAAAGTATCATCTGACTGTGGGTAGGCTTCCCACCGTGGTTTTTCCCTTTCCGAGTTTTCCACGTACAAATCATGGTGTTATGTGGTATGGTTGTATTGTGTTGATTATTTGTTTTATTGTTAAGTTACATTACTTACCGATATCTGTTTCTGCTATTCCGGTACTTAATGTTTATATGCTCCAGTTCAAGGTTATTAAGTGGATTAATTGATATAATTTGTCAACAACTGATTCACCCCTCCTCTCAGTTGTTCACCAGTTATCCTAACATTTTATAGAGATGAAAGGAATCAAAGAAAAAGTAGGGGTAATGAAGATCCAACAAAAGGAAGGAACTAAACCAGTTCATATAAGACCTTCTAGATTGAATCCCAACAAGAAAAATGAGGTTAAAATAGAACTAGGCAAGATGTAGCCTTCAAAACCATCAAAGCAGTGGTAGAAGTGAAATGGATAAGCCCCATGCTGATCTAGAATAAGAAGATCGGAGAGACAAGGATATGTGTAGATTTAAGGGAAATGAATAAACTTGTATACATGATCTGTTTTCCACCCTATTCTGAAGAAGTATGTTTTCATTGATGTCAACCCATTATTGGCATATTTTTTTACTATTGTCAATGATGTTACTACGTGAGGACAAAGGGAGAATGGTGTAGATAATGTATGACATAACTAAGTAGATACCAATGCAGTTATGACATCGGTTTGTTATATTTATGGTGTAGTTCAACCTTGCATTTATGTGGAAGACAAGTACTAATTATTTATTGTACATAGTTGTACCCCTATCTTATAAATTTCATATACATACTATGTATCTGCGAGGAGTTGGTGTTTTAATAAGATGTATATGAAAGATAATCAATATTGATGTCTTTGTCATATGCAACAATAAGTACACATGTATGAAGTAATTTGTAGTGATATCTTGTCAGTTTGATACACAACACATTGTGATAAGGAACAAAAAAATTGTCTAAGGCATTAACAAAATATCTTCTGAGGCAAAGACTCAATACTCTGGTTTTCACTCCTTTGCATAGAAAGACATCTTCTTGTATTTTAGAAATTAAGAATGATGATCTATATAGATGTAATATTCAAAATTTCAAGCCACATCTTCTTCTGCAAAGAAAGTTAGAGGTGACAATGTACCAGACTTCACCATGGTAAAGAAAGGGGTCTCATAAGATAAATTGGAATGCTCCACATTCTACCATACAAATCAACACTACCATGTAATTTTGAGGATTTGTTCATGGATTTCTAAGGTATATTAAATTCAAGTTCCTGTTGGTATAATTAAGGAATTTTACCTTGATTATTTTTCACCTAGGTCCTAGTTACGTATCACTTAAGCTTACTTATGGATATACATAGGATACGTTAGAGAATTTCCTCTTTAGGTGGAATTATCATGTTATATCCTTATCATATCCACTTATAGTGGTTGCACTTTTCCACTTTTTGTGGGTGATCCACCTTTTGCGGTGTTATCACATTATCACCTATCCACTTTAAGTGAGTTGATAGTGTGTGTGTGAAAAGTGGACCAAGGATCTGTATCTGGAATACACAACACTACAATTAAGTCATTAGATGCATGGGTAGTAAATCAATAATCAATGAATAATAAAGCATTACAAAGTGACCCATTTCCTTCTAGTAGATGCGAGTTTAGATTGCTCTCAGATTTGCTAATTTATCCAGTGACTAGACAACAACTAAACGAAGGCTTTTTAATCTATATGAGCATGGTTAAAATCTAGATGAATGCAAGATTAATATAACATGATTTAAGCAATATATGAATATTTAAGCTAAATGATTTAAGCAATATGAAATAACTAATATGCAATATCTCAATGCAAATTCTCAATGAACCTAGAGCAAAAAAACAACATAATAACAATATATTCTCCAACATCCTTGAATGAGAGATGAAGGCCTAAATTTATAGAAAATTTAGAAAGAAACCAAAGGCTGAGATCAAATGATGATGAGCGGTCAAGATTTTCCAAGAGGAAGCACAATCCAGGTGAATTGATGTGATTGGATGCTTTTCTCAGTTTTAAAGGAAATTGAACTAAAATAAGATAAAATCAGGAAAAACTGATTTATTCTCTCTTTCATTCAATTTTAATATTTAATTGTTTTAATTGCTTTCTTTGAGATTATTTATTAATTTTTAATTTGTTTTTTTCAAGATTATCTCCAATTGATTTCGTTTATCAATTTTTAATTCTTTCTTGGTCAATTAATTCATTTTTTGATTTATTTCCTTTTTTGAAGATTTATGGCAAATTCATTTATTTAATTAAATATGCTAGGATATTTAATAAAATAAATAAGATAATTGTTTAAAATGATTTACTTGGAATGGTCAATTAATTAAATAAATATTTAATTAATATTGGGTGATTAATTTTGCCATTTGACATTGATGATTTAAAAAATAATTGTGTGCTCAAGATTTATTTAATTGCCTTTGGTTAGGACCTTGGTGATGTTGTTGAGATTAGGGGCTCATGGTTTAGATGACCATTTTTAGGGTATTACAGATAGCTTTTCATTTAGGTTATCATGTTGAATGAGATAATGACACTTGTATTCTTGTGCAAAGAGAAGAACCAAGGAAGTTTGAACTAAACTAGTTGGGACCCTATGTGATTATAGGTGCTTTTGACAACAATACATATCAACTATTTACAGCTAAAGGTGAACCATTACCAAATCCAATCAATAGCATGCAGCTAAAGAAGTACTACACCTAGAGTTTAGAGTATCCCATGTCTCAATTGTTCAAAAAAAAAAAGAAAAAGAAAAAGTAGAAAAAGTCAAAAAAATAGACACCCTTATGAAAACCTGGCAAGCAGGTGTCTAGTGTGACCACCAGAAAAAGAAAAAAAAAGTACAGAAAAAATATTTTGCTCTATAGTGAAAAATTGGTAAACAAGCACTTTGGGTAAGTACCATGGTGAAAACCAAGCAAACATGTGTCATGTGTAGGACAATAGCTCCATTATCTATAAATATTTTACTTAGCCACACATACCCATCTCCTTTTATCATGCAAATAAAAAGATACCTACATTGGCTTGAGATGCACCTTCCTCAGTAGAAAAACTCATTGCATTACATCAGTCTCCCCCTTTTTATTATCGCGTCATATTTCCATAGTCCTGACTGGGGGCGAATCCTTAATAATGAAAAAATACAAAAAAATGATAAAATGTTTTCAACAAATACAAAAAAAAAAAAAAAAAATGTTCTGAAAAAATACAAATAAATCATAAAATATCCTGAAAAAATACAAAACAATCATAAAATGTCCGGAAAAAATACAAAAACAATCATAAAATGTAAAAATCAAAGCAATAAATCATCCCTCGCACAAGCAACATCTAAGAAGATACAAAGCAAGGATAGGTTGTCAATCAAATCAAATCAACAATAGACGAACTATCAAAGTTTGCAAGCAAACTAATCATGTGTGTTTTTAATCAATAAATTAATACCTATCAATCAATCAGTCATCAACCTGTCTTATATAGGGAAGGGTACACTCAAAAATAGACATATCGATCTTATATGAGGTATTAACTCTTTGGAACTAGACATCCTTATCAATCATCACATCAAGCAATCAAATAATGACACATATCAATATGACTATTTTCTTTTGTTCTAGCTAGTCTTATCTTTATTATTTTATCACAGTTCTTGTTCCTATGCGACTCAAGAATGTCCATAAGTGACTATAGGAGCTAGGATTCTTCGTGATCCTTTTTCTTTATTTGTTGTTTGAGATGTGTTTCCATGAAGTTTTGGGGCACATGTATTTTGGGTGTCTATGTTGGTATGTTCATTTGACAAGTATCCTATGTAAAAATGAAAGTCAAGGATAACTATGCTTGTGACTATTGCACATACCTCAACCCTTAATACAACAACACTAGAATGGATGGATTCACTCCTTATCTTCTACATGTCTATTACCACGATGGGAAAAAAAATACATCTTGGTGTACAAAATTCTATTGATACGTAATAATTCTCCATGATGAAATTGTTGCACTACCTAAGAAGCACAAGAATTCGTGATAGTTTCATTTCCTCATATCAACTATTCTATCAATCAATCAATTCTATTTCCTAACATTCTTCACTTCTTAACTTAATTATTCTTCACTTTCATAATATTTCATCACTCATCCAAATTTCATCTATCATTTGTCTTATACAAGATGTGTCCTTCCTGACACCAGACGTTTTGATATATCATTTGTCTTATACAGGATATGCCTTTCCTGAAACTAGATGATCATCTATCTTTGTCTTATACAGTATGTATCTTTCTTGAAACTAGACTTGATCTTTACCCATCAATCCAATCAGTCTAATCTATTGCAGATGTGTTGTTGATGATTATGAGTGTTTGTCATTGATGTCAACATAATGGTTGTCATTGATGTTTCTGATGTTCTTGGTGTTGGTGATTTGAAATATGTGTTCCCAAAATATTTGATGCTTCAAAAGATGTGTTTTAGCATAGATGTTGTGTTGATAGATCAGATGTGATAGTTATCGGATATGGTATTGATCGACGGTTTTCATGCATATCTTGGTTCTATTCTTACTTTTGGTGTTTTGGGCAATAATGTTTGGGTCCGGAATTCGAGGATGTTTAGCAGCTTTGGCATAGCGCACAAGTCATGATTTGGGTCCAAAATTTGTAACGATTATAACGTGTTGATCTGATCATTGATGTGTGTTATGGTATGGTCTAGTTCTTATTCCTTCCCACCACTAGAATGATTAGTGTTGACCTATTTTAGATCTCTATCTTGGCCAACTTGGAAGATTATGCTTCCCAGAGACAATATATATGAGATTGATCTAGATAAGTTAACATGAAAAAGTGTGACATTGTTATTGAAGGTATGCGAGACTGGAAAGGAAAGATTTGAATGTTGGTGATATGTGAGAGTGTGTTGGTATTGAGTCACTAGAAGCGGTCTAGTTTTGTAGATTGCGTTTCAATGGTTGATTCTTTCTTTCTATCTTTCTTCGACAGTGAGTCCTCGTGCAGTGAGCATTCTTGCAATGAGCCACCCTTTGTAAAATTCACCTTAGCCAGTGTTTTATATTGAGAACTAACATTCTTTTTGGTTTTTCCCTTCTTGGGTTTTCCATGTCATATCTAGTGTTTATTGTGTGATCTATTGTATGTTTATGTTTTTATGCTATATTCATCTTAGTCAATTCTGTTAGTTGGTCCAAATGTGAAAAGAATAAAAGAAATTGATTTAAGTTATTAATTGATTCACCCCCCCTCTCTCAGTTGCTTGGATATTCAACAATTGGTATCGGAGCTTTGGTTCCTTAGAGAATAGCTTAACCACTTGAGGTAGATCTTGATCTAATGGCACATAAATTGACTATTACTATCTTTTAAGGATCCAACTATAGTTTCTAGAAAGTGAAGATTAGAGGCTATTTGATCTCTTTGGGATACAACACTTGGAAAGCAGTGCAAACTAAGTATGTTCAATTGGAAAATGGTCTTACCACTCCAGATAAGATTCAATCTTATGAAGAGAATGAAAAGGCAGGGTATGATATCTTTTTTTGGTATTATGGATGACTTTGTCATGTGTTGCATTGGTTTTGTCATTGATGTTAACACTTGTCTTCTTGGAGGTTTACATTATGTTCACCGGTATGGTTAATGGCTTATGCACAGTCATCGGTATGTGTTCACCAACAGGTTATATTTTTTACCGGAAACGATGATAACTTGGAGATCATTTGGTTATGTTGAAGACATGGATTGGAAGTTTGGTTTTGGTGTTTTTCTTATTGGTCTAATCGGGTTGACAGATTTGCCTTTACCGGCAGATAGGTCTAGGTAATGGACCGGTACTTCAGATCACCATGACATGTTATGGAGATGATTTATTGATTGGTAAATGTATTGAGTTGACATGTTGTATCACATCAAGACTTATTTGTAATTGATTTAATGTAATATCTTTAGTGAGTCGACCTATCCATTTGGTCTTAGGTTTTGTATAAATTATTGTAAGATATTATTGAAGATCGGGGATATGGATATGGTATGAATGTATTCGAATATTGAAGAGAGAAAATAAGCAGATCCTTGTGCAAATCACACAAACATTATTCAAAGGTTGAAGGAAGGTTATGAAGGGCGTTTTGGCACTCATGTTCAAAGCTTAACCGGTACTGAATCCAACATTGGAGATGCTATATTGAGAAGTACATTATCATTGGATTTAACCATCCAATTGTGTAGTCAGTGTGACTCCTATTTTGTGATTAAGCAATGAGCTCTACACAGTTGGCCTTTCTGCATGTGCAGACCCCATTTGTATACAAATACTATCTGCAATAGTATCATCTGATTGTGGGTAAGGTTTCCCACCATGGTTTTTCCCTTACCGGGTTTCCACGTCAAAATATTTGTGTTGTGTTATGGATGTTGTTTCTTTTTATGTTTCATGCATTAAGTTATACCGGTACTGCTATATCTATCAATTTGTTTTATCGGCACCTAAGTTTGGTTTATCGACATTAAGTTTAAATTGGAACAACTTGCATTTGGATTACAATTTATTAACAACTGGTTCACAACTAATTCACCCCCCCCTCTTAGTTGTCCTTCCTGAGACCTAACAATTGGTATTCGAGCTAAGTCCTCTTTTTGCAAAAGCCTAACAACTTGAGGAGATCCTATGTCAACAAATATTTTCAGGAAGGACAGTCCAAAGCTTGATGGAACTAACTATGACATATGGAAGATCAGAATGGAAACACATCTGAACTGCATTGGAAGAGATATATGGGATGTTACAAATAATGGCTATGTTGCTCCTATTCCGAATCAACCTCATCCACCAACATTGGCTAAGGACATGGACAATGATTGCAAAGCAAGAGAAGAACTTCTGAACGCATTATCAGATCAACAAATTATGAGATTATCAGACCGATCTACTACTAAAGCTATTTGGGATAAACTAGAAACACTAAATGAAGGAGATACCACTGTCAAGATTGCAAAATTATAATGTTACCGGCCCAAGTATGAAAACTTAAAAATGAAAGAAGATGAAAGAATTTTTGCATTTATGGGAAGAGTTAATTAATTTGTTTTAGGAATACAATGATGTGGAGGATCCTTAAGTGAAGATGAAATTGTGTCTAAAGTTTTAAGAGAATTGCCACCGACTTACAAAATGAAAGTGACAGCTATTAATGAAATGAGAACAACGCCTAATACTTCAGTTTCTAGAGATACTTTGGTTGGAAAACTTTTAGTATTTGAGCTTGAGGAATTTGGTCTTGTTGCTACTATAAAGACTAATTTATCTTTCAAAGCATCACCATCATCATCATCGTCATCATCATCATCGTCATCATCATCATCATCATCATCATCATCATCATCATCATCTGACAAAACTAATTAGAAAGCACTTTATGCAAAAGAACTTGAAGATATGAGGAGAGAAAATGAAGAACTTGAAGAACTTGAAGCACTATTTGCAAGGAAAATGCCTAAAGGTCTAGCAGGAAGTAAGTATGAAGTTAAAGCACCTTTCAAATGTTTTAATTGCAATAAAGTTGGTCATATGGCATCTAGATGTCCTAATAGATATGCAAGACTAAGGGAGGAAGCAAAAAGATCATATAAGCCTAACCCTAAATATCAGAGATATAGATTCAAGAAAAACAAAGATAAGTCATGTTACTATGCAGATGAAGGTGTTACAGATGACTCAAATGAAGATCCAATAGATAACAGATGGGATTTTGTTGCAATAAAGGAAGATCAACTGACACCTATTGTCAAACCCGTAGAGCAGGCACTGGTAGCAAAAATTGAAGAAAAAGATGAATGGATTATAGATAGTGGATGCTCGCATCATATGACTAGTGATAAAAGAAAATTCTTATCTTTTCACGAAATTCATGGAGGTCTAGTAAGGTTTGGAGATGATAAAGCTTGTTTAATCAAAGGAAAAGGCACTATATCTTTGGATGGTAAGCACAATACTGACAATGTTTATTATGTAGAAGCTTTAAAGCATAATCTTTTGAGTGTTGGTCACTTAGTGGAAAAAGGATTTTGGTTACAATTCAAGAATGGGAAATGCAAAATCATAAATAAAACTGGATTGGATATTGCAACCAGTAATCAAACTAAAGGTAATATCTTTCACTTGAATACCAGTGATAAAACATGTTTGATTGCACATATTGATGAAAGTTGGTTATGGCTTAAAAGACTATGTCATGTGAATTTTGACTGCATTGTAAAGATCAGTTCAATTAAGGTAGTAAGGGATTTACCTAAGATTAAGAAACCTCATCATCTGGTATGTAAGGAATGTCAAATGGGAAAGCAAGTTAGAACAATATTTAAGAGCTTTACTGAGAAGTCCAATAGTATTCTTGATTTAATTCATACTAATTTATGTGGTCCAACAAGAACAAGAAGTCTACAAGGAGATAGATACTTTATGCTAATAATTGATGATTATTCTAGAATGTGTTGGGTTACTTTTCTCAAGGAGAAATCAGAAGCTTTTGGAAGATTCAAGATATTCAAGGCAATGGGAGAGAATGAAACCGACATGAAAATTAAATGTTTGAGATCAGATCAAGGAGGAGAATTTACATCTAGAGAATTTAATGTATTCTGTGAAGTGAATGGAATCAAAAGACAACTATCAACACCTGAGACGCCCCAACAAAATGGAGTTGTGGAAAGGAAGAACATAACTATTCTGGATGCAATAAGAACAATGTTAATGGAAGAAAATCTACCTCATGTGTACTAGAGAGAAGCAGTGAATACATCATTTTATACTTTCAACAAAGTTCACTTCAAAAGTGAAACCGGTAAGACCCATTATGAACTATGGTTTGGTCATATTCCTACTCTTAAGTATTTTAGAATATTTGGAAGCGAATGCTATATTAGAAGAGATGAGTATATTGGCAAGTTTGATCCTAGAAGTGATGAAGGAATATTTCTTGGTTATTCATCTAAAAGCAAGACATATAATGTTATAATAAAAGGTTACAGAAAATCATTGAGAGTACTAATGTGAATATAGATGAACACTTTAGAGGAGATTCAAGATTTGTAGAACTGACAGTTGAAATGATCATAGATCAACTGACACAAATTGCAACGGTACAAAATGAAGACCCAGTCACACCAGCATCATCAAAAAACTCAACAATGATTGAAGAACAACAGCCTTTGAATGTTAATCAGAACAAACCCAGGTATGTTAGATTGAATCATTTAGAGAATTAGATAATTGGAAACAAGAATCAAGCTGTTATGACTAGAGGAAGACTGGAAAATGAAGAGGTATGTTTAATTTCTCAAGTTGAACCAACATCTTTTATTGAAGCATGTAAGGATGAGCATTGGATAAAAACAATGGAAGATGAATTACAACAAATTGAAAAGAATAACACTTGGACATTGGTTCCCCGACCTAGAGACAAAAATGTAATTGGAACTAATTGGGTATTTAGGAATAAACTTAATGAAGATGGGGAAAGAATAAAAAACAAATAAATATTAGTTTGTAAATGTTACTCATGGAAAGAAGGAATTGATTATAATGAAACCTTTGCACCGGTAGCCATAATTGAGGCAGTTAGACTATTTCTTGCATTTGCAGCTCATAAGAACTATAAAGTTTATCAGATGGATGTAAAATGTGCATTTTTGAATAGAGATCTTGAGGAGGAAGTTTACATTGAACAACCTGATGGATTTTCTTTGAAAGATAATAATGATATGGTTTGTAGGGTAAGGAAATCTTTATATGGATTGAAGCAAGCTCCTAGAGCTTGGTATGCTAGATTAGATAAATATCTTTTGAATCTTGGTTACACAAAAGGTAACGCTGACAACAATTTGTTTTACAAAGTTACCAATGATGATATTTTGGTTATTGAAGTCTTTGTAGATGATATCATTTTTGGAGGTGAAGATGGATTATGTAAGGACTTTACTAATCAGATGCAAAAAGAATTTGAAATGTCTATGATTGGAAAGATAAAAAAATTTCTAGGTTTGCAGAATTCACAAACAGATAAAGGTATATTCATATGTCAAACAAAGTACTTGAAGGAACTTTTGAAGGAATTTGGTATGGAAAATTCCAAACCGGTAAGTACTCCTATGACCACAACTGACAAATTGACATTGAAGGATGATTCATCTCCTATTAATCTGACAAGGTACAAATCTATGATTGGAGGTTTATTGTATTTAACACAAACAAGACCTAATATAATGAATGTAGTATGTATTATTTAAATGTTTCAAAGCAATCCTAAAGAAAATCATGAATCAGCAGTTAAAAGGATTTTTCGATACCTACAAGGCACATCAAATCTTGGTTTATGGTATCCTAAAGATGGAAATTTTGATTTATGTGCATACATTGATTAAATTGGGCAGGAGATGTAGATGACAAAAAGAGTACCACTAGCGGTGCATTCTTTCTTGGTAGCAGATTGATTTCATGGAGCAACAAGAAACGTACTTGTACATCATTATCAACAGTAGAATGAGAATATGTTGCAGCATCAACTAATTGTACTCAGATATTATGGATTAAGAAAATGTTGAAGGATATAAAGGTAAAATGCAAAGAACCAATAATCATTTATTGTGATAATTCAACAACAATTGATATATCAAAGAATTTTATATTTCACTCTAAGACAAAGCATGTTTCTATTAAGTATAATTTTTTGAAAGAGAATGTTGAAGAAAATGAAGTGAAATTGGTTTATGTGAATACTAAAGAGAAAATTGTAGATATCTTCACAAAGCCTTTGCCTAAGGAAACATTTGAATATCTCCTAGAGCAACTATGAGTAATTTCCCCACCGACAAAGACTTAGATGTTGAAGATTGGCATCAAACCGACAGGAACTAATACAAAAATTCTTTTTCCGGCTTTGATGAAGGAGAGCTACTTCTCAGGGGGAGTAGATGGCTGAATGTTAAGTTTTGAATTCTTAACTGCTTTGGCATTTGATGTCAAAGGGGGAGAGATATCTATGGAAAAACATTATTCCTTGAGGGAGAGATTATTCATTGAGGGAGAGATAATACTCTTTGGATATATGTATTTTGTTTTTGGTTTTGTAACAAACTTTGTATTGATCTATCTTTGGGAGATTGATTGGTTTATTGGTTTTGGCATTCTATTTTTGGCACTTAGATGTTTTTCCATCTAGTGTTTCCATCAATTCCAAAGGGGGAGATTGTTGGTATTATGGATGACTTTTTTATGTGTTGCATTGGTTTTGTCATTGATGTCAACACTTGTCTTCTTGGAGGTTTACATTATGTTCACCGATATGGTTATAGCTTATGCACAGTCACCGATATGTGTTCACCTGTAGGTTATATTGTTCATCGATAGCAATGATAACTTGGATATCATTTGGTTATGTCAAAAACATGGATTGGAAGTTTTGTTTTGGTGTTTTGCTTATTGATCTAATCGGGTTGATAGATTCACCTTTACTGACAGATAGGTCTAGGTTATGGACCGGTACTCCAGATCAACATGACACATTATGGAGATGATTTAATGATTCTGATGTAGAGCCTTTGTCACACACCTAAGGACTAGTCCAATAGGTTTAGTTTTGACCTCTCCAATGACCACAAGGATGCTACAAGGAAGGACTCCACACCTTATGGGTAGAACTACTCACAAACCACTATGCTAGTATCTACTCAAGACGAGTAAAAGGCTTCAACTTCTCATTTGCATCATTCCATGACTCCTACACTTAGGGGATTCAGAATTTGTCCATTCATGCCTAGTAAGGACAATTATAAACATTATTTTTAGGTTTTGTCTTCAATACCTTATACCTCCTTTGAAAACCTACCCGTTTGGCTAGTAGCCCTATTTAGCGATAGATTTGGCCTTAAATCCAAAATCTTACATACACCCTGGAAAAATACTTGCCTTTTCAGATACCCTTTTGGGAGATACTTTCATGCCTAAAATAGTTTTACAAGATCTTCACTTTAAGGGTCTGAACCCCTTAGAAGCCTCGAGACCTAATTAGGGCGATTAGGCCTATTTTACAAAGAAACAATCATTTGTTCATTCTAAACTGAAAAAACAACTACATGGAAATGTGGGGGATGGTAAATAACTTCTAGCTCCAGGGTTTCATGCATGGAATCCACCGCTACAAGGTTTTAGGGTGTCTGTCCTAATTTTGCATGAGGTAGTCACAAGGAGATGCCTACCTAGATTTGTCTCTTACTCCTCACAACCAAGTCTTCCCTACAAGAGCCCCTAAAAATCCTAGAATAAATAGGCCAATACTGCACTCCACCAAAGGAAGAAACTTCTAGGTGAAAGGAATGCAAGATATGGCCATTTTTGGCTAAAACCCTAGCCAAACCCTTACTTTCCGGGTAACAGTCAGAAATTTGAAGGGTTCTCCTTACTCATAAACATTCAGGACCTCAAACCACCACCAATTCAAAGTTGATTCAACCCTCCAACTACTCCATGAATGGTTTTGTCTAATTTGATCCGTACAAGGATGTACAATTTCTGCAAACTCATAATTTCTGGAAAAACTCAGTTTATTCAATATTTATTTGCTTCCAAACTTCAACCCACAATCAATATAACCTTGGGAATTGTGTCCACAAGGTTTATATCCCTTTCCAATGGTTTCCAACTAAATTTTGAAGAGGTTGGAGCTATTGAGAGGCTTACACCAACCTAACTTTGAAAAGTTGCACTTTTGCTCTCAAAAGTTGCATTTTGACACAAAATTTGTCAAACACCATGAGATTGGGATCCACACAATTTGGACCAACCAAACACCATTAAGACACCCTAAAAACCTATCAAACACCAAAACAAAAATCCTACAACCCCTATTGACCAAATTGTCCAAATTGTCTTATCAAGATGCCTAATTTGTGACATTGGTTTACATGGTGGGTTCTTTATTGAATACATGAAAATTTCACACACATAAGACATTCACAATGACCCTAAGATCCTAGTCTTCATCATCAGTTGCATGATTATCTTGTTGAAGAGGTTCCCTTGTACCATACTCGCCAAGAGAAGAGATCTCAAGTCCACTTGAGATCAAAGTTTGGAGGTCCGCACCATGGTTTGAAATTTGTTTATCTATCATCTAAATTGCTTTAGAGTCTAATTTGCCTTGTCAAGCCATGAAATACTTAATGTACTCCTTGTTCCTTGTTCTCTTTGTGAATCTAGTGTCTAGTGTTGGCATTTTTGATGATGTTGTTGTGATTGTCATTGATGGACACACACTTGCTTTGAGATCACTTTTTGTATGTATGAGTTATGCCCAACCAGTATTTGTTCCAAACCGGTATCATGTATTATAGTCTTTAGACTATCGAGGTTTTGCAGAAAGTGTTTACCGATCCCAAGCGGTATGAAGATCTCAAGCGGAATGAAGGAACTAAGCGGCAGTTATCATTTTCCCAGTCTTCATTTTTGTCAACCGATAATTGGTTTAATATTTGAACCGGTATTACTCTATGATGAGTTTCCAACCGGTAATTGGTAAAGTATGAACTATTAATACTTTGTGATGAGTTACCAACCGGTATTTTTGTGATGAGTTACCATCCACCAACACTTTGACGGTGATTATGTGTCATGTTACCAAATGTGTCCAGATGCACTAAACCTAGGAACTTGCAATGTAATCCTATTCGACCGACATGAAATCAGATTCCTTTATAAGGACATCATGTCTAGGGTTTTAGATAGGAGTTAGGGTTTTTGTGTGGTTGATGAAGTTTTTGCATGTGTGATCACAGAAGAAGATTAGGTCTGTGTGAAGAAATAGAGTGTGAAGATATTAAAGACTGAAGTAATGTTGAAATGCATTAACAATGAGCTATCAAGGATCTAACCAAGCATACTGTGCTAGTATTTAGATCTCACTTGTTGATTACTCACATCTTTGACAAGTCTGCAACCCTTAACCGGGTAGGCCTCGCAAAGCCTTTATAAATCCTCTAACAAGGTGGCTCACAACTGTGGATCTGAAATCCTCTCACAAGGTAGTGTTTAATCGGACTTATCTCCTAACAGAAATTGAGATTGCTAACAGGATCTGTTCTGGTGAAGAACATTGTATGACCTTAACTGGTCTGACCTTAACCGGTCTGGTTACTATTCTGCAGATAATTACTTGTGAGTTTCATCTCACCATGGTTTTTTCCATTTGGGTTTCCACGTCAAAATCTCGTGTTATGGTGATTGTGCTTCTATGGGTGAATGCCTTATTTGTTGTTTGGTTTGCATTTGTGTTAACTAGTTTACTGCTAAACTGTTTAAGTGTTTAAGTTTAGTATTTTTTGGTATACTAATTCACCCCCCCCTCTTAGTATTCATCAATTGGTACCAGAGCCAACCTTTCTATAAGTTTAACCACTTGGAAAGAGATATGGGGGAATACACTATGAGGGAACTTACTCATCAACTCACTCAGATTGAGAAAGCCTATGATGAACTCAAAGTCAAGTATAAGGCCTCTCTGGAAAAAAGAAGAGAGCATGCTGAGAAACTGATGGAGCTAACTAAAAATAGTTCCTCTGATGAAGCGAACATGGAAGCCCTAGTTGAAGAAGTTGAAAAACTTAATGAATGTAATGCTAACCTAAGAAGGGAACTGGAAGGACTAACTATCAGAATGTGTCAAGAGATTGAGAACTAGAGGAAAGCTGAAGATTTGGTAACAAACAAAGATCATGAGATCTCCAAGCTGAAGCAAGAAATCAGTGCACTTACTGCTCATCTCCAAGAGAGTAAAGTGGAAAAAGAGGAAATACAAGGTGAACTAAACATGGCTATTTTTGAGAATGCAACTTTGAAGGAATCCAATGCTACTATTTCCAAATAACTCACCGAGTCAAAGGAAATACTTGCCAAATTCAATAAGAGCACTGTTAAGCTAGAGCAAAAGCTTGAATCAGCTAAACCGGTAAATAATACTAATGGACTTGGTTTCTTTGAATATGAGGAAGGTGAGACCTCTAGAGAAAACGATGTAGCTTCAAAAAAGCAACCGACATCAAAGGATAAAGATAAGAAAAAGTTCGAACGTGTTTGCTTTAATTGTCTCAAGGAAGGACATACTGCTAATGTATGTAGAAATAAGGCTTACAATAACTTTCCTTACTTTCTATACAATAAGCCTAGATCCAATAGATTCAATGGACATTGTTATGCATGCAAAAAGTTTTGGCATAGAGCATTTGAATGTAGGTCTATCATGCACAACATCGAAAGGTATCCTTAAAGGAGTCAAGGAGTTTTTCCTGAGCCCTCTGGGAACCGGAATCCAAACTAGTTTAACACCTATAATCATCACTCAGGTAGTGGTGGCTATCAAGCGGCAACCGGGTGGAGAGAAACTTGTTTGATCTGTCATGGTAATAGTCACACTACTGCAACATGTAGAAGGAAGAATGGAAACATGAATAATGGACCTTCGAGGGAACCTGGAATGGTTTGCTATCATTGCAATAAATTGAGTCACACAGCAAGATTCTACAGAACAAGAAAGAATATATCAGATGATATATCGGTCACTCCGGAAGGAAAGATTGATGTTGAAACTATTCAAGTGGATATGAAGAAAACCTGGAAAAAGAAGCCAGAAGAAGTGACTCAAGAAGAACCAGTTACTGCACCAAGTGTGGAAATCTCTGAACTAGCAAACTAAGCTACAAAAAAGCTTAGGGGGAAACAAATCGGTGAAATGTTTCGAAACCCCGATTTACACTAGTTAAAGACCTTAACCGGTATGTGATACCTATCAAATGGCAGAAGACCAGAAACGGTAAAAGGCAAATTAGGGTTTACGCCCTAATGGTGGAGCGTTTATTATGGTAGGTGAAGAATTCATTTAAAAGGGATTTTCAAGTCATTTTCACTTATCAATTTGCGAGCGAAGAAGTTTTCAAGTGTAGAGCGACAAAAGGCAATTTGTCTTGCGATTCAAAGAGATTTCGAAACTTTGAAGAAGAATCAGAAGATAATATCAATCGGTCAAGTGTAGAACTCAAAGTGGTAATCCAGCAATTGAAGTAGTGTGTGGTGAAGTGGAATTTGCGAGCCCTAAATCTTGACTTGCGAAAGTATTTTTTGAGTTTCTCTGTTTATCATGGCTTTTGCATTGCACTCTAGTTCTAGTACACCCGTTGTTTCAGTAGATTTCATCCAACGGAAGGAAAAATATAATGCCCTATCCCAAATACCCGCTGGCGTTATAGTTGAGGAAGGTATTTCAGATTATATTGACTATAAAATTGAAGACCTAGGATCTCTAGTGATCCATTCTCAATTACGCTTATTCTGTGAGAAGGACAAGAAGATCAAACTGAAATGTAGCATCTTGGAAAAGAAGAAGCTTCACAATGCAGTCTATTTCTTTGAAGAATTTACAGATGATCACATCTGCATCATTCTAAGTAGGGTGCATGGTGACAAAATGTATTTAGAGCGCACACATGACATCACACCAAAAGCGATTCATGCCGTCACCGGTTTCTATAACGTTGGAGGTGTGCCAACCCTAAGGAAAGTCATTAAGATGGAAATGACCAAGCTCACCAGTTCTGTGACCGACCAACAGGGAATGACCATCAATACCATCAAGGATGATCTGGTCAAATATGCCTGCATGGTGATAGGTTACTGGACATTCCATGCTAGCAGAATTAACTCTGTCTCTGCTGCAGCGGTGAATGTCGCCTATAGGATGATCATGGAAGATGCCTTGTTTGATTTATGCACCTGTATGCAAAGGCAACTTCTGGTGAACCTGAAGTCAATTAAACAGGACAATGCCTTGAAATTTAAATTTGGACAACGATTGGTTGGATTGTTCTTCTACTTCCAAGGCTATTTCCAAAGAGTCAGAGATATTCAGTGGTCTGCTGACCAACCAGTTACCAAGCAAATCAGAGAGAGTCTTGAAGCGGTTGGAACCGGTTATCCTGAAGTCCTGAACAAATACTTTGATGAGTTCAGACGCAAGATGAGCCAAAGGGTGAGAATATCTAGTGATATTGTCAAGAAGTATGAAGAGAACATCTTCTTCACCATCAGAGTAGATGAGTGTACAATGGAGGCAGTTGAGCCTAGAAAAGAAAAGGTGGAACCTATGGGATATGAGGTAATGTATGATATGCTAGATGGGTATGCTTCTACCCTACTTGCCTCACCACTTGATCCTAAGAAGAAGAGAACTGACACCTATCTGGAAAGGGTTACACTAGTTGAAGAGCCTTCAGTAAAGAAGGGAAAAGCAGTGCCATCTATATCGGCACCGGTTACTTAAGAAAGTCCTAAAGTGACCAAGCGATCACCAGCAAAGAAGAAACCGGAAGTTGCACCCGCCAAGGTATTTGAGAGGAAGCAGAAGACAAAAGGCAACACACCAGACTCAGAGGACACATAATCTAAAGAACAACCTAAGAAGACTAGGCAAACAAGGAAGAAGACAAAAACAACTAGTAATGAACTGACATCATCAACATCGGTAAATATTGATATTTCCTCTTACAAACCTTTGACACATTGTCAAAGAACTATCAAGAATATTAGGAGAAAAGTACTAAGTGATTTAGTAGATTATTTTGATGATTTCAATGACAATGAGAAAGAGGAAGTAGAACAGGAAGTCATTCAATATTTATGTATTAATGACCGGTCGCCATCAAAAATTAAATCTGTGACACCAGATTCTTTATACAATTCTTTAGACAACAAATGGTGCATTGCCATAGAAAAGGAATAGGAAATAAGAGAGAAAATATTTGCTCAATATTTTCTTGATGTGTCTAATTCAGAACTTTATGAAGTTATGGAAAAATATAAAGGCCTCTTCTTCATGAGAAGAACGAGACTCTTGTTGCTAGAAGGGAAAGTCCCTGAAGTGGTAAAAGATACCCACTCTCATGCCAAAGCTACTGTGAAGGTGGCACCAAGTGTCCGAAGCCAACAAGAAGGCTGAACAACAACCAGAAATTGAAAAATCGGATGAGGTGTATAACAGTGAAGGAGAACCGGTCACTAAACAAATGGACCCTATTGACATTGATGCTTTGGATGGTGAAAATGTCACCCAGGATACAAAAAAGGAAAAAGTTGATAAAGAGATAATGGACAAGGAGAAACAGGACAAAGAAAAGGCTGACAGAGAGCAAGCAGAGAAGGAGAAATAGAAACAAGAGGAGGAAAAGAGAAAAGAGGAAGAAAAGAGGAAACAAATAGAAGTGGTGAAAAAGAGCAAAGCGGAAGAGGATAAGAGGAAGTAGGAAGAGGAGAAGGTGAAATGGGAAGAGGAGAAAAAGAAGAAGGAAGAGGAGAAGAAAGAAGAAGTGAAACAGAAAGAAGAAGAAAAGAAATAGGAAGAGGAGAAGAGAAAAGAAGAGGAGAAGAGGAAGGAGGAAGAGGAGAAGAAGAAGAAGGATACAGAAGAACAGAAGCGGAAAGAAGAAGATAGGAAGAAGGAAGAAGATAAAAGAAAGAAAGAAGTAGAGGAGGAAAAGAAGATAGAAGAAGAAAAGAAAAAAGCCAAGGACAAGGAGGAAGCAACAAAGAGCATACAAGTGGAGACCCCAAAGGCAACCGGTAGTCAAGCCAAACCGGCTGATATTACTAGTCCCATTGACCTCCAATCTGCAAATGAAATGGAGCTGCTACAAAGCATTAATCTTGCCCAATAATGACTGGAAGCACTAAGAAGGAAGAAGGAGCAAGATGTTATTCAAACTGCAGTGGAAACTCTTACCAGTTTGATTCCCGATACCAACCTCCCAAGTACTGATTCCTCTCTAGCTCAACTGAAACTCTTATGCATAGTTGTAGAGGACCAGGTGTAATGCCTGGAAGATGTTGCTACAACCAATGCTCAAAAGAAGCATCAAAAGGCACTAAACATTGCCTTAGTGAAGAAGTTAAAAGAGCTCTGGTCTGAACTTTAGAAGGCACAGAAGGACATAAGAGATGCTTTGGATGAGGGGAATCTACTGCTTAGTAAGATATGCCAACCCCATCTATTCTGTGATGATGTGCTTGCTCATAAAGACAAACTATCTGATTTGTAGACATACATAAGAACCTTCAAGATTCCCTATGGTTCCTTCACCACATATGGGCAAACCATTCACCAGTTTCAACTCCAGACTGCAAGAATAGAGTTAGAGATCAGCAATCAAACATGAGATTTGCAGGAACTTCAACTGGTTCTACTACCAAGACTACAAATACTTCAGAAATGCTATCTCAATCTAGATGCCTTAACGGTCACTCAAGAAATGAGTACCTTGGATGCCATGGAGGAACAAGTTTTCCAGATGCAAACGGAAAGTGAGGTTGCTACCTCATTGCTTGATTCATGGTCTTTATCCATGAAGACATTTATGCAGGACTTTAAATTAGTTTTTGACAAGTTTCACTATTTATTGTCATAAACACTTATGATTTTAATGATAATGGAAACAAGGGTTATTCAGCTGTACTTTGTCATTTTTGGCAAAGGGGGAGTAGTATTATGTATTTAAAATTTTGATGCATGCTATGTATACTTTCATGTTTATCTCTGTAAGGGAGTAGTATACATTGTATTTTCTACAAAAGAGGTAGTGTATATGCTTAGGGGGAGTAATTTTGATTATGGCATATTTTTGTTGTAAAACACTTAGATGTCAAAAATTTTCCTAAGTGTTGCCATCAATGCCAAAGGAGGAGATTGTTGGCATTTTTGATGATGTTGTTGTGATTGTCATTGACAGACACACACTTGCTTTGAGATCACTTTTTGTATGTATGAGTTATGCTCAACCAGTATTTGTTCCAAACCGGTATCATGTATTATAGTCTTTAGACTATCAGGGTTTTGCAGAAAGTGTTTACTGATCCCAAGTGGTATGAAGATCTCATGCGGAATGAAGGAACTAAAGCACTAGTTATCATTTTCCCAGTCTTCATTTTTGTCAACCGGTAATCGATTTAATATTTGAACTGGTATTAATCTATGATGAGTTTCCAATCGGTAATCGGTAAAGTATGAATTGGGAATACTCTGTGATGAGTTACCAACCGATATTTTTGTGATGAGTTACCATCCATGGACACTTTGATGGTGATTCTGTGTCATGTTACCAAATATGCCCAGATGCACTAAACCTAGGAACTTGCAATGTAATCCTATTGGACCGACATGAAATCAGATTCCTTTATAAGGACATCATGTCTAGGGTTTTAGATAGGAGTTAGGGTTTTTGTGTGGTTGATGAATTTTTTGCATGTGCGATCATAGAAGAAGATTAGGTCTGTGTGAAGAAACAAAGTGTGAAGATATTGAAGACTGAAGTAATGCTGAAATGCATTAACAATGAGCTATCAAGGATCTAACCAAGCATACTGTGCTAGTATTTAGATCACTCACTTGTTGATTACTCACATCTTTGAAAAGTCTGTAACCCTTAACCGGGTAGGCCTGGCAAAGCTTTTGTAAATCCTCTAACAAGGTGGTTCACAACTGTGGATCTGAAATCTTCTCACAAGGTAGTCTTTAATCAGACTTATCTCCTAACAGAGATTGAGATTCCTAACAGGATCTGTACTGGTGAAGAATATTGTATGACCTTAACTGGTCTGGTTACTATTCTGCAAATAGTTACTTGTGAGTTTCATCTCACTGTGTTTTTTCCCATTTGAGTTTCCATATTAAAATCTCGTGTTATGGTGATTGTGCTTCTATGGGTGAATGCCTTATTTGCTGTTTGGTTTGCATTTGTGTTAACTAGTTTGTTAGTAAAATTGTTATATCGGTTTACAGCTAAACTATTTAAGTATTTAAGTTCAGTATTTTTTGGTATACTAATTCACCCCCCTCTTAGTATTCATCATCTAGAACCTTTCTCTATCTTGGTGAATCATGCCTTGGAATATCATTATTTGCTGCAATCTGCATTGGTTCCTCCACTTCATGTCCATTGCATTTGAAAGGTGTAAGATCACACACATTGAAAATGGGTGGCAATCCAAGATCAGGAGGAAGTTGGATTTCATAGGCATTCTATCCACATTTCTTTAAAATTTGACATGGTCCAATCTTCCTCTACATGAGCTTGGTGTGCTTACCCTTTGGGAGTCTCTCCTTCTTCAAATGTACCTATACCAATTCCCCAACATTAAACTGCACATCCCTCTTTTTCTTGTCAGCATAAGCCTTATACTTCTCTACAGATTGTTGGAGATGAGACTTCACTTGGTCATGTACCTCCTTGATGGCTGATGCAAAAGATTCACCATCTACACTAATGGGCTCTTCCTTGGGCAAATACCTCAACTCTAATACACCCCTTGGGTAGATGCCACACATAATTTGGAAAGGAGACTTCCCAGTCCTTATATTTATGGTGTCATTGTATGAGAACTCTACCTGTGACAATATGTTGTCCCATTTTTGTCCATGTTGTCTAGTCAAACATCTTAATAGGTTCCCCAAGGACCTATTGACAACTTTAGTTTGTCCATCTGTTTGGGGATAGTAGGCTGATGAGAAAGCTAGGTTGGTGCCCAACTTCTTCCAAAGGGTCCTCCAAAAGTGTCTTATGAATTTCACATCCCTATCTGAAACTATGTTTAGAGGCAACCCATGTATCCAGACTATCTCTTTGAAAAACAAGTTTGCAACATATGAGGCATCACAAGAGGTATTACATGGCAAGAATTGAGCCATTTTGATAAATTTGTCCACCACTACAAAGACACTGTCAAACCCTCTCCTTGTCCTAGGCAGACCCAACACAAAATCCATGCTTATGCTCTCCCATGGTCTAGAAGGAATGGGTAAGGGTTGGTACAAGACTGCATTGGTGGATTTTCCCTTGGCTTTTTGACAGATTACACATGTCTCCACAAACTTCCTTACATTTGCCTGCTACTGAAGCCAGTAGTAATGTCTTTTCACAAGGTCAAGGATCTTGTAAAGACCAAAATGACCTGCCATTGCTCCACAATGCTTCTCCCTAATGATATTCAGTCTCATTGAACACTTAGGAATGCATAATTGTCCACCCTTGAATAACAATCCCTCTTGGACCAAAAACTCAGAAAATTCAACATGATACCTCTCACCAAAAGACTCACATACCTTGTAGATCTCTCCAAAATCTTCATCAACATCATACATGTTCTTCAAGGAGTCAATACCAACACTTTCCATATTGATTTGGTTTATGGTTAAGACCCTCCCGCTCAAAGCATCCACCACTTTGTTCTTGACCCCCTTCTTGTGCTTGAGGTTGAAGGTGAAGGCTTGTAGAGTCTCTACCCACTTCATGTGCCTATGTTTTAACTTCTCTTGACTGTTTATGAAACTAAGTGCCTGATTATCAGTGAACATTATAAACTCTTTAGGCAATAAGTAGTGCCTCCACTTCTTCAATGACTGAACCAAAGTATACATCTCCAAATCATAGGATGAGTATCTCCTCTTGGCATCATTTAGTTTTTCACTAAAAAAAGGCAATCGACCTTCCTTCCTGACTGAGTACTACTTATTTAGCCATGTGGCTTGTATCACATTCTACCTGGAATATCTTGTTGAAGTCTGGTAGGGCAAGGACTAGTTGTTCTGCAACTTTCTTCTTCAAATTTTCAAATGAGTCATTTGCCTCCTTGGTCCAACTGAACTTGCACTTTTGTCCTCCCTTTATGGTGTCAAGCATTGGAGCAAAAACATGACTAAATCCCCTTATAAACTTCCTATAAAAAGTTTCTAAGCCATGGAAACTCCGGACATCATTGTAGGCCAAGATAATATAGCACTTACCTTCTCCTGGTCCATTTTAAACTCACCTTATGAGATTACAAAGCCCAAGTAGATGATCTCCTCCTTCATGAACAAACACTTATCCAAATTTATCATTAGCTGCTCTTCATGTAACCTTTTGAGGACCATATCTATATGTTTGAGGTGACCTTCCCTTAAGTGGCTAAAGATCAAGATATCATCAAGGTATACTATCACAAACTTACCTATGAACTCCACCAAGATTTCATTCACCAACCTCATAAAGGTACTAGGAGCATTGGACAACCCAAATGGCATGACCTTCCACTCATACAACCCCTCATTGGTTTTAAAAGTCGATTTCCATTCATCCCCTAGCCTTATTCTAGTCTGATGGTATCCACTCTCTAGATCCATTTTGGTAAAATATTTTCCACTCCCCAAGCAATTAAGTAAATCCTCTATCATAGGGATTGCAAACCTATACCTTATGGCTATCTTGTTAATGGCCCTTGAGTTTTTGCATAGCCTCCAAGTGCCTTATTTCTTGGGTGGAAGGACAACAGGTACTCCACATGGGCTTAGACTTTTTCCAATTAGCCCTGATTCTAGCAACTCCTCAATTTGTCTTGCCATCTCTACATTCTGATCTGGGGTCAAGTTGTATGCTGCCTTATTTGCTAGGGTAGATCTAAGGATCCAATCTATGCAATGACTTATGTCTCTCACCGGTGGCATGGATCTTGGCATACCATCAAAGATGTTGCCTTTGTACTTGTCAAGTACCTATCTGACTGTAGGGTCTACGTGCCTTTGTCCTTCTTCTTTCCTCTCTGCAAACTACTCCTTCTTTATCACCTTGGACTTGGGAATGAGGGCATAGTGATAACCCAATGATGAACAAATAGTACCAAACCAAAACTGAGAGGGGGGGTGAATCAGTACAAACATAAATATAGTCCAAAACTGGTTTGACAGCAAATACTCCAAAAGATTGGCAAACAGGGATACTGGTTGAAATAGAGTGTAACTGGCAAGACCCAGAACAACTAAAACAATCATAAACCGGTCACTCACTAAGTTTTCCTCTTAGCTCAATACTATAGTACCATTACACCTTCATGCATGAATAGGTAAACTATCATCAGATCTTCATAGCAGTTACTTCAATATGTTTTATAGACAGGCATAAAACACAGAACCATCATATGCTCAACAGGTAATAACAAAGCATCACAAGATAAAAGCATCACACATGACACACATATTTTTCACGTGGAAACCCAACTAGGAAAAACTACGGTGGGGATGAATACCCACAAGCTACTTTCGAACTCTTTAGAAGTCCACTGTGTTAGGAGCCTTGTCTGGTTAAAGACATTACAATAGGTTCTGCTAGGAACCGATCCTGTTAGGGATCACCCAGTTAAGGGATGGCTACAATACCCGGTTAAGGGTTAAACCTGGTTAGGGTTACCTTGTTAGAGGATTTCAAGAACTCAATAGCTAAAGGATCTCCAGAGCTCTATAGCTTCCCAGAACTCATTAACTTCGAGTTACCCTGTTAGGGGATTTGAATCAATCTGGTTAAAGCTACCTTGTTAGGGGATTTGTATCAAGCCGGTTAAGACTACCCTGTTAAGGGATTTCACAACTGTTGAAGTGGTTAAAGATCAATAGGAATTACAATGATCTGGTAATAGTACTCAATGCTAATGCAGATCCGTTTTGGATCCTCTTCACCTTCTGCACATTCACTTTGCAGGTATCTCTTCTCTCCCTTGGTTTGGCAAGAATCACATATCACTTCCCTTGGATACACACACACAACTTTTTCCAACAACCTTAGAAAGAAACACAACATCGACCTTATAGGAAATAGACAGGTCGGTAGCAAAAACCTTAAACCCTAAAACCTATTAGGTTAATCGATTCAAGCGGTTCAATCCTAACCGTTGAATCATATTGCATTAAATGCAACAATCTTGAATCGATCTCAAGACATTCTCTATCGTCCATTATCCATTGATTTCATGGCGGTTGATAACCCATCACGCATTATCATCGTTTGACAAAAATTCACACATTCCCGAGGTAGATAGTGTTGGTATTTTGGTATGGTTTTGTCATTGATGTCAACACCTACTGAAAACAAGCACCTTGGAGATCCAACAACATTCACTAACAAGCAAGTAACTATTGCACAGTTACTGGTATATGGTTCACCGGCAGGATATAATGTTCACCGGTACTTGGAATGATATGGAAGACACTTGGTAATGTCGAAGACATTGTGTGAACACTTTGTTTTCAAGAATTGATCATTGGTATATTCATATTTGCATATTTGCTTTTACCGGCAAATAGGTCCAAGGTTATCTAGGGTTACACCGGTAGGTTTATCTTTTCCAGATCAGCATGTCACACTATGGAGATGATTTATTATTGATGTAAATGCATTAAGCCGACATGTTTAATCGGTTATTGCATGGGATATTATATTGTATGTAAAATGTTTATTGTAATATCTTGTAGAGCCGACCTACTAAAATTGTTCTTAGGTTATGGTATAAATGTAAGATCTTATTTGTAAGATCAAGTGTGGAATGCGAAAATGAATTAAGTGAAGGTATATGCGAGATTAAGCAGAGGTATACATGAAGACATCATTTGAAGGTGAAGCTAGGCTTTTGTATAAGCATATCAGCATTACACCGATACTGAATCCAGCATATGAAGATGCTATTTTGTGCAGTACATTCTTATTGGATTTAACCATCCAACTGTAGTCAGTGTGACTCCCATTTTGTGATTGAGCAGTGAGCTTTAGGTTGTTGGCCTTTCTACATGTGCAGACCCCATTTATGTACACTTACTCTCTACAGTAGTATCATTTGATTGTGGGTAAGGTTTCCCACTGTGGTGTTTCCCCTTACAGGGTTTCCACATACAAATATTGGTGTTATGTGTTGTGGATGACTTTATGTTTATGTTTCATGCATTAATCTTTACCGGTATAGCAATTTACTGTTAACACTGTCTACTGGCATACTTAACTGGTTTATCGGTATTAAGCATTAAGTTGGTTAAATAGTTTTTGGTTTGAATTTATTAGACAACTGATTCACCCCCCCCTCTCAATTGTCTCCGTGACCTAACAGATAGGAATAGTCTTCTTCATGCAAGATCCTTCACGTGCACAGAGCTTACGTGGCAACATGATCTATTCTCCGTTATACTGCTAACTCATCACACAAAGATCACTGATTGAGTCACACAGGCTTGAGGTACTCCAACCAGAAATCCTGAAGTGGAAACTACCTACCAACTGGTAGTCATACAGTGCTTCCATGTGCCAGTTCCCATAACTGCATGCTAGTTCATCTTGAAAAAATGTACCGCTTCACTTTGGCATATATACTGGTTCACACATATGCCAGTTCTCTCTTCTCACATATCACATATTGACATCAATGACAACATACAATATCATTATGTCCTTATACCGGTTCACATAATGCCAACCATCTCCCCCTTTGGCATTGATGGCAATATACAAAGATATCTCTCCACTTCACAGCTTCTCCCCCATTTCTGCAGATATCTTTTCCGCTTCACTCCTTCTCCCCCTTTGACAACAATGCCAAAGTTGAGGCACAAGCATCCCTGTTCCATTATGCTGCTCCCCCTAAGGAGTAGCATCCTTCAACACATCAATCCTGAAGAAAGATTTGACTATGCAATACATGACTGATGTGGATAATATATCTTTAGTTCACCTCTTGAAGGGGCAGTACCCCCAATTCACCTCTTAAATGCACAAATGTAGTCTTTGGGAGAGGCTTGGTGAATATGACTACTAATTGCTCCTTACTGGAAACATGTTCTAGTGCAATCTCTTTATTCTGAACCTTTTCCCTCAAGAAATGATACTTAAGCTCAAAATGCTTGGTTCTAGAATGTAAAATCGGATTCTTTGAGATATTGATAGCACTTGTGTTATCACAGAATATACTTAATAGTTTAGATATAGGGATTTTGAAGCCTTCCAGTACATGCTTCATCCAAATTGTCTGAGTGCAGTTCATGAAAGCTGCAACATACTCCACTTCCATTGTAGACTGAGAGATACAACTCTACTTTTTACTCATCCATGAGACCAGTCTACCACCGAGAAAGAATGCACCACCAGTTGTTCTTTTTCAGTCATCCACATTACCTACCCAATCAGCATCTGTGAACACTTTCAGATTGAAATCATTGTTTTATGGGTACCACAATCCATAGTCAACTGTTCCCTTTAGATACCTAAGAATCTGCTTGACTGCAACCAAGTGGGATTCCCTTGGACTTTTCTGGAACCTTGTAGTAATGCCAACTGCATGTGCAATATCTGGTATGCTATGCACTACATAATGCAACTTACTAATCATTGATCGGTATTCCTTCTCATCAACCAGTGCGAAATCATCCTCTTTTGTCAATTTGCAACCGGTCACCATCGATGTACCAACCAATTTTCTATCTTCCATGCCAAAGGTCTTCAACATCTCTTTGACATATTTGGACTTAGTGATAAAGATTCCATCTTTCATCTACTAGATCTGTAGTCCAATGAAGAACTTAATCTCCCCTATGAGTGACATCTCAAACTCTTTCTTCATCTCATCAGTAAACTCATTACTCATCTTGTCATCTCCACCAAAGATAATGTCACCAACAAAAACCTCACAAATTAGGGTCTGATCTCCTTCAGACTTCATGTAGATATTGCTATCTTCACTTGTTCTTTCAAATCCAATCTTCACAAGATGGGAATGTAGGCGCTCATACCATGCCCTAGGTGCTTGCTTTAGACCATATAAGGCTTTATGTAGCCTACATACCATGTCACTATCTTCAAATAGGGTAAACCCATCTGGTTGCTCAATATACACCTCCTCTTCAAGTATACCATTTAGGAATGCAGATTTTACATTCATTTGATATACCTTGAATCCTTTAAAAGCTGCATATGCAAGAAGCATACAAACTCCTTCCAATTTGGCTACAAGAGCAAAGGTTTCTCCATAATCTTCTCCTTCTTCTTGAGCATATCCTTTGCACACCAATCTGGCTTTATTCCTAATCACTGTGCCATCCTTATTCAGCTTGTTTCTGAAAACCCATTTGGTGCCAATGACATTTTTATGCTCTGGTCTGGGTACCAAGGACCATGTACCATTTTTCTCTATCTGGTCAAGTTCCTCTTCCATTGCCTTGTTCCAGTCTTCATCTTTATGATCCTCTTTGAATGATTTAGGCTCCAGTTCAAAGATCATAAATGAGTTTTCTTTGATCTTTCTTCTTGTAAGGATTTCTGCATGTTTATCTCCTATGATCTGCTTAGGATCATGATTCAGCTTGACATACCGAGGAATGGTCTTGATAGGTTCTTCTTGCTTTTCCTCTTCATCCTCATCTTTATTGGTATCAGCATTCACCGATTTAGGAACACTGTTACTGGTACATGGTTGACTGACAACCGGTTCCCAGAAGGTTGCAACCGGTTCATTTATAGCTTGCTCACTGCTAGTTTCCTCAGTTTTCTCAGAGGATTCATCAACTCTTACATTGACACTTTCCATAATTCTCTGAGTCCTATTGTTGTAACACTTGAGAGCTTTACTCTTGGTGGAATATCCTAGGAATATTCCCTCATCACATTTAGCTTCAAATTTTCCTTGATGTTCACTCCTCTTGATGTAACATTTGCTGCCAAATACCCTAAAGTAGCTAACCACGGGTGTCTTACCAGTCCAATACTCATAAGGAGTTTTGTCCTTACCTTTCTTGATGAGTACCCGGTTCATAGTGTAGACTGCAGTGCTCACCGCTTCTCTCCAAAAGGTGTGAGCTACCTTTCCTTGAATCAACATGGTTCTAGCTACTTCAACCACAGTCCGGTTATTCCTCTCTGCTAGGCCATTTTGCTGGGGAGTTCGGGGGGCAGATAGTTGCCTCTTGATGCCAAATTCTTCACAATACTTGTTGAATTCACCAGAAGTGAATTCCCCTCCTTGATCACTTCTAAGACACTTGATCCTTTTACCACTTTCCTTCTCCACTAATGCTCTAAAAGCTTTGAATTTCACAAAAGCTTCAGACTTGTCTTTCAAGAATGTGACCCACATCATTCTTGAGTAGTCATCAATGAGAATCATGAAGTACCTATCACCCTACACACTTCTAGTTTTCATAGGACCACACAAATTAGTATGCACAAGATCAAGCAAGTTGTCAGTAGTGAAAGTTTTACCATTAAAGGTTCAGGAAGACATTTTCCCCAATTGACACTCTCTGCACAAGGTATTATCTGGTTTGCTTAGCACTGGCAACCCTCTAACTGCCTTGATCTTACTAGCCTTCATAATGTTATCAAAGTTTACATGGCAGAGTCTCCTATGCCATATCCAGCTATCATCAAGCTTAGCCATAAGACATGTACTTATATTTGCATTCAGATGAAATAGGTTACCTTTGGTCTGCATGCCGATGGCCACCAATTCACCATCTTTTCCTTTGATTCTGCAAACTCCATTCTTGAATTCCAGAGTGAGGCCACTGTCATTTAGTTGGGAAACACTCAGAAGGTTGTGTCTGAGACCATCAACCCAGTACACATTGTCAGCACTGCTCTTTCCATTCAGAGAGATGGACCCTCTGCCTTTGACCATGCATGGTGCATCATTGCCAAAGTGAACCACACCACCATCATACTCCTCCAAGGATAGAAACTTGCTCCGGTCACCTGTCATATGGTGAGAACAGCCACTATCAATGATCCACTCATTGGAATTATCTAACCGGGAGACAAGAGCCTTCTAGTCCGACACATCTTCTTTCACAGTGACAAACACAATGTCTTCATTTTCTTCATCCTCTGATTCTTCATCTATGACACCTTCATCAACTGCCACAAAATAGTTTCTCCGGTTTCCTCCTTTGAATTTCCTGAACCTTTCTGGTTTGTCCTTGTTATCACCATTAGGACAGTTTATAGCAATATGTCCTATCCGGTTACAAGAAAAACATTTCAAAGGTAGCTTACCTTTGTATTTACCGGTTCCTTTTGGAAACTTCCTGGTAAGGAGAGCTTCAAATGCCATCAAAATTTCCTCATCATTCATTTCTCTGCTTTGACTAGGTTCCCCACTAGTGCTAGCCTCTTTTCCTTTTCTAGATGGTATAGCAAAGGCTTTAAATGTTGATTCAGTCTTTTGAACACTGCCATCAAAACTATTCAGCTAATAGGCTGTCAGCTTGGCTATGATGGAGTCCAAGGACACCTTAGACTTGTCTATTGATCTCAGCTCCTGAATAGAAACAACCCTAATTGCATAGACCGGCAATAGGGATCTCAGGACTTTGCTTACCACGGTGGAATCTTCTATTTTCCCACCTACACTCTTTATTTCTCCAACAACTGTTTTGATCCTTATTCCATACTGTTGAATGGTCTCACCTTCAACCATCCACATGTCTTCTAACTTCCCTCTCAAACATTCTTCCTTAGCCTATTTTACATGTTCATCACAACCATAGATATTTTCAAGAGCATCCCATACCTCTTTGGGATTTACCTTGTCCTGAACATCAATAAACTCAATGTCAGATAGACTACTAATGAGGGCTTCCATGACTTGCCCATTTTCTTGTATCTCTCTCTTTTGGTCATCGATGAGAGTACCGGTAGGGAAAACATAGACATTCTCAACATAACTCCAGTGTTGAGCACCCATGCTTTTGATGAATATCTTCATCCTATCTTTCCATATACCGAAATTTTCCTTGTTAAACTTTGGACCTTCCCTCTTCATCATTTGACTGGGATCTTTACCTCAAGTGGTTAAGCTTACAACACAGAGGACTTGGAGTGCTCTGATACCAATTGATAACTCAATGATGAACGAATAGTACCAAATCGGTACTGAGAGGGGGGAGTGAATCAGTACAAGCACAAATATAGTCCAAAACTAGTTTGACAGGAAATACTCCAAAAAACTGGCAAACAGGGATACTAGTTGAAACAGAGTGTTACCGGCAAGAGCCAGAACAACTAAAACAATCATAAACCGGTCACTCACTAAGTTTTCCTCTTAGCTCAATACTATAGTACCATTACACCCTCATGCATGAATAGGTAAACTATCATCAGATCTTCAAAGCAGTTACTTCAATATATTTTATAGACAAACATAAAACACAGAACCATCATATGCTCAACAGCTAATAACAAAGCATCACAAGATAAAAGCATCACACATGACACACATATTTTTCACGTGGAAACCCAACTGGGAAAAACCACGGTGGGGATGAATACCCACAAGCTGCTTTCGAACTCTTTAGAAGTCTACTCTGTTAGGAGCCTTGTTCGGTTAAAGACATTACAATAGGTTCTGCTAGGAACTGATCCTATTAGGGATCACCCGGTTAAGGGATGGCTACAATACCCGGTTAGGGTTACCTTTTTAGAGGATTTCAAGAACTCGATAGCTAAAGGATCTCCAGAGCTCTATAGCTTCCCAGAACTCATTAACTTCGAGTTACCCTGTTAGGGGATTTGAATCAAGCCGGTTAAAGCTACCCTGTTAGGGGATTTTTATCAAGTCGGTTAAGGCTACCCTGTTAAGGGATTTCACAATTGTTGAAGTGGTTAAAGATCAACAGGAATTACAATGATTTAGTAACAACACTCAATGCTAATGCAGATCCATTTTGGCTCCTCTTCACCTTCTTCACATTCACTTTGCAGTTATCTCTTCTCTCCTTTGGTCTTGCAAGAATCATGTATCACTTCCCTTGGATACACACACACAAATTTTGCCAACAACCTTAGAAAGAAACACAACATCGACCTTATAGGAAACAAATAGGTCGGTAGCAAAAATCCTAAACCCTAAAACCTGTTAGGTTAAGCGATTCAAGCGGTTCAATCCTAACCGTTGAATCATACTACATTAAATGCAGCAATCTTGAATCGATCTCAAGACATTCTCCATCATCCATTATCCACCGATTTCATGGTGGCTGATAACCCATCATGTGTTATCACCGTTTGACAAAACTTTGCACATTCCTGAGGTAGATAGGAATAGTCTTCTTCATGCAAGATCCTTCACATGCATAGAGCTTACGTGGCAACATGATCTGTTCTCTATTATACTACTAACTCATCACACAAAGATCATCGATTGAGTCACATAGGCTTGAGGTACTCCAACCAGAAATCCTGAAGTTGAAACTACCTACCAACCGGTAGTCATATAGTGCTTCCATCTGTCGGTTCCCATAACTGCATGCCGGTTCATCTTGAACAAATGTACTGCTACACTTTTGCATATATACCGGTTCACACATATGCCGGTTCTCTCTTCTCACATATCACATATGCTGGTTCACTTCATATCACATATTGACATCAATGACAACATACAATATCATTATGTCCTTATACCGGTTCACATAATGCCAACACATAGTAGACTGCATCCTTCTTTGCCATCTCCTTCATGAACTGCTTCCCTTCTATGAACAATACTTTGGCATCCTTCCCCTTAGGTTCCATCTCATTCTCCATCAGGGCTAAAATCTCTATCACCTTACCATCCTTGGTGATTGAATAGGTATTTCTAACCCCTTCATGATAAGCCTTCAAATCAAACTGCCAAGGCCTCCCAAATAGAAGATGACATACATCCATCTTGGCTATATCAAATAGCAGTTTGTCCTTGTATGATCCAATCTTAAACTCTACCCAGGCCTTCTCTTCTACCACTACTTGCTGACCTTGGGTGAGCCATGAGACCTTGTAGGCATAAGGATGTGGCAACCTTCTCAACTTAAGCTTCTCTATCATTTCAAGTGACACAAAATTTTCAGTAGACCCGGAGTCTCTCAAGACCTTGCACACCTTTCCTCCTGCCTTGCAGGTAGTTTTGAAAAGAGACTTTCTTTGTGGGGGCTCCTTGTCAGGTACCTTCATGGTGGTTTCTTCTCTCCTCATCATCAAAGCCTCTCCTCTTTCAGGGTAGCCATAGCTATCAGGAGCATTAACAATTTGATAGGTGTTTGTACTTGCGACACTTTGGCAATCAGATTCCTGCACCAAATTGCTCCTCCTTTCTCCCATGGAGATTGTAGCCTTCTGCGGACACCTATTGGCCATGTGCCCTTCTTGGTTATATTTGTAGCATCTAGGAGGTCCTCTACCTTGGGATCTTCCTATAGAGAATGGTCTTCTTCCCCTAAGGTTCCCTCTTTGATTGTAGCCTCCTCCTTGGTTGTAAATGCTCTCTCCTTTGGTACCTTCTTGATTAGACTCACCTTGGTATCCAAAACCACTTCCTTTGCCTCTAAAAGGAATTCTTCCCCCTCTTTGATGTCTCCCTTTGCCTCTACTATTTTGTTACTTCCTTCTCTTTACCCTCTCCTCCACCTTGAGTTCCAACTAAAAGCATTTTTGGATGGTCTTCGGGGTGTGGAGGTTCAAATCTTCTTGGATGGCAAATCTCAATGCATTGAGATACCTCACCACCTTCTCATCTTCACTCTACTTCCCTTAGTCTTCACACACAACTTCAACTCCTCTATATAGGAACTCATGTCCATCTCCTTCTACTTCAAATTCAGTTTTCTCTTATGTAATTGGACATTATAGTCCACTGGAACATAGGCTTCCTTCACCAAAGCCATCATCTTCTTCCAAGTAGCCACTTTTCTCTTTCCCTCTTTCACCCTCTCATCTTGGATGAAATTCAACCAAGTCAGTGCAGCCCCTTTCATTTTGGATTGGGCCATCTTCACCCTTTGGTGCTCTGGTATGTCTTCACTCTCAATGAAATTATCTAAGGAGTCTATCCACTCCATCACTATATCAGGCTCTATCTTGCCTGCAAACACTGGCATATCCAACTTCACATCCATTGTTCTTCTTTCCATGGACTTGAGGATACTCATTAGGGGTCTCTAGTCTACAGGAACCTCTAGTTCTTCTTGCCTATGGATCTCCTCTTCATACCCTTCTTCATCTCCTCCAAAGTCTCTCTCTCCCCTCTCCACTTTTCCCTTCAACTGGTCCATTTCATTTCTCAAGGCCTGATTTTCAGCCCTGACTGCTCTACTCTCTACCATCTGCTTCTTTACCATGACAACCAACTTAGCATTGGTCATCCTGGGATCCCTCTTCCTTTGACATCTTGTCTTCTTCTTCGGTCCAAAGTACACTCCTAGGATCTGATTCCACTTGATGCAGAGCCCTTGTCACAAACCTAAGGACAAGTCCAATAGGTTTAGGTTTTACCTCTCCAATGACCACAAGGATCCTACAAGGAAGGAATCCATGCCTTATGTTGGCATTTTTGATGTTTATGTTGTGATTGTCATTGATGGACACACAATTGTATTGAGATCAACTTTATGTGTATGAGCTCATGCTCAACCGGTATTTGTTCCAACCAATATGTTGTATTCTAGTCTTTAGACTAGTAGTGATTTTGCAGAATGTGTTTCCCGGTCTGAAGCGACAAGTCAACCCGAAGCGGTTCGCAGATCACAAGCGGTATGAGAGAGCAAAGCGGCACAACACATTCTTACCAGTCTTCATTTTTGTTAAACCGGCAACCGGTAATACTCTATGATGAGTTACCAACTGGCATGTTGTGTTGAGTTACCAATCCACCGATTGTTTGATGGTGCCGACACATTAACGGTGATTCCTGTGTCATGTTACTAAGTATGTCTAGGTTCATTGAACCTAGGAAATTGTAAAGAAATCCTATTGGACCGACATGAAATCAGATTCCTTTAAAAGGACATCATGTCTAGGGTTTTAGGTTGTTGTGAAAAGGGTTAATGTTGAGCTAGGGTTTAAGGTGGATGTTGAGTTGTTGGAAGAGCGATCTTATCTAAGAAGATCGAGTTGTAAATGAGAAAGAGATAGAGAAGACTGAAGTAATGTTGGAATGCATTAGTTGTGAGCAATACTGGATCTAACTAAGCAGTTTGTGCTATTAGATAGATCAAACACTTGTTGATTACTCACATCTTTAACAAGTCAATAGCCCCTAACCGGGTAGCCCTCAAAGCCTTTGTAAAATCCTCTAACAAGGTGGTTCACACATGTGAATCTAAAATCCTCTAACAAGGTATTCTTTAATCAGACTGATCTCCTAACAGGATCTGTTCTGGTGAAGAACATTGTAAGACCTTAACCAGTCTGACCTTAACAGGTCTGGTTTCTATTCTGCAGATAGTGACTTGTGAGTTCCATCTCACAGTGGTTTTTCCTAGTTGGGTTTCCACGTCAAATATCTTGTGTTATGGTTGTATTGCTTTTGTGGGTGAATGTTTTATTCGCATTTTGGTTTGTATGTGTGGTAACCAGTTTGACTATCAGACTGCTTTACCAGTTTTTCTTTAGACTGTGTAAGTGTTTTAGTGCAAAGATTTTTGGCATACTAATTCACCCCCCCCTCTTAGTATTCATCAATTGGTATCAGAGCTAACTTTTCTATAAGTTTAACCACTTGGAAAGAGATATGGGGGAATACACCTTGAGGGAACTTAGTCAACGGCTCACTAAGTCTGAGCAAGCCTATGATGATCTTATGGTCAAATACAAGGCATCTCAAGCAAAAAGAAGAGAACATGGAGAAAGGCTGATGGAACTATCTGAAAGTAGTTATGAAGATGAAGCTAACATGGAAGCTATGATTGCTGAAGTGAATAAGCTAAATGATTCAAACTCCAATTTGAGAAAGGAGTTGGAAGGACTAACTATTCAGTTCAGTCAAGAGCTTGAGAACCAGAGGAAAGGTGAAGATCTAGTAAAAGATAGAGATCATGAGCTCTCCAAGTTGAAACATGAGATTAGTGCACTAACTACTCGCCTTCATTAGAGTAGAATGGAAAAAGAAGACATGCAAGGAGAACTGGACATTCCCATCTCTAAAGATGCAAGTCTTATGGAGACAAACACTGCTATTTCCAAAGAACTCTTTGAGTCAAAGGAAATACTTGCTAAGTTTGGCAAAATTATAGTCAAGCTAGAGCAAAAGCTTGAGTCATCTAGACCGACAAAGAATACCAATGGTCTTGGTTTTTTTGGACATGAGGAAGGAGAATCCTCAGGAACAAATGTTGAAGCATCAAAGAAGCAACCGACACTCAAAGGAAAAGGTAAGCAAAAATTCAAACCCATTTGCTTTAACTGTCTTAAAGAAGGACACACTGCCAATGTATGTAGGAGCAAAGCCTACAATAATTTTCCTTATTTTATCAACAATGTACCTAGATTCAAAAAGTTCAATGGTCATTGTTATGCATGCAACAAGTTTGGGCATAGAGCATTTGAATGTAGGCCTGTAGTGGATAACACTGGAAGATATCCTCAGAGAACCCAAGGAACTGGTCCTGAATCTTTTATGAACCGGAACCACAACCGGTTTAATGACTTCAATCATCAGTCAAGAAGCGGTGGTCATCAAGCGGCAACCAAATGGAGAGAAAGTTGTATGATCTATCATGGTCATGGTCACACTGCTGCAACATGTAGAAGGAAGATTGGAAACATGTACAATGGACCTTGGAGAGCACCTGGACTTGTTTGCTATCAATGCAACAAACCGGGTCACATTGCAAGATTCTGCAGAAGCAGAAAAAGCATATCTGATGATATACCGGTCACTCAGGAAGGAGAAATAGATGTTGAAAAAGTTCAAGGAGACATGAAGAAGACATGGAAGAAGAAACCAACACTATCGGAAGAGGAACCAGTTTCTGCACCTAGTGTGGAAATATCAAAACTGGCAAACTAAGCCTCAAAGGCTTAGGGGGAGCAAATGGTGAAATGCTTTCGAACCCCTGGTTAACACTAGTAAAAGACCTTAACTGGTATGCTATACCTGTCACTTGGTAGAAGATGGAAATGGTAAAAAGGCAAATTAGGGTTTACGCCCTAATAGAGGAGCATTAATGATGGTAGCTGAGAGACATGTATAAATGCATTTTTCAAATCATTTCTCACTATCTATTTTTGAGCGAAGATAAGTTTTCAAGTGGAGAGCAAAGAAAAGGCAATTTGAGCTTAGATTTCAAGAAATTGGATAACCTTGAAAGAGATTCAAATCTAGTTTGCAAGCGGTAGTGGAGAACTCAAAGCGGTGATTTGGCATCCGAAGGAGAGCGAAGTAAAGCAGAATCAGGAAGCCCTAAATTCGCATTTGAAAGGTATTTTTCATGTTCTTGAAATACTCTTCAATGGCTTTCGCATCTCATACCAGTTCAAGCACATCCATTGAGTCAGAAAGTTTGATTCAGAGGAAGTCCAAGGATAATGCTTTGTCACAAGTTCTAGCTGGAGTCATAGTCGAAGAAGGAATTTCAAATTATATTGATTGCAAGATAGAAGACCTAGGGTCCTTAGCCATTCATACTCAATTAGGTCTATTTTGCGGAAAGGAAAAAAGGATCAAACCGGAGTTCAGTATCTTAGAGAAGAAGAAACTCCATAATGCGGTATATTTTCTGGAAGACTTCACAGAGGATCACATCAGGATCATCTTGAGCAGAGTCCATGGTGCCAAGATGTACCTCGAGAGAACACATGATATCATGCCTAAGGCAATTCATGCAGTCACTAGTTTCTGCAACACAAGGGAAGTGCCAGCCCTGAGAACAGTAAGCAAAATGGAAATGACCAAGCTCACCGGTTTGACAAGTGATTCATGAGGTATGACAGTTAATCCTATCAAGGATGAACTGGTAAAATATGCCTACATGGTGATAGGCTACAGAACATTCTCAACTAGCAGGATTAATTCTGTATCTGTTGCAGTGGTAAATGCCGCTTATCAGATGATTATAGAGGATAAATCATTTGACATATGCACCAGTATGCAAAGGCAACTCCTATTAAATCTTAAGGCAGTCAAAAAGGACAATTCACTGAGATTTAAGTTTGGACAACTACTGGTAGGGTTGTTTTTCTATTTCCAAGGCTACTTTCCGGGTGTAGGAGATGTCCAGTGGTCCCTTGACCAATCGGTAACCAAGCAGATAAAGGAAACTGTGCAAGCCATTGGAAATGGCTACCTTGAGGTACTGAACAAATACTTTGATGAGTTCAGCAGAAAGATGAGTCAGAGGGTATGAATCTCAGGTGACATAGTGACATCTGTTTCACTATTCAGGTGGACAAATGTCTAATGGAGGTTGTTGAGCCTAGAATGGAGGAAGTGGAGCCTATGGGTTATGAGGTCATGTTTGACATGTTGGAAGGGTATGCTTCAACCCTTATTGCCTCACCTCTTGATCCAAAGGCTAAGCAAACTAGAACCTACTTGGAGAGGATCACACCGGTTGAAGAACCACCAGTGAAGAAGGGAAAAGAACTGGCAGCTAAGAAAGCTAAGGCAGTGCCTGCAGCATCAGCACCAGCTACCACTGCGACTCCAAGAGTGACCAAGCGGTCATCGACAAAGAAGAAACTGGAGGTAACACCGGCAAAAGTCTTCGAAAGAAAGAGGAAGACTAAGGCAAATGAACCAGACTCCGAAGAAACCGAGTTTGATGAACAGCCAAAGAAGGATAGACAGAACAAGAAGATGAAGAAGAATGAACCGGCAACATCCACACCGGTAAATATAGATATCTCCTCTTACAAACCTTGGACACATTGAAAAAGAACAGTAAGGAATATTAGGAGAAAGTTACTTCATGATTTAATAGATGATTATGATTAATTCAATAGTGAAGAAAAAGATGAAGTACTGTAGGAAATCATTCTTTATTTATGTAAAAATGACCGGTCACCATCAGAGATTAAATCGCAGACACCGAATTCATTATTTAAAGCATTGGATAACAAATGGCGCATTGCCTCTGAAAAGGAACAAGAGATTAGGGAGAAAGTTTTTGCATAGTACTTCCCCAAACTCTCAAATTCAGAATTATTTGATGTATTGGATCAAAATAAAGGTCTCTTCTTCACAAGGAGAAGAAGACTCTGGTTGTTGGAGGGGAGAGTTGATGATGTAGAAAAGGATACACATCAACACATGGCCCACGCTATCAGCTTTCACAAAGCTTGAATGGCCAACCTCCCAAGTGGGAAAGGAACCGGTTATTTCCAAACCGAATGAGGTTTTTGATGAGGAAGGAAACCTGGCGGAGGAACCAATCAACACCATAGATGTCGATGCCTTGCATATAGAAGATGTCACTTAGGACATACCTTCTGAGGGAACTGAACAGGGGCAACAAGCCGATCAGGGTGGTGAACAAGTTGTCGACACACAGCAAGCGGCAAAAGAACAGGAAGAGGAAAAGAAGGAGGATGAAGATGAGAAATAGAAAAAAGAGGAAGAGAAGAGAAAAGAGGAAGAGGAGAAAAGAAAATATGAAGAGAAGAAGAAGCAAGAAGAAGAAAGGAAGAAGAAAGAAGAAGAGGACAAGGAAGAAAAGAGGAAGAAGGAAGAGGAAGAAAAGAAGAAGAAAGAAGAGGAGAAGAAGAAGAAGGAAGAGGAAGAGAAGAAGAAGGAAGAGGAAGAGGAAGAGAAGAAGAAAAAGGAAGAGGAAGAGAAGAAGAAGAGGGGAGAAGAAGAAAAGGAAGAGAAAAAGAGGAGAGCAGAGGAGAATTAAAAGGTAGAGGAAGACAAGGAAGAAGAGAAGAGAAGAGAAGCGAAAAAGAAGAAAGTTGAAGAAGCCAATGAATGAGAAGCGGCAAAAAGCTCTTAGGTGGAGACTCCGAAGGCAACCGGAAGTCAACTCTCATCATTTGATCTCTCTAGTCCTATCAATCTCCAATCTACAAGTGAGTTGGAGCTTATGCAGAGCATCAAGGTTGCTCAAGAGCGCCATGAGATCATTCGCAGGAAAAAGGAACATGACATCATTCAGGCAGCTGTAGACACACTTACCGGTTTAATCCCCAGTACTAATCTTCCTGATACTGATTCATCACTAGCACAACTCAAACTTCTATGTACTATAGTGGATGATTAGGTGCAGGGTCTAGAAGAAGCAGCAGAGGCCAATGTAAAGAAAGAGCACCAAAAGGCTCTTAATGTTGCTCTTGTGAAGAAATTAAATGAGCTTAGGACTGAACTGCTAAAGGATCAAAAGGACATAAGGAGTGCCTTGGATGAGGGAAACTTGCTACTAATTAAAATCTATCAACCTCATTTGTTCTGTGATGATGTGCTAGCCAAGAACTAACAACTTCAAATGGACTTACAGTCCTACTTGAGCACATTCAAGACTCCTTACGACTCCTTTGTAGCATATGGGCAAATCGTTCACCGGTTTGAGATCCAGTCAGCCAAGATAGAGCAAGAGATCAGCACAAGGTCTAGGGATTTGCAGGAGCTTCAACTGGTATTACTTCCATGACTACAAATTCTCCAGAAATGCTATCTGAACCTGGATGCCCTGACAGTCACACAAGAACTGAGCACAATAGATGCCATGGAGGAACAGGTATCACAAATTTAGATAGAGAAGGAAGTGGCGACCTCCCTACTTGAGTCCTGGTCTCTTTCCATGAAACAATTTTTGTAGGACTATAAAGCAGTTTTTGACAAGTATTATTCATTATTGTCATAAACTCTTTTATATATATATGGAAATAGGTTTTTCAGCGGTACTTTGTCATTGTTGGCAAAGGGGGAGAAGTATATCTGGTTTTTGGTTTTAAAATTTTGAAATTTTGATATATGTTATGATATATGCTATATGCTCTGATGATTATGCTCTGAATGCAAAATTGCTATACACTCTGTTGATTAAGGGAAAGTGTATATGCTTAGGGGGAGCATTTTGTTAATGGCAAGTTTTTGTTGTAAAACACTTAGATGTCAAAATTTTATTTTCCTAAGTGTTGCCATCAATGCCAAAGGGGGAGATTGTTGGTATTTTTTATGTTTATGTTGTGATTGACATTGATGGACACACACTTGTATTGAGATCCCCTTTATATGTATGAGCTCATGCTCAACTGGTATTTGTTCCAACCGGTATGTTGTATCCTAGTCTTTTGACTAGTAGTGATTTTGCAGAATGTGTTTCCCGGTCTGAAGCGGCATGTCGACCCCAAGCGGTTTGCAGATCACAAGCGGTATGAGGGAGAAAAGTGGCGCAACACATTCTTACCAGTCTTCATTTTTGTCAAACCAGCAATCAGTATTTTGTATGAACCGGTAATACTCTGTGATGAGTTACCAACTAGCATTTTGTGATGAGTTACCAATCCACTGATTGTTTTATGGTGCTAACACATTAATGGTGATTCCTGTGTTGTGTTACTAAGTATGTCTAGGCTCATTGAACCTAGGAAATTGTAAAGAAATCCTATTGGACCGACATGAAATCAGATTCCTTTAAAAGGACATCATGTCTAGGGTTTTAGGTTGTTGCGAAAAGGGTTAATGTTGAGCTAGGGTTTAAGGTGGATGTTGAGTTGTTGGAAGAGCGATCTTATATGAGAAGATCAAGTTGTAACTGAGAAAGAGATAGAGAAGACTGAAGTAATGTTGGAATGCATTAGCTGTGAGAAATACTGGATCTAACCAAGCAGTTTGTGCTATTAGATAGATCAAACACTTGTTGATTACTCACATCTTTAACAAGTCAGTAGCCCCTAACCGGGTAGGCCTCAAAGCCTTTGTAAAATCCTCTAACAAGGTGGTTCACACATGTGAATCTAAAATCCTCTAACAAGGTATTCTTTAATCAGAATGATCTCCTAACAAGATTTGTTCTGGTGAAGAACATTGTAAGACCTTAACCAGTCTGACCTTAACAGGTCTGGTTTCTATTCTGCAAATAGTGACTTGTGAGTTCCATCTCATAGTGGTTTTTCCCAGTTGGGTTTCCATGTCAAATATCTTGTGTTATGGTTGTATTGCTTTTGTGGGTGAATGTTTTATTCGCATTTTGGTTTGTATGTGTGGTAACCGGTTTGATTGTCAGACTGCTTTACCAGTTTTTCTTTAAACTGTGTAAGTGTTTTAGTGCAAAGATTTTTGGCATACTAATTCACCCCCCCTTTTAGTATTCATCACCTTATGGGTAGAAATACTCACAAACCACTATGCTAATATCTACTCAAGATGAGTAAAAGGCTTCAAATTCTCATTTGCACCGCTCCATGACTCCTACACTTGGGGGTTTGGAATTTTTCCATTCATGCCTACTAAGTACTATTCCAAACATTACTTTTAGGTTTTTTATTCAATACCTTATGTTGGCAAATGCACACTCCAATGAGAAATTGTAGGTGATTGAAGGTATTGTCATTGATGGCAACCTTACAATCATGTGATACTGGCAGGCGCCGACACCGACAGACTCTACACCGACATACAGAACACCGACACCGTAATGGAAGAATATCGACACCTTGGTCGACAACATTTTTGTATAAACATATTTTGTAATTGTAGACTAGGAAATTGAGGATTCATCAAAACAATAACAAATTAGGACAATCACAAAACCTAAAACTGCGATGAAAACAATCCTAATCCAATCAATGAAAACATGAAGACAAGATATTCAAAATGAAATCAAAGAAAACCAAATGCATATATCTCCTTCATGTGGCTCCATTGTTCTTCTTTCACCTTCCAATTTGATGTTGTTCTCACCTACAAAGTGCATTTGCAAGTGGAAAGCAAGTTGTTGATGAAATTTGTAGCATAAGGTTACTCAAAAATGTGGTTGATTCAATTCGAAAATGTGATTCCCCCCTTTGATTGAAGAAATTCATCCAATTTATAGACAAATTGGAGAGAGGACAAGATTAGCATGAAATTGATATTAAAGGCAATTGATTTCAAATATGGCAAAATTGAGTTGAAGGAAGAAGGTTATGACACCTTCTATGTCATGAATTATGACATATTGCCAATGCAAAGGTTAGAAGACTAAAAGCCTATGACATCTTGCTATGCCAACGGTATGATGCATGAGAAATTCATGCTTCCACTAAAGCACAAAAATAGGGAGAGACTAGAGAGAAATTGATTAGGTGGAAATTGAATTTAGCAATTAGAAAATGAGGTGGAAATTAGGAATTAGGAAAATTAGAAATGAGGTGGAAATTAGGAATTAGGAAAATTAAAAAAGAGGTGGAAATTAGGAATTAGGAAAATTAGAAATGATGAAATAGAAATTAGGTGAATTAATTAATAGGTTTTCATCCATTAATTAATTCATGAAAGAGACCTAGGACTAAATGAATAGATTTATTTAACCCACAAAGAAGAAGAAAAGGATTAAATGAACAAATCATAAAACCCTAGAAATAAGAGGACAAGGAATTAGGTCAAGACAACAAGAAATTAATGTAGGTTCGATCATGATTCTAATTGACAATGGACCAATGTTGATAAATGATTGAGATTGGTTGACAAAAATCAATGACAAATTGGCAAAGATTGACAAAGAGATCAAATTGATAGGTGCCAATTGATGAGGAACAATGACTAATCGATCTAAATTGACATGATTGAAAAGGACAAGGATCGATGACGAATCAATCACAAAATGACAAGATTGACAAGAGGACAAAACCCTAATTCTATCATCGATTAGGATTGACGATGTCCAAAATGTTGATAAATGAGCACACACCATGATGCGACAGGATAAGATCGACCAAAATCATGACTGAAGATTGCTATCGACAAGACCTAATTCAAAAGAAAGAAAAATGAGGAATGCAGATGAAGGACTCGATCCTCGCAAATGATAAAGACCAAGTGCGCAACATAGAAGAAATGTTAATGCAATGAAAGAACCCTAAAATAAGGCAATGCGCAAATGTTAAAGTATGACTCCACAAGCATTGACCATTTTTAGATGTCTACAGTAATTAATTGTAAAATCTTTGTAAGCCGACATGGCGGATTGTAATATGACTCATATATGTATGATATCATTGTAGATCATTTTAATATATATGATATGATGCAAAATATGAATAGAAGGTAGAAGACCTAATATGCAAATTATTGGATAAGGGTTTATGTATGTAGCAGAGCTTAAACCGGTACTGAATCTGGCATAGCAGATGCTAATCTGAAGTAGTACAAGACATTGGATTTGTATAATCCATTTTTGTAAGTCAATGTGACTTCCTTTGTAATTGAGCAGTGAGCTCTAGGCACTTGGCCTTCCTGCATGTGCAGGCCCCTATTGTAAGCAGTAATATTCACTTCTTGGCCAGTAAGAGAATATTGTGGGTCACAAATCCCACTAAGGTTTTTCCCACACTGGGTTTCCTCGTTAAAATATTGTGTTATGGTGTGCTTTTCATGTTGTGGTTGTTATTCTTATTTGCTGCATTATTTCTGGTTTACCGGTACACATTTTTAATATGCTTTTCATGTTATAAGTTAAGAAAATCTTATTACCAGTCAGATACTGATTCACCCCCCCCCTCTTAGTATCTTTGGGAATCCTAACACCTTATACCTCCTTTGGAAACCTACCCCTCTAGCTAGTAGCCCTATTTAGTGAGAGATTTGGCCTTAACTCCAAAACCTTACATACACCATAGAAAACTACTTGCCTTTTCAGATACCCTTTTGGGACTTACTTTCATCCCCAAAATGGTTTGGCAAGATCTGCACTTTAAGGGTCTGAACCCCTTAGAAGCCTCGAGACCTAATTAGGGCGATTAGGCCTATTTTACAAAGAAACCATTATTTATTCATTCCAAACTCAAAACCAACTACATGGGCATGTGGGGGATGGTAAATAACTTCTAGTTCCAGGGTTTCACACTTGGAATCCACCACTACAAGGTTTTAGGGTGTCTGTCCTAATTTTGCATGAGGTAGTCACATGGAGATGCCTACCTAGATTTGTCTCTTACTCCTCACAACCAAGTCTTCCCTGCAAGAACCCCTAAAAATCCTACAATGCATAGGCTAATCCTACACTCCACCAAAGGAAGAAACTTCTAGGTGAAAGGAATGCAAGATATGCCCATTTTTGGCTAGAACCCTAGCCAAACCCTTACTTTCTGGATAACAGTTAGAAATGAAGGGTTCTCCTTAATAACAAACATTCAGGACCTCATACCACCACCAAATAAAAGGTGATTCAACCCTCCAACTACTCCATGAATGGTTTTGTCCAATTCAATCCGTACAAGGACGTACAATCTCTGCAAACTCAGAATTTCTGGGAAAACTCAGTTTATTCAGTGTTTATTTGCTTCCAAACTTCAACCAACAATCAATATAACCTTGAGAATTGTGTCCAAAAGGTTTATAGCCCTATCCAATGGTTGCTAACCTAATTTTGAAAAGGTTGGAGCCGTTGAGAGGCTTACACCAGCCCAACTTTGAAAAACTACACTTTTGCTCTCAAAAGTTGCATTTTGACACAAAAGTTGTCAAACACCTCGAGCTTGTGATCCACACAACTTGGATCAACTAAAAACCATTAAGACACCCTAAAAACCTATCAAACACCAAATCAAACATCCTACTACCCCTATTGATCAAATTGTCCAAATTGGCTTATCAAGATGCCTAATTGGTGACATTGGTTTACATGGTGGGATCTTTATTGAATAAATGAAAAATTCACACACATAAGATTGAGTAAATGCATTGAGTCAACATGATGTATCACATCAAGACTTATTTGTAATTGATTTAAATGTAATATCTTTAGTGAGCTGACCTATTCATTTGGTCTTAGGTTTTGTATAAATGATTGTAATATCTTATTAAAGATCGGGCATATGGATATGATATGTGTATTCGAATATTGAAGAGCGAAAATAAGCAGATCCTTGTGCAAATCACACAGACATTATTCGAAGGTTGAAGGAAGATTATGAAGGTGTTTTGGAACTTATGTTCAGAGCTTAACTGGTACTGAATCCAACATTGGAGATGCTATTTTGAGCAGTACATTATCATTGGATTTAACCATCCAATTTTGTCATCAGTGTGACTCCTATTTTGTGATTGAGCAGTGATATCTAGGCAGTTGGCCTTTCTGCATGTGCAAACTCCATTTGTATACACATACTATCTACAGTAGTATCATTTGATTGTGGGTAAGGTTTCCCACCGTTGTTTTTACCTCACTAGGTTTCCACATCAAAATATTTGTGTTATGTGTTGTGGATATTATTTCTTTTTATGTTTCATGCATTAAGTTGAACCGGTACTGCTATATTTGTTAATCTATTTTACCAGCACCTAAGTTTGGTTTACCGACATCAAGTTTAAATTGGAATAACTTGCATTTGGATTACAATATATATTGACAAAGGTTATGTCATTGAATATTGCTTACGAGGTTTGGGAAATGTTGAGAGATATTTATTAAGGAAATGATAGAGTCAAATTATCAAAGAAGCTAATAACTAAGCATAGATATGAGAAATTGAAAATGGAAGAAGGAGAGGACATAACTAGCTACTTTTGGAAGTTTTATAGTGTATTAAATGAAAGCATAGAACTTGGTGTCACCTTGACAGATGAAGACATAATTGAGAGGATCTTGATGTCCCTACCGAAAAGCTACAGTGAGAAGATCTCAGCTATTGAAGAAACCTATGATCCGAATAAGTTTACAAGATAGAATTTGAGATAAGGAAGTTTGGAAAAGAGAAAACCAAGACTAAGTCTGCCTTTAAAGTCTCTAAAGATCTAGAAGATGAAAGTTCAGATGAGATGGAAGCAAAATTTGTAAGGAAACTGAAGAAAGGCACCGACAAATACAAAGGTATGTTACCCCTTAAATTCTTTAGATGTGGAAAGATTGGTCATATTGCTACTAGGTGTTCGGAAAAAGGTTCAAGACAAAAATATAGAGAAAGTAAAGAAAAATTTAATAAGAGAGTCTACTATGTCAAAGATGATGCTAGTATTTCAGATGATGAATTAGATTATGAATATGGTGATTGTTTATTTTTGGTAGAGAGAGATATACCTAAGATTGATATTTCTAAGACTTTTGCTACTGATTTACATGCTAGAAGAGATAGAAATGAATGGTTGATTGATAGTGGATGTTCAAATCATATGAATGGTAACAAAAGTAAGTTTCTAAAACTTGATCAGTAGGATGGTGGTTTTTCTAGATTCGGAAACGATCAGATAGCACAAATTGTAAGAATGGGTTCTATCTCTTTTGATGGAAAGAATAATACTGACAATGTTTACTATGTGAAGGGTTTGCATCATAATATTTTGAGTGTTGGATAGATGTGCGAAAATGGTTACAATGTTTTTTTTTCAGGATGATGGTTGTGAGATCCAGAAAGGATCTAGAATTGTTATTGTAGTAGGGAAAAGAACTAGTGGAAACATGTACCTACTAGAAGGAGCTATGAAGCATTTTTTGTTGCCTTAGATCATGATAGCTAGCTCTAGCACTAGGATATGTCATATCAATTTTGACAAATTAGTGAAGACTATCTCATCAAGTGTAGTGAGAGATTTACTGAGGCCAACCAAACCAGATAACAACATTTGCAGAGAATGTCAAGTTGGGAAGCAAACAAAAGGAACATACAGAGGAAACGAGCATTCATCCACCAGATTGTTGGATTTAGTTCATACAGACCTATGTGGTCCGACCAGAACAAGGAGTTTACAAGGTGATAAGTATTTCATGTTATTGATTAATGATATTTAGAATGTCATGGGTTGCATTTTTGAGAGAGAAGCTAGAAGCATTAGATAAATTAAAAATATTCAAGGCTAAAGTTGAAAATTAAGCTGGTAGAAAGATTGAATGTTTAAGGTCTGACAGAGGAGGATAATTTACTTTTGATGAGTTTAATAGCTTTTGTAAGAAACATGGTATTAGAAGATAATTTTTTGCCCCGAGAACACCTCGACAGAATGGTGTAGGACAATTCAAGAGGCAACCAAAACAATGATCAAAGGAGTAGAACTCTTAGAATTCTATTGGAGAGAAGCAATTCATACTACAATCTACACTCTTTAAACAATTCTATACTAGAAAAGACATGAAAGACATCTTATGAGCTATGGCATGGTAGAACTCTGACAGTGAAATATTTGAAGGTATTTGGAAGCAAGTGCTACATCCAGAGAGATGAGGATAATCTTGGAAAATTTTATAGAAAAGTTGATAAAGACATATTCCTAGGATACTCTAGAAGGAGTAAGGCATACCAGTGTTAAAACAAAAGGTTGAACAAGATTGTTGAAAGTACAAATGTAAAGATTGATGAAGACATTTCTAAAGAGTCTGATAAATTGGCAGGTTATTAATCTGATGAATCAACTAATAGAAAAAGGTAAGAGAAGATCAAAGAAGGAGAAGAAGAAAAGGAAGCTTAGGAAGCTCTAACATCTACATCTAAGACCTCAAGATATGTTTGGAAGAATCATTTAGTGGATCAGATTATTGGAGATAAGAACAAAGGTATCATCACAAGAAGCAAGGTAGCTCAAGAACAAGTCCTGTTATGTTTACTTTCAAAGATTGAACCAAAAATAGTAGAAGAATATTGTAATGATTAGAATTGGATGATGACAATGAAAGAAGAGCTAGATTATGTTGAGAAGAATCAGACATGACAATTAGTTAATAGATCGATAGATAAGAATTTGATTGGAACAAAGTGGGTATTCCAGAACAAGTTGGATGAATATGGAAAGGTTGTGAGAAATAAAGAAAGGTTGGTTTGCAAAGGTTATACTTAGATTGAAGGAATTTATTTTGAGGAGACATATGCCCTTGTTGCTCAAATGGAGGCAATCAAGATGTTTTTGGCTTTTGCATCTTTTAAGGATTTCAAATTTTATTAGATGGATGGGAAATCAACATTTTTAAATGGAGAATTGAAAGAAGTTTACATTAAACATCGAAAGGATTTAATTTGAAAGATGATTTGAACATCGTTTGTAGATTTAAGACCCTGCAAGGATTGAAACAAGCCCCTAAAGCTTGGTATGGAAGGCTAGATAAATACTTGATTGATCAAGGTTTTTCAGAAGGGTTCGACTGACAACAATTTATATTTCAAAATTGATTTAGTCAAAATCTTAATTGTTGTAGTGTATGTTGATGATATGATTTTTGGAGGAAATGAAGGTATGTGAAGAATATTTGTTAATGAGATGCAGAAGGAATTTGAAATGTCCATGATTGGTGATTTAAATTTATTTCTTGGTTTGCAAGTAAATTAGAATGATAAAGGAATTTTCATTTCTAAGTCTAAATACATTAAGGAATTCTTGAAGAAGTTTGGGTTAGAGAACTCCAAACCGGTGTACACTTATGACCATTGTATGCAAATTGACAAAATATAACAAGTCCCCTAAATCAGATGCAAGTTAATATAGATCAATGATTGGAGGACTATTATATTTGACTGCTACCCGACTAGATATCATGTATGTAGTCTATCTGGCAAGTAGACATCAACAAGAACCGAAAGAATCACATGTTGTGGCAGTGAAAAGAATTTTCAAATATCTAAAAAGAACAGAGGATTTTAGTTTGTGGTACCCTAGAAATTAAGATTTCTCCCTGATAGCTTATACTAATGTAGATTGGTCTAGAAGTGTTGATGATAGGAAAAGTGCAAGAGGCGGAGCATTCTTTCTCAACTCCTGGTTAGTTGCTTGGTCAAGTAAGAAGAAAGATTCTATCTCTTTATCTATAACTGAAGTAGAATACATTGTAACATCATCATGTTGCACACAAATTTTATGGATGGAGCAGACATTGAAGGATATTGGTGTAACATTTAGTGAACCTATATCTATTATGTGTGATAACACTAGTGCAATAAACATTTCTAATAATTTGGTACATCATTCCAGAACAAAGCACATATCCATTCGATATCACTTCTTGAGGGAAAAGTGTTGGATAATGAAGTAAAGATTGAGTATGTACCTATAAAAGAGAAGATTGTAGATATCTTCACAAAGGCATTGTGTAAAGATAATTTTGAGTGTCTGGTGTAGGAGTACCTAGGCTATAATGATGCCTCACAAAGGATTTTATCATGATGTTTTTCTTTTTGTGTTGATTCAAGATTGTAATAAGGTCCTATGGACCATTTGATACCATTTCAATCCATATATAGTCTTTGTCAATCATTTCAAATCAATTGTAAGGCCTTTGATGCCAATTGTTGCCATAAACACCTATAAGGTCCTAGTTGGGTCAACGATAGTCAAATCACTCAAATGTGTTAATGACGAGTAAAAATTATGTAAATTGTGTTTTGAATTAATTTCTAGCATGTTGGAAAGGTTTTTGGCAGGTTTGAAGTCATTTGGCAAAATGGTGTCACAAGATGTAAAAGTTGTTGGCATTATGTGAACCGGCATAGAATTACGTGAACCGACATGAAGACATAATGATATTGTATGTTGTCATTGATGTCAATATGAGACATGGTGTGAACCAGCACATGTGATAGGTGAAGAGAGAGGAACCAACATATGTATGAACTGGTTTATATGCCAAAGTGAAGCGGCATATTTGTTCAAGGTGAACCGGCATGTAGTTATGGGAACTGACATGTAGTAATGGGAACTGGCACATGGAAGCATTGTATGACTACCGGTTGGTAGGTAGCTTCCACTTTAGGGTTTTCGGTTGGAGTACCTCAAGTCTGTGTGACTCAATCGGTGATCTTTGTGTGATGAGTTAGCAGTATGATGGAGGACAGATCGTGTTGCCATGTAAGCTCTGTGCGCATGAAGGATCTTGCATGAAGAAGACTATTCCTATCTACCTCAGGAATGAGCGAAGTCTGTCAAACGGTGATAACGCGTAAAGGGTTATCAGCCGCCATGAAATCGGTGGATAATGGACGATTGAGAATGTCTTGAGATCAATTCAAGATTGTTGCATTTAATGCAGTATGATTCAATGGTCAGGATCGAACCATTTGAATTGCTTAACCTAACAGGTTTAGGGTTTAGGGTTTTTGCTACCGACCTGTATATTTCCTATAAGGTCGATGTTGTGTTTCTTTTTGAATTTGTTGGCAAAAGTTGTGAGTGTGTATCCAAGAGAAGTGATACATGATTCTTGCCAGACCAAAGGAGAGAAGAGATATCTGCAAAGTGAATGTGCAGAAGGTGAAGAGGAGCCTAAATGGATCTGCATTAGCATTTAGTGCTGTTAACAGATCATTGTAATTCCTATTGATCTCTAACCACTTCAACAGTTGTAAAATCCCCTAACAGGGTAGCCTTAACTGGCTTGATTCAAAATCCCTTAAATCGGGTGGTCTTAACCAGCTTGATTAAAATCCCATAACCGGGTAACTCGAGGCTAATGAGTTCTATGAAGCCAGAGAGCTTAGGAGATCCTTTCAACTATTGAGTTCTTGAAATCCTCTAACAAGGTGACCCTACCGGGTTTAACCCTTAACCAGGTATCCCTTAACTGGGTGATCCCTAACAGGATCGGTTCCTACCAGAACCTATTGTAATGTCCTTAACTAGATAAGGCTCCTAACAGAGCAGACTTCTAAAGAGTTCAAAATGTAGCTTGTGGGTATTCATCCCCACCGTGATTTTTCCCAGTTCGGGTTCCACATGAAAAATATGTGTGTCATGTGAAATGCTTTTGTCTTGTGATGCTTTATTTTACCTGTTAAGAATATGAAGCTTCTATGTTTTATGCTTGTCTATAAAACATATTGAACTCACTATTGTGAAGATCTGATGGTTAAGTTTACCTATTTAAGCATGAGAATATAATGATACAATAGTATTGAGCTAAGAGGGTAGCTTATTGAGTGACCGGTTCATGACTGAGTGAGCTGTACTGGATGTTACCGGTTGCACTCTATTTTACCGGTATCCCTTCTTGTCAGTCATTTGGGGTGTTGATGTCAAACCGGTTTTGGATTGTATTTGTGTTTGTATTGATTCACCCCCCCCCTCTCAGTACCAGTTTGGTACTCGTGGTTCATGATTGAGTTATCAATTGGTATCAGAGTACTCTAGGTCCTCTGTGTTGTAAGCTTAACTGCTTGAGGAAAAGATCCTAGTCAAATGATGAAGAGGGAAGGTCCAAAGTTTAATAGGGAAAATTTTGGTATATGGAAAGACAGGATGAAGATATTCATCAAAAGCATGGGTGTTCAACACTAGAGTTATGTTGAAAATGTATATGTTGTTCCTACCAATACTCTCACCGATGACCAAAAGAGAGAGATACAAGAAAATGGGCAAGTCATGGAAGCCCTCATCAGTAGTCTATCTGACATTGAGTTTATTGATGTTTAGGACAAGGAAAATCCCAAAGAGGTATGGGATGCTCTTGAAAATATCTATGGTGGTGATGAGCATGTAAAACAGGCTAAGGAAGAGAGCCTGAGAGGGAAGTCTGAAGACATGTGGATGGTTGAAGGAGAGACCATTCAGTAGTATGGAATAAGAATCAAAATAGTTGTTGGAGAAATAAAGAGTGCAGGTGGCAAAATAGAAGATTCCACTATGGTAAGCAAAGTCCTGAGATCCCTGTTGTCGGTCTATGCAATAAGGGTTGCTGCTATTCAGGAGCTGAGATCAATAGACAAGTCTAAGGCATCCTTGGACTCCATCATAGCCAAGTTGACAGCCTATGAGCTGAATAGTTTTGATGGCAGTGTTCAAAAGATAGAATCATCTTTTAGAGCCTCTGCTATACCTTCCAGAAAAGGAAAAGAGGCTAGCACTAGTGGGGAACCTAATCAGAGTAAAGAAATGAATGATGAAGAGTTTCTGATACAATTTGAAGCACTTCTTGCTAGGAAATTCTCAAAAGGAACTAGTAAATACAAAGGTAAGCTACCTTTGAAATGTTTCTCTTGTAACCGGATATGACATATTGCTATGAATTGTCCTAATAGCGACAACAAGGATAAAATGGAAAGGTTCAAGAAATTCAAAGGAAGAAACTGGAGAAACTATTTTGTGGCAGTTGATGAAGGTGTCACAGATGAGGAATCAGAAGATGAAGAGAATGAAGACATTGTTCTTGTTGTTGTAAAGGAAGATGTGGCAGACAAGAAGGCTCTTGTCTCTCGGTTTGATGATTCCAATGAGTGGATCATTGACAGTGGCTGTTCTCACCATATGACTGGTGACCGGAGCAAGTTTCTATCCTTAGAGGAGTATGATGGTGGTGTGGTTCGCTTTGGCAATGATGCACCATGCATGGTCAAAGGCAGAGGGTCCATCTCTTTGAATGGAAAGAGTAGTGCTGACAATGTGTACTGGGTTGATGGTCTCAGACACAACCTTCTAAGTGTTGCCCAGCTAAATGACAGTGGCCTCACTCTGCAATTCAAGAATGGAGTTTGCAGAATCAAAGGAAAAGATGGCAAATTGTTAGCCACCAGCATGCAGACTATAGGTAACCTATTTCATCTGAATGCAAATATAAGTACATGTCTTATGGCTAAGCTTGATGATAGCTGGATATGGCATAGGAGATTCTGCCATGTGAACTTTGACAACATTGTGAAGGCTAGTAAGATCAAGGCAGTTAGAGGGTTGCCGGTGCTGAGAAAACCGGATAATACCTTGTGTAGAGAATGTCAATTGGGGAAAATGTCTTCCTCAACCTTTAAAGGTAAATCTTTCACTGTTGACAACTTGCTTGATCTTGTGCATACTGATTTATGTGGTCCTATGAAAACTAGAAGTGTGTAGGGTGATAGGTACTTCATGATTCTCACTGATGACTGCTCAAGAATGATGTGGGTCACATTCTTGAAAGACAAGTCTAAAGCTTTTGGGAAATTCAAAGCTTTTAGGAAATTCAAAGCTTTAAGAGCATTAGTGGAGAAGGAAAGCTGTAAAAGGATCAAATGTCTCAAAACTGATCAAGGAGGGGAATTCACTTCCAGTGAATTCAACAAGTATTGTGAAGAATTTGGCATCAAGAGATAGCTGTCTGCCCCTCGGACTCCACAGCAGAATGGCCTAGCAGAGAGGAATAACCGGACTGTGGTTGAAGTAGCTAGAACCATGTTGATCCAAGGAAAGGTAGCTCACACCTTTTGGAGAGAAGCGGTGAGCACTGTAGTCTACACTATGAACCGGGTACTCATTAAAAGGGGTAAGGACAAAACTCCTTATGAGTATTGGACCGGTAAGACACATGTGGTTAACTACTTCAAGGTATTTGGTAGCAAATGTTACATCAAGAGGAGTGAACATCAGGGCAAATTTGAAGCTAAATGTGATGAAGGAATATTTCTAGGATATTCCACCAAGAATAAAGCTTTCAAGTGCTACAACAATAGGACTCAGAGAATTATGGAAATCATCAATGTAAGAGTTGATGAATCCTCTGAGAAGACTAAGGAAACTGGTAGTAAGCAAGCTATAAATGAACCGGTTGCAACCATCTGGGAACCGGTTGTTAGCCAACCAAGTACCAGTAACAGTGTCCCTGAACCGGTGAATGCTGATACTAATGAAGATGAGGTTGAAGAAGAAAAGCAAGAAGAACCAGTTAAGACCATTCCTTGGTATGTCAAATTGAATCATGATCCCAAACAGATCATAGGTGATAAGGATGCAAGAATCCTTACTAGAAGAAAGATTAGAGAAAACTCATGTATGATCTCTGAATTTGAGCCTATGTCATTCAAAGAGGCTCATAAAGATGAAGACTAGATCAAGGCAATGGAAGAGGAACTTGATCAGATAGAGAAAAATGGTACATAGTCCTGGTACCCAGACTTGAGCATAAAAATGTCATTGGCACCAAATGGGTGTTCAGAAATAAGTTGAATGAGGATGGCACAGTGATTAGGAATAAAGCCAGATTGGTATGCAAAGGATATGCTCAAGAAGAAGGAGAAGACTATGGAGAAACCTTTGCTCCTGTGGCTAGATTGGAAGGATTTCGTATGCTTCTTGTATATGCAGCTTTTAAGATGTTCAAGGTATATCAAATGGATGTAAAATCTGCATTCCTAAATGGTGTACTTGAAGAGGAGGTGTATATTGAGCAACCAGATGGGTTTTCCCTATCTGAAGATAGTGACATGGTATGTAGGCTACATAAAGCATTATATTGTCTAAAGAAAGCACCTAGGGCATGGTATGAGCACCTACATTCCCATCTTGTGAAGATTGGATTTGAAAGAACAAGTGAAGATAGCAATATCTACTTGAAGTCTGAAGGAGATCAGATCTTGATCTATGAAGTTTTTGTTGATGACATCATCTTTGGTGGAGATGACAAGATGAGTCATGAGTTTATTGATGAGATGAAGAAAGAGTTTGAGATGTCACTCATAGGGAAGATTAAGTTCTTCATTGGACTACAGATCCAGCAGATGAAAGATGGAATCTTCATCACTCAGTCCAAATATGTCAAAGAGGTGTTGAAGATTTTTGGCATGGAAGATAGCAAACCGGTTGATACACCGATGGTGACTGGTTGCAAAGTGACAAAAGAGGATGATTCCGCACTGGTTGATGAGAAGGAATACCGATCAATGATTGGTAAGTTGCATTATGTAGTGCATAGCAGACCGGATATTGCACATGCAGTTGGCATTACTGCAAGATTCCAAAAGAGTCCAAGAGAATCTCACTTCATTTCAGTCAAGTAGATTCTTAGGTATCTAAAGGGAACAATTGACTATGGATTCTAGTACCCATACAACAATAATTTCAATCTAAAAGTGTTCACAGATGCTGATTGGGTAGGCAATGTGGATGACCAGAAAATAACAACTGGTGGTGCATTCTTTCTCGGTGATAGACTGGTCTCATGGATGAGTAAAAAGAAAAGTTGTATCTCTTAGTCTACAACGGAAGTGGGGTATGTTGCAGCTTTCATGAACTGCACTCAGACAATTTGGATGAAGCATGTACTGGAAGGCTTCAAGATCCCTGTATCTGAACCGATAAGTATATTATGTGATAACACAAGTGCTATCAATATATCAAAGAGTCCTGTTTTACATTCTAGAACCAAGCATTTTGAGCTTAAGTATCATTTCTTGAGGAAAAGGTTCAGAATAAAGAGATTGCACTGGAGCATGTGTCCAGTAAGGAGCAGTTAGTAGACATATTCATTAAACCTCTCCCAAAGACAACATTTGTGCATTTGAGAGGTGAATTAGGGGTATTGCCCCTTCAGGAGGTGAACTAAAAGTGATTGTTCCACATCAGTCAAGTACTGGAAAGACAAATTTTTGGTTGATTGGTGTGTTGAAGGATGCTACTCCTCAAGGGGAGCAGCATGATGAAACAGTGATGACTGTACCTCCACTTTGGCATTATTGTCAAAGGGGGCGAAGGAGTGAAGCAAAAAGATATCTACAGCAAATGGGGAGAAGATGTGAAGCAGAGAAGATATCTTTTGTATATTGCCATCAATGTCAAAGGGGGAGATTGTTGGCATTATGTGAACCGACATGGCATTACATTAACTGGCATGAAGACATAATGATATTGTATGTTGTCATTGATGTCAATATGAGACATGGTGTGAACCGGCACATGTGACAGGTGAAGAGAGAGGAACCGGCATATGTATGAACCTATTTATATGCCAAAGTGAACCGGCATGTAGTTATGGGAACCGACACATGGAAGCATTGTATGACTACCGGTTGGTAGGTAGCTTCCACTTTAGGGTTTCCAGTTGGAGTACCTCAAGTCTATGTGACTCTATAGCATCCTAAAATTGCGACACTTGCAATTTCGACTGCATTTGGGTCTTCACGATGGCGATGCAACATGGAAACTGAATGGAGACCCCGAAACTTGTTCATGACACCAAAAACTGCATTTCTCAGCACCCTGGCCTGATCCTCCTTGCACCCTGCTGTCCCGGGAGGTGGGACCATGGCGCCCAGTGCCCTGGTCCTTCAGGACTCGAGCGCCCAGCACCCTAGTCCCCCAGGACCATGGCACCCAGCGCCCTAGTCCCCCAGGACCATGGCGCCCAGCGCCCTGGTCCCTAGCCCTATTTTTGGGCCTGGTCTCTTATGGGGCTTCGAGTCTTTATGTTTGCAAATTGGAAAATAACATTTCCTGGTCGGCCTAAGGTCGGGAAAATCAGTCTATTAGCCCTAATTGACAAGTATATAAACTACATTTCCTCTCCCATTTTGGTAGATGGGAAAAAAGGCGGAAACGATATTCAAACATTCAAGCATTCAAGCATTCAAGCATTCCTTCAAGCAATTGAGCATTCTAAGTCTCCATTCAAGGCTAAGTGTTGCATTCAAGACAAGGATTCAACCATTGAAGAGGAGATCACATACAACACATTACTTACTACATACATTACACCTTCGCATGTAAGAATACAAACATTCTTACAACAAGGTATCAGTACTTGTTTACATTACAAACAATTACATTTACAACATTCTCATTTGTTGGTTAATTCCAAAACCGAGGTTTGACGTAAAGGAAAACCCCTCATCCCTAACCCCCCAATCGTCCTCTCTTTTCTGTGTGTAGGTTGCAAGTACGCGGCTGTAATTGAAGATCTGGAATCCTTGTGCAAAGACGAACAGATCCACCTTCGTTTCGTGGATTTTTCGGAGTACCGTGTGCACGTCGAGCGCCATCGTCCCATCAACTTTTGCTCAAATTTGCAGAACAGCACCGTCTCGACATTTTACTGCTAATTCCAGGTCCGCAGCTTCATCTCATATCCCTATCTCTATTTATAAGCGAATCTTTCCTACTTTACATGCATTCCTAGTTCAATCTTGCTATCTACATTTCTTTACAAAAGAGGGTATCCTTGATATCTTAACCCTTGAAACTCATCTAGAATCCAATCTTGCATTGCGTGGGATTGGATCTTGTGGGTTTCAACCCCTCTTTTGAATGTAAAGTCCCTCCTTAGTGAAAACCATCAACCCTAGTGACTCTCCCTTCTCTCTCCTTGGAGTTGGGGAGGGGAGAACGACTAGGGTTCAATTTTTCCGCTTTACATTTTGGTGAACCTGACGTGAACATCCTCATTCTGATTATTCATGGTTAGATCTAAAAATTTTGCTTTCCTAATTATATTTCCATGTTTGATCTTTTGCAAATTTTAGAGGTTGATTGCATAAAAACCCTAAAATTTTCTTTTTTAGTAATTAAGCTTGTGAAATGTTTAATTGTTAATGCTTGTTTCAGATCTACCCTTCTATTGCAAATTGTCAATTCATATTTGTGCTTTAATTCTGAAAATTAAGTGGTTAAGTGTCAAAACTCTAATTTTTTAAACCTCCTTGATTCAACCTTTGACTGATAATTTCACTGATCAAAACACCTCCAAATCGGTTGTAACTTTGGATTCCGAAATAAAATCACAATATCTTTCATCCCTGAAAATTTGGAAAAAAGTTGCGAGGACTGTGTGCACCCCAAGCGCCATCGTCCCCGACATTTTTTCTGAAATTTCGGGAGCTAGATCTTACTGTATTTTTCTGCTAAAATCCAGAATTTTGGCTGATTTTATCAACTTTAACACTTTCAAAATTAAAGTCAAAGTTGGTCTAGCGATTGCTTGGATTAAGGCTTATAATCATTCAAAAATCATTGAAATTGAAATTCCTATCAAAATTGTGTTTCTTATAGTCCTAAATCTGAAAAGTGTGTTGGCATTCATTCAAAATTTCAGTGCTTTATTCAAATTTTTGCAGTTTGTGACTTTTGAAATTAAGTGTTTAATTGCAACAACCTTGATTTCCACTTTCAAATTCGAATTTTGCATGAAATCGAGTCAAATTTTAAATTTCAAAGCCTGCATTGCTTTCAACATTCCCTCTAAAATCATAAAATTCAAAATTTCAGTTTCCCTCTCTTTTTCAAAATTCAGATTTTACATTTTTCAACAATCTTGGTAGGGTTCAATCTTGAGATTGCAACTTTAATTTGGCCTATCTACAGATCATAAAATCACTCAATTTTTTCAGATTAGCTTTAAAATCATCATAACTTTCATCCCTGAAAATTTCAAAAAAAGTTGCGAGGACCGTGTGCACTCCGTTCGCCACGGTCCCGGACGTTTTTTCCTAAATTTCGGGAGATTGTCCTGATTGCATTTAACAGCTTAAATCTAGGAGATTGGCTGATTTTATTGAAATTTGCTACCTCTAAAATTCAAAATCTTCTCTCTCTCTTTAGTGCATGAGTTGTACAACAATAAGCCCTACTTACACTATTCCCGTTAGATGAAGCCTTAGAATTAAGTCTTTCCAAGGTGTAATTACCGAGGAGATGGAACCTAATTTGAATGGCCTTTTTAACGAGGACATGGGTAATTCTTCTAATCCTCTTAATGATGAAGAAGCTCTCCATGAGGTTTCTATAGAACAACTTTCAAAATTGGATAACCAATTTGATGATTTTCGACAATGGATGTCTCAAGAATACCCCGATAGCGAAGCTCTTTCATTAATTGAGGGTCTAAAACGTATGGTTCAAAGTGATAAGAATGGAATTAATATTTTGCATGGTATTGCACACATTGTGGATTTGAATGTGATGCCTATGAAGAGTTGTGCTGAAACTTTAGGTTATACACAACCTCCTACTCAAGTCAATCATTCTATTCCTTTGACAACTCCTATTGCTAGTTGTAGACACCTAAAAATGGTCAACGCTTGCGAGGTCATACTTTAACATTTGCGCATTGCCTCATTTTAGGTTTTTGCATCGCATTAACATTTCTCCTATGTCACACTCTTGGTTTTTATCATTTGCGAACATCGAGTCATTCTTCTACATTCTTCCTTTGTCTCGTGTTTGAATTTGGTCTTGTCGACAACACTATCCAGTCATGATTTTAATCGATCTTATCCTTTTGCATCAATGTGCATGCTTATTTGTCATCATTTTGGACATCGTCAATCCTAATTAAGGTTTTTTCCTCTTATCAATCTTATCATCAATCTTATCATCAATCTTATCATTTTGGAAATCGTCAATCCTAATTAGGGTTTTGTCCTCTTTTCAATCCTGTCAATCTTGCAATCTATTTTGTCATCAATCCTTGTCCTTTTGTCAATTTTGTCATTTTGCGATCATTTCGCTATCGATCGTTGTCTGTCTCAATTATGTCAATTTGGATCAATTTGTCATTGTTCCTCGTCAATTGGCGCATTTTTTCAGTCAAATCGTTTATCGCATCGGTCATTTATCAATCCAAAATCAAATCAAATCGAGTCAATTATCTTTCAAGACCTAATTCGTCTTCTAGGGTTTTATGATTTATTCATTTAACCTAATTTGTCATTTCTTCCTCTAGGATTACTAAATTATTTATTAATCCTAGGTCTTCTCATTACAATTAAATCTTTATTTAATTAGCTAATTATTCTTCCTCTTGTAAATTAATTAATAAATGAAAAATTATTAATTAATTTACCTAATTTCTAATTCCTAATTTTCCTCTTTTTCAATTTTCTAATTTTCTTAATTTCTAATTTCTTTTCCCTCCTATTTCATCTCCTAATTCTATGGGAATGACATTTGAATTTGTCATAATTTGTCATAATTGACAATCAATCAATTTTGACATAGAATGTGTCATATTTTGTCATAAATTATCAATCAACAAATTGTGCATAGAAAGTGCATAATTTGTCATAATTTGTCATATTGATTTGCAATTTCCATTTGAATTGGATCATGCTAATCTTGTCATTTCTCCAATTTCTCTATAAATTGGATGATTTTCTACAATCAAGACCTAATTTTTGCGAATCCTTAATCAGACTATTGAATTTACACTTCGAGTATTCTTGTGTCAATGTCAATCTTGCTTTCACAATTAGGTGTATGCACTTGAAGGTGAGATCCACAACAAACCTATTTGGAGAAGAAAGAAGAACAATGGAGTCGCATGAAGGAGCATTTGAATCCCATCTTTGGTTTGCATGATCTTTGCTTTTGAATGTTTTATTTCATGTCTCTATTGAGTGTGCTTAGGATTAGATCATTGTAATGTGTGTTTGTGATTGGGCTAATAATGATTAATATGTCTTTATATATATTGCTTTAATGATTTCCTATTTCCTAACGTACATTAATTGGTGAACCCGACGTGAACACTAACCTTCTAACCTCTTTATGGTGTTTTGAGTGCTCTCAAGTTGATTTGCAGGCCAAAAAACCCAAAAACAGGGTCGTGCAGGGTTTTCTGGAGACTTCTGCGCCTGTGTCAGACAACCTGCGCCTGTGTTATGCATTCTGCGCTTGTGTTAGAGACATTCTGCGCTTGTGTTATGAGTTCTGCGCCTGTGTCATGACTTCTGCGCCTGTGTAAAGTCCAGAACAGAGGTAAAAAATGCAGTGTTTTACTTGAAAATTGTCTTGTTTTTGCATTCTGTTTTCTGTGCTTTGGATTTTGGTACTAATTATCTATGCAGAATCCTAGCATACGCATGGCAAAGACAATAAATCAACCTAATAACATTCTTTGTGCAGATTCAAAAGTCAAAGAATAAGCGTATCAAACTCCTAACTTGGGTTTTTGCAGGTTGCCTTGGAGAAACAATCAAACTTTGTGTTTGCATTTAATTTTTAGGCACTTAGTGATTTATAAATGGGTTGGAATGAACACTTGTTTGCTTTGATTGTTAAGTATGACATTGGAGTAGGAGAGTATGCTCTCATCCTTCTTAGGGTGATCAGAAATCCAGATCTTCGATACCATGCTTGTGTTATTGATTGTGTGTCACATTTAGAGGGTCTGCCTTCCCGACCACTTTGCTTTTGCAAGCAAGTGATATTCGTGAGAAGGGAACGACCCAAAGTGAGTACGGCTAGAATTCCTTGGCATTCTAACTCACTATAAAAAAAATACCCGATGAGCGAAAGCTTTGAAGGAAGTGTTACGTGGGAATTGCAGTTACTTGGGAAGTGATGACCCTTGAACTCTTTCTCATATCAACATCTAAGTAGGGCCTCTTGGTCTAAATCATGCTTGCGCGACTACATTTGTTTGGTATCTTGATGGGCTTAATGTCTCAATCACACTTGCGTGACATCAAGGAGTAATGCTTAACATAAATCCTTACTAAACACCTTGTTTTAGAGGCCAAAAACCCTTCTAGTTGCTTGAGAAGGACAAGTTTGGATACTTGGAAGAGATACTAAGTTCGCCATGGGGAGATTTCCATGGGGACTAATGCTTGGCTGCCCTGAGAAGTGAGTGTCGTGGAGGGGAGCCCGTGGGGTCAAGCATCTATGTATTCTCCTTGAATCCCATAATGAGTCTACCTCTCAAGTACCTAATGTCTTTGCCTACCATAAGAAATGTGGAAATGAGCATGATTGTCTTGAGTCTAAGTTGCAATATCTTGTATTCTTTGTTTGTCAAAAGTTGAATTGTGTATCATTCCAAAAACAAGACAAATTGATTCAAAACAAGGTTAAACACAAGAGACATTCATCCAACAAATGTTCAACAAGGTTCAAAACTTATCTTCAAACATGGTTGTCAAATATTGTTCAAAATCTTGTCTCAACATTCATGTCACTTACATTTAAGTTCATCATAGGTTGCATTTTGCAAAAGTCATTGTCAAGTACCAAGGTTAGGTTTCATCTAAGTCATACTCCTTTGCATATCAATAAGAGTCATCCATTTGCATATGTCCTCTTGTATCAAAGTCATATCATTGTCATTCATTAATATTTGCATAACCTAGGTCTCTTCATTAAGCTTGGGTCATTATCATATCATATTAGGGTCACTTGCATATTAATTGTCCCTTTGCATATAGTCTCAAAAACTAGGTTTTGTCATACTTGAGTAATCCAAATCTTTGATAAATCCTAAGTCATTGTTAAGAAGTCTAGACCTTATCAAACCTTTTGTCCTTTTATCATCAATATCATTTCGTCAAACCTAGCTTAGTATCCAAGCATATAGGGGAGACTTTGTCATTTTGTCCTTTTGTCACTTGGTCCTTTTGTCCTTTGAGGTCTAGACATCATTTCAATTTCCTAAGGGTCTCTTTTAGATTTGCATTCCAAAAAGTTTGTCAAAATCTTGAAAAACAACCAAAAACATAGGTTGCACTCTTGTCATAGATTTCATCTTCATTTATTTAGTTTGCATTTAGTTGCATATCATACATTATCCTTGAAAAATTCCAAAAAGTATTGCATTTGCATAGTGACATGTCTATTGAAACAAGGTTCCAAGCACCAATGATGCAACAAAGTTTGACATATCAACCGACAATGCAATCACAATTATATCCAACCCAACAACAAGGCAATATTGATCAAACTTTTTATGATGAAACAAGTCTCCAAATACAAAAACTAGAGGAGAAGCTAGCTCAAGAAAATGAGATATTGGAACAAAGAGTGAAAAACATTGCGAAGAATAGATCACAAGTGTCCAAAATGTTTCAAAAATTTCCAGGTCAAAATCCAAATATCGATCCAATTGATGTAAGATCTCTTCTTGAGCGATCAGACATACCAGCTCTCCTCTCACAAATAGAGATGATGAAACAATTTCAAGAAAAGAGACAACAACATTATGTGCCTTCACAACAAGAACAAGAAGGTGTTTACTATGAATCAGATTTTCAACCAATACAACCAATGGTCCAATTTCAACAATATGTCCAACCAACTATACAATGTCAACAAATAGTTCAACCAATGGTGGAATATCAACAAGTTCAATCAACATATCAATGTCAACAACCACTATCAAACATTCAGAAACAAAGGTTGCAGCACACACCAACCCAAGTTTCAAACATGTCAGAACAATTAAACCAAGTCCAATATTATAATATGACATTAAATCAAAAACAAGTTCAAATTCCAGATACAATCATGTCAAAACCTCAAAAGAAAGGTGGCTTTATTGCAAGGCTCTTAAGGGAACTACCAAGTGAGTTCTTTGAGGAAGATCAAACTAATACACTTATGTCTAGCAATGCCTCATCCCCTCGCAAGCAAATTGACTCTCCAGTGGCATCCATCCCTACACCTTTAGAAGTTTCACAAGAACCTTCCATATTATCCTCATCAAACAATACCCCCAAGGATGCAATTATCCAAGAGCTATCCATAATTGATTGCCAAGATAATCCAATTCATGATGCACATCCTTGTCATGTTTCAGAAATACAAGACCCAATGCCACCATGTACTTTATTGCCATTACCTATTTTAGAGGACCCCATTCGAAGTCCCTCTTCCTCATGTTGAAACATTGATTCCTTGCCAGAATCCATCACAAATGTTCAAAGTGCATTTCCTTCATGCCAAAACATTGATTCCTTGTCAGAATCCCCCATGCATATCCAAAGTCCAACCTCATGTCAAGAGGATAGTTTAGAGCATGAAGAAATGTGTCTTGAAATAGATGAAGATCAAGATCTTGAAACCTTATCATCCCATCCAATTGTTGACCAGGACCCCATCTTCCCAGACACTCATGACAATTCCCCTATTCTTGTCCATCCTATCCAAAGTCCTATTGACACTCCATTCCCCGAGCAAGATCAAGATATCCCAGTTCATCCAATCCCAAATGATCCCCTTCCATTTCATGAAAACAATGTCCTTTCAAATCCCATTGACATTCCACTTCCTAAGAAAGATCCAAATATCCCTTCCATCCTTTCCGATGATCCCATTAAAAGTCCAGAGCAAAGCACCTTTAAAGAGGATTCCAATGATCTTCCTCCTTGTCAAGATCAAATTATTCCTTCAGATCCTCCACAAGATCCACTTGTTCCTCCATCTCCTTGTCCTAATGCTCCATATACACTCCAAGATCGCATTTCTTTTGATGATCCCATTATTTCTCCCATTCCATCTCTTGAAGAGCCTGTCATTGAACCATGTCCACTACACAATCCTAGTCCCCCTCATGATCCTAATCCCCCTCATGATTCTAATGTGTCAGTGCAAGATGTTCATGAACCCTTGACATTAACAATGGGTTCTTCCACTTTGGTGCAATCCAATCCACTTCAAGATCTCATTATTTCTCTCATATCATATCCACCTCATAATGGACTCGCATCTTCTTCCCAAAGAAAAGAGTATCCTACAAGTCAAGATATTCATAAAGGCAAAGGAGTAGACCTTCATGAGAAAGAACCCCTTCATATTGAAGAATATACTAATGGTCATGGCTATAGAGCTCACACTCAAGGCGCTGGTATCCCTTCAAAGTCAAAATCCAAATGTCCACCTTCCCCATCATCGCTTCCATCCATTCTAGGTCCCTATATCCCTCCATCTCCTATGCAACATCAGCAAAGGCACACATCTTGGAGAACCTTCCATCCATCCCACATGCCTCCATATCATTCCCATCCACATCGACATTCATTCCCTCTTCCAAGCAATTTGGATGCCAAGTATAAAAGTCATAAGTCTAAAAATCCACATGTATTCAAGGATCAAAATGTCCAATATAATTGACATGTCAAAACAAAGAAAAATATGATCTATAAAGAAAAAGAAATATCCAAGAGGCCACAAAGGCCCACTGAGCAAAATAAAGCAAAGTCAAAATATATATGGGTTCCTAAATCCCTTGTACCAGCAATGCACTCCAAGGAACCACAAAAGCATGAAAAATCAAAAACCATGTGGATCCCTAAGCAGCTCCTTGATGCACAAAAGCCTAAAGAAACATCCAACTTGGCATCCAAAATTGCTATTCCTCCATCCAAACCTTCCAAGTCTGTTCCTCCATCACCTTCTTCATCCGTTTTGGGCCCTTATGTCCCAAAATCCCAAGCTATTCCTTCATCCAAATCTCACAATCTAAAATCCATTTTTCCTCCATCAGTCCATCACCCATCAAGGTGTGTGCCAATGTCGATCTTGCCTTCATTTCCATCCACTGAAGCCCAATTCTTCCAATATCCTACCTATTATCCAATACATATTTTCCATCCTTCCATCCCTTTGATCCAATCCTTTACATAAATCCTTGCCTTAGTTTCATCTCATTTTCCATGTCCTTATCCTACCAACGTCTGCGAGCATACTTTTAAAGGTCATGGTCCATTGTTTTTCAAGGCTACTATCGAAACAAAAAGACGCTTGAGTCCTTCTTCCATCCCCTATCATGTGTCCATCTTCTATTGAAAAAGTCAAAATACAAAATAAAAAAAGTGAAAAAAAAAAAGAGACAAAAAAAAAAAAGAAAAAGAAAAAAAGTAAAGAAAAATAATTCGTCCACTACTGAAAACCTGGCAAACAGGCGCCTTGGGCAAGTACCGTGATGAAAACCTGGCAAATAGGCGTCATGCATAATTTATGAACTTCTTGCACACCACACTTGGGGGCAGGTTTTCCTCCTTCATATCCTATTGCCCTTCATTATCCTATCATACCATGTCATTACCCTTCATATCCTATTATCCCTCATGTCCATTTCCTCTTTCCACCTTTGATCTTGACAAGGCTGACGATCGTCATGAGCATCACGCATCTTATTTGCAGCTTTTAGTCCATCATATCTTTTGGTCATTTATCCATTTGCTTATTATAACTTTTCATCCATATTCCCTGTCTTATTGAAACTTTCTGCCACTATCCCTTACCCTACCCCGACCTTCAGTCCATGTCCTTTATCCATTCTTGGTCTTGCTTATCCTATCCATATCTTATCACTATCCATACACTCTTTTTCATTCCTTGATCTTGATCTGACATAAGGACGCAAAATTTAAACATGGTTTCCAAAAACCTCTTGACATGTCCCTCATGCCATGTTCCTGCTTTACATTGTCATATCCAGTCTCTTGTCCCATCACGCCATAGCCCTTGGAAAATGCATCCATATTGTCTCCACGATAAAAGGCCTTTGTCTTCCCTCTATCCACCATCATTTCAGCAAGCCTATTTATTCACCTGTCATATTCCTTGCCTTGCTAGACACTGGGGGCAAAGTCATTAAAAACTAAAAACAAAAAAAATTTAAAATGTCCTAAAAAAAAAAGGTCATAAAAACTGAAAAATGTCCTGAAAAAATTCATAAAAATAAAAAAAAAGGTCCTGAAAAAATCTCTAAAAATCAAATAAAGTCTTGAAAAAACACAAAAAAAATTGTAAAACTCCAAAAACAAAAAACAAACATTTTGCAAATAATTATTCCTTTTGTGCATTAGACAGCTCACTGAGTATACATCCAACAACTCGCAATCAAACATTGTGCTTTAATGAAATCATGCTTTAACAGATGACCTTTTTCAATCAAATCAAACATTCAAACTGATCAAAATTGTCTTATCAATCAAATATCAACATCAAAATCATTTGTCCTTGTTACTACTATCATGGGTCTTATACAGGGTGTGGTATACTCGAAACCAGACTGTGTCCTGTCTTAGACAGGGTACCGCATTTCCTGAAACCAGACAGCATGATCGTCCTATCAGCACTTTCAACTTTTGACAATGAAGATCAAGATGTTTGTCTGATTTGCTTGAATTTGTGTATCTTATCTTTTTATTGATTTATCTTTGGCTTCGATCATGTTCCTATGTTGCTCGATGATGTCATTGAGTGATTTAGAGTGACCGGGGTGGCTCATGATCCCTTTCGTTTTTGTTGTGATTGTCGTTTGTCTGTGATGTGTCTGTCTTTTGCAAAAAGGGTTGCATTTCAGCTCTGGCCTTCAATGCCATGATGCTACGCATCCATTTTGCTACATAAAAATAAAGGTTCTCACCTACAAAGTGCATTACTGAAAGCAAGTTTTTCGTCATCTCTAACTGCCCTCTATCTCATTTCTTACTAACATTTCTTCCGTCAGTCCGGATAGTCAGTTCGGTCTAGTGCTCCGATATCCAAACACATATGCTGCATCCTGCATCCATTTGGTTAGTACATTTGCATTACATTTGCACCACATCAAGCATTTTATCCATTTCATATCATAAATGCATCAAAAATACAAAAAAAATACATCCATACATGTTCATAAATAGTGCATAAGTCATCCATACATAGCAAAAAAACTACAAATCATAACACATTGCATCCCATCATATCGATGCATTTCATATCACGTATCATAATAATATCGGAGTACAAAATCGGACTGTCTGTCATAAGTATGGCCCGTAGGCTGACTACAACATGTCAAACTACATAATGTCCACTGTCTGTCTAAGGAGCACGTGCCTCTGTCACTGGATGCTCCCTCTGTCCTCCTCATCCCTGCCATGTCTCGTGGATAATGTCCCTCCTAGTCCTGGCTGTGGTGGTCTCATAGGTCCACTCACCCCCATGCTGCTCAATGACCTCCGAGAGCATGACCTGCTCTCTGTCCTCGATCGTGCCCGATATGAAGGTGCTCTCTGCTCCGGTGGAACTGCACTCTCATATAGAGTCCTCCAATATAGTTTCTCCTCTCCGGTCTCTACTAGCATCTGTGCCATCTCCCGTGCACTGGCATCCCTAATCGACCCAATGAACTCAGTGACTCTCTGTCCCTCTCGCTGTGCCTAAGCCATCGCTGCATCTTGAGCCATTGTGAGTCTAGCTATCTCCGCTCTGAACTGATCATGCTCTCTCTCTAAAGTCTCAATGTGATCCTGCTGACTCGCTATGGTAGCCCTGAATATCTTCATCTCCTCTGTCCTAGCTATCTCTAGCTCTATGGGTATGTCCTGTAATGCCTCATGCTCACCTGAATCTGGCTCATCCTCATCTCTGTCCTCATCCCCTCCATCATCCTCATCCCCATCCTCATCCTCCTCGTCCTCATCATCTCCCTCCTCTCCTGTGAGTGGGAAGTCTTCCTGTCGCTTCGGTACTAGAATGTCCAGATCTGTCAATGGCACTGGTCGTCGTCATGCAAACCATCTATCATACTCATCTGTCATCCCGGTGTCTGCCACATCTGACCTCCAATCCCATTGTCTCTGTTGTAGCTCTGCAAAGTTGGCATATGCTATGTGTGGTTGAATCATACTCCCCCACTGACTCATCTCTCTGTGAGATCGGGCAAAGCATGTAGTCTTCCTGGGTACATCCTGCGTCTCTCCAAACTGTCATCTGACTCTCTCTGGCAGGTCTTTCTCAATCACTCTCTGGTGATTCACTGGTTGCCCAATCAAGTACCTCTCCTGTCTACAATAGGTTAGCTCCTCGCTGTCATCTGACCATCCGGGGCAATCTCGATATGGCCTCCATATGAACTCTCTCAGTCTGTCTAGTTCATGTCGCCAATGTAGTATGTATCCAAATGGACCCTGTCTCAGTGCTCCACCATAGCTATATACATATGGTCAGTGTGGTACAATCTGTCTCTCTGTAATCGATCGACATATGGCAATTTGCTCAAATGCCCATACCTGAAGCAATGTGACTCCACAGCTCAGCGTCTGAACTCCCTGATATGCTATCTGATGCAGCTGAAAATATAGCATAGCAAGTACACATGGTCCCCATGCGTACACCGTACCCTCTATCACCATCCTCTCTAGCACTCTTCCCCATCCAATAGGGAATCCATGTCCTCGTCTGTCACCTGCTAGTAGACATGCTATCATAACTGCTATCACCACATATCATCGATCATACTCGGAAGCCATGCTCTCCCAGCTGATCTCCCTCTCGACAATGTCCAAGTCATCTGTGTCGCACTCAAATAGCCTACATAATGCATCTCTACCTATCACTGGGTTATACTCTATCATCTCCCCATGTATCGGAATGCGGAGGATGCGCCATACATCCTCTAGAGTCACTGTCGCCTCGCCAGTCGCCAAATGGAATGAGGAGGTCTCCGAATGCCATCGCTTTGCCAATGCGGTAAGCAATCCTGTGTTTGCCCTAATCTCGGGCATGTATGTGATGTAATATATCCCCAGTCTTGCTTATGTGTCTCTCTCTGTGCTCCTGAGTCTATGTCATAGCATGAAACAGTCTGGTCGATTCTCCCGCGTGATCAACGGATACTGTCGACTCTGCATCACAATTGGGGCATCATTTTGTCAGTTTTAGGGTTTGCTCCTATGCATTGCATTTCCTCATTTTCATGTCTAATCAGGGTGTTTTTCATCTCATTTGACCTATCCTATCCTTGTCCCCCCTTTCCGGAGCATTTGCATGCCGTTTTGACCAAAACTAGGGTTTTCAGTGCACAATTGCGCCTGTGTCAGAGAACCTGCACCTGTGTCAGGTAACTTGCACTTGTGTCTTCCTACACAAGCACAGAAGACATGACACAAGTGCAGAATTAGACTACACAAGCGCAGAAGTCCTCTTTTGCATCCCCTGTGGGCCCCACAATGTCCCGCAAACGAGTCAAATTTATCAAATTGAAAACATGGGTTTTTGAGATCCATACCGCGGCTCCTGCGTCATCCGATCGTCTGAATGTGCGTACACATTCTCCAAGGTGATCCGCCATTGGAATGTTCACCATCTCTCTGCAAGTGTCCTTGTCCAGAGCAACAAATCCTCCTCTTTAGCTAGTGCAAATGAGCAATTTTCCACCTCTTGGTCTCATTTATAGCTCTTTGTCATTGCATAGATGGACGTGCGTCTTCTCCATCTTATGTTGGTCACAGTCTTTTGCATCTTCAATTGCTTGTCCTTCATGCATCTGATCTCCAATTGTCAGCCCGTTCGATCCTATCATTTTTATCGATCAATTGGCCTCTTTTCTGCATGTTTCTGGCCAATTCCTCGAGGGGGCATACATATATCATTGTTATTGTCTGGGGCATTTTCATATGTCATTGTCAGCGTCCGGGGCATTTTCATTACTGTTCTTTGAAACAATGCTTAAAATTGCATTGTCTCAAAGAGGGGCAAAATGTAGACACCTAAAAATGGTCAACGCTTGCGAGGTCATACTTTAACATTTGCGCATTGCCTCATTTTAGGTTTTTGCGTCGCATTAACATTTCTCCTATGTCACGCACTTGGTTTTTATCATTTGCGAACATCGAGTCATTCTTCTACATTCTTCCTTTGTCTCGTGTTTGAATTTGGTCTTGTCGACAACACTATCCAGTCATGATTTTAATCGATCTTATCTTATTGCATCAATGTGCATGCTTATTTGTCATCATTTTGGACATCATCAATCCTAATTAAGGTTTTTTCCTCTTATCAATCTTATCATCAATCTTATCATCAATCTTATCATTTTGGACATCGTCAATCCTAATTAGGGTTTTGTCCTCTTTTCAATCCTGTCAATCTTGCAATCTATTTTGTCATCAATCCTTGTCCTTTTTTCAATTTTGTCATTTTGTGATCATTTCGCTATCGATCGTTGTCTGTCTCAATTATGTCAATTTGGATCAATTTGTCATTGTTCCTCGTCAATTGGCGCATTTTTTCAGTCAAATCGTTTATCGCATCGGTCATTTATCAATCCAAAATCAAATCAAATCGAGTCAATTATCTTTCAAGACATAATTCGTCTTCTAGGGTTTTATGATTTATTCATTTAACCTAATTTGCCATTTCTTCCTCTAGGATTACTAAATTATTTATTAATCCTAGGTCTTCTCATTACAATTAAATCTTTATTTAATTAGCTAATTATTCTTCCTCTTGTAAATTAATTAATAAATGAAAAATTATTAATTAATTTACCTAATTTCTAATTCCTAATTTTCCTCTTTTTCAATTTTCTAATTTTCTTAATTTCTAATTTCTTTTCCCTCCTATTTCATCTCCTAATTCTATGGGAATGACATTTGAATTTGTCATAATTTGTCATAATTGACAATCAATCAATTTTGACATAGAATGTGTCATATTTTGTCATAAATTATCAATCAACAAATTGTGCATAGAAAGTGCATAATTTGTCATAATTTGTCATATTGATTTGCAATTTCCATTTGAATTGGATCATGCTAATCTTGTCATTTCTACAATCAAGACCTAATTTTTGCGAATCCTTAATCAGACTATTGAATTTACACTTCGAGTATTCTTGTGTCAATGTCAATCTTGCTTTCACAATTAGGTGTATGCACTTGAAGGTGAGATCCACAACAAACCTATTTGGAGAAGAAAGAAGAACAATGGAGCCGCATGAAGGAGCATTTGAATCCCATCTTTGGTTTGCATGATCTTTGCTTTTGAATGTTTTATTTCATGTCTCTATTGAGTGTGCTTAGGATTAGATCATTGCAATGTGTGTTTGTGATTGAGCTAATAATGATTAATATGTCTTTATATATATTGCTTTAATGATTTCCTATTTCCTAACGTACACTAGTATACCTACTTTTACATCAAACATAATGACTACTTCAATACAAGACATTCCGCCTATGATCACCAGTCATGGGGGCAATCCCTCTTCTTCAATCAACCCTCTTCCTTCATTCAATCCGACTTCTTCATTCATTCCTTCAATGAGTGTCCCTATTATATCTCCACAAATGAACATGACGCAAGGGGGCAATTCGTTTAATCATCCCATTCCTCCTTGTAGTGTTCCTCCTATCCAATCATCTCCTATGACTAACTATCATAGTGTCCCACCACCTTACTCTCTACCTTCTTTCAATAACATAACACCTCCATCACAATCTAACACATCTAATATGAACTCTTCGACTGAAGCGACCATTAACAATCTTGCACAAACTGTCTCTTCTTTACAGCAACAAATTGCCTCTATGAATCAATCTAAGTTTAGTGTGCCCACATTTGATGTTGCGAGCCCACTTTCTCTTGACATTGTTTGAGCTATCCCCCCTAAACATGTTGAAATTCCACATTTGGAGCTTTATAATGGTAAGGGTGATCCTCTAACACATGTTAAGACCTTTCAAACAATATGTACCGATTTTGCTTATGACCAAAGGTTGCTTGCAAAACTGTTTACTAGAACATTAAGAGATAAAGCCCTACAATGGTATTGCTCATTGCCTTCCTATTCTATTACTTCTTTCGAACAACGTGCAAATGCTTTCATTCAACAATTTCAAAACAATATAAGTCCTAAAGTTACTTTGATTGATTTAATGCATTGCAAACAAGGTGTTAAAGAAAAAGTGACTGATTTCATTGGTAGATATAAGCATTTGTATGCTCAAATTTCTTTTCCAGTGCCTGACAATGATATTCAAAGAATCTTTATTTCTAATTTACAAAAAGATATTAGAGAAAAACTCCTGTTTTCTGAGTTTACTTCTTTCCAACAGTTGTGCGCAACTCTTCACCATTATCAACTGACTGTGAGTCAAATGGAACAAGCAAATCCTATGGCTCCGAGTGATAAGGGTGATAGTAGTCAACAACCATTTGGGAAGTTTAAACTGAACAGAGAGTCCATTAAATTCAATGAAAACATCATCAACAAAAATGTGAATGCAGCATCAGGTGTGCCTCCTATTTCTAAGTTTTTCAAGAAAGAAAGAAAGTTTACTCCTTTGAATGAATCATTGCATAGTATTATGAATAAGTTATTGGAACAAAAGGTGCTTACTCTTCCTCCTATAAGGCAAATAGATCCTGCAAAGATTAATTCACCCTATTTTGATAATAAATCTTTTTGTCAATTTCATCGTCATCCTGGGCATGATACTGAAAAATGTTTTTCTTTAAAGGGTAAAATTCAAGATTTGATTGATAATGCTACTATCTCTATTTCTGGTGTGAATGATAAAGGCAACACATCTGTAGCTCCTCCTAACCAAAATCTTAAGATTTTTACTGATCCATTGCCTTCTCATACCTCTAATGCGATTGATACTACTGATTCCTCTGTCTCACCTGATGATCTTGTGTCTATGACTCCTAATGTGATTAACTTTGTGGAGCAGCAGAAAATCCCTAAAGAACCTTCCATCACATTTGATTCCAGTGAAACTATCAGGGCACCTGATGGTCCTTTATATATAGTTGCAAAAATCAAGAATACACCTTGCCGTGGAGTGCTTGTTGATCCTTCTTGCATGGTTAATATCATTACTGAAGAATTTCTTTTTACTTTGCAATTGAATCAAGTAGTCTATGATGAAAAAAATGTGGTTGTGAAACTATTTGATGCATTTTCTTCTCCTGCAATTGGTTCTATTACATTACCTATCGAGGTCCATAACAAATCCCTTGATGTGGACTTTGCTATTATTCCATCATCTGAACAATTTCGTGTGAAGCTAGGCTATCCTTGGCTATCTTCCATGAAAGCTATTGCTTCTCCTATTCACAAGTGTTTGAAATTTCCCCATAATGGTGAAGTTGTTACTATCAATCATAGTCTCTTTAAACCAGCTGAAAGAACTTCTAGCGTTCCTATTGATTACTTTTGGCCTAAACAATTCCAATCTCTTCCTCTACGAAGTGATCATCTTTTTAAATCTTATCAAAAGTGGAAAAAAGATATGATCCTATCTCTAAGTGAACCTAGAACACCCAAACTTGACATTCCTATCATTCTTGAGAAGGAAGTTCTTCCTTTGAAAGATAAAACTAATGTCTTTCCTCAAGAAGATTCCCAACCCATCCCTATGGATGTGACTATGCCTATATCTAATAAACTTCCTAAAAGTAGACCTATACCTCCTCGTCATGATGGACTTGGTCTCCTTCCTAAACCGAATATTCCTCCCTTATATGGAGCAGTTCCTCCTCCTTCCTCTTATGGAGAGAAGAGACCTTCCTCTTCTCCTATTGTTCAACCTAAGAGACCACAACCTAAACACCCAAGTGAAAAGGATGAGAACATTCCTCCTCCTCAATCTTCTCAACTTCCTACTAAGACTAGACGAAATCGTTCTGCACGTGAACGCCGACGAAAGTGTCGTCTTAGGGCTCAGGCAGCTGCTTCTCAAACTTTTTAATCCCCAAAAACACCTTCAGCCAATATTATTCCATTTTCTCCTCAGCCGATGATTGAGCCGACATCTCCTAAATATAAGATGCATGATGGTCTTGATCCTATGCGAGTTAAAGATCCTATTTTTATAAATCTTGATGATGATATAGATGAAAATGTTATTCATGATGAAAATGTTACCCCTCTTTCTTCTGATAGTGAACATGAATATGTTGATGTTGATAACCATTTATCTAATGAATTTTCTAAAGCACTTATCCTAGCTCCTAGACAAGAACGACATGGCTCGGCACATGAACATAGCCCTTGTTTGGATCTTGTGATAGCTCCATCTGCTGTGTTGGATGTTCCTTCTCTAGCATGTTTCCTACCTTCCCGAAATATTGATCAGCAAGATTGGGGGGTAGATGACGTGCTAGACTAGTTCATTAGCATAGCAGATTCTCTCCTCCTCTCTTTTGCTACTTCTTCTATGTGTTACTCTCATTCTTCTATTTGTTGTCCTTAGTGTTGTCTACTTGAGGACGATGCAAAGCATTGAGATCTCTTTTGGTCTCTCTCATGTTGACTCAAAAGACACATGTGTTCCCTTCTTCTAGGTGACCTTCCTTGATTGGGGAATGAAGAACAATTATGCATACATACATATGATATACATGAATTATCATACAACATAATGACCCCGAGGAAAGCGAAGTCACCTTGTGCTTTGTGTCTATTATCCTTGGGCTTATCTCACACTTGGGGGCTAAATCCTTGTGATAACGTGCTCCTTTCCCTTCTCATTTTTATATGTATCACTACCTTAAAGCAATCACCCCCGGTGAGGCGTGTGCGATCGCTTTAACGTAGGGGGGCATACATCCCGTTCATATCTTTTCAAGATACTTGAAAATTTCTTGACAAATTTAGCTTTGCCTTGAAATTTTTTGATATCTTTCTTGCATGACTCATAGTGAGGGAACCTTACTACTGACAGTCATGGTTCTCCCTCATGATCTTCCCTTTTACTTTGTCAATCAAAGTCGTAAGATCCTTAGTCCACCGGGGGCTTGGTGTATCTTGCCTCCTTGACGTGGTGAAAGTTTTTCAATGTTGTTTTCCTTGTACTTTACCGGAAGTATGAGCGTACGCTTATACTCCTGCTAAAGTGGGGGCTAAATGTAGCGTCCTAAAATTGCGACACTTGCAATTTCGACTGCATTTGGGTCTTCACGATGGCGATGCAACACGGAACCTGAATGGAGACCCCGAAACTTGTTCATGACACCAAAAACTGCATTTCTCAGCACCTTGGCCTAATCCTCCTTGCACCCTGCTGTCCCGGGAGGTGGGACCATGGCGCCCAACACCCTGGTCCTTCAGGACTAGGGCGCCCAGCGCCCTGGTCCCCCAGGACCATGGCGCCCAACGCCCTGGTCCCTGGCCCTATTTTTGGGCCCGGTCTCTTATGGGGCTTCGGGTCTTTATGTTTGCAAATTGGAAAATAACATTTCCTGGTCGGCCTAAGGTCGGGAAAATTAGTCTATCAGCCCTAATTGACAAGTATATAAACTACATTTCCTCTCCCATTTTGGTAGATGGGAAAAAAGGCGGAAACGATATTCAAACATTCAAGCATTCAAGCATTCAAGCATTCCTTCAAGCAATTGAGCATTCTAAGTCTCCATTCAAGGCTAAGTGTTGCATTCAAGACAAGAATTCAACCATTGAAGAGGAGATCACATACAACACATTACATACTACATACATTACACCTTCGCATGTAAGAATACAAACATTCTTACAACAAGGTATCAGTACTTATTTACATTACAAACAATTACATTTAGAGCATTCTCATTTGTTGGTTAATTCCAAAACCGGGGTTTGACCTAAAGGAAAACCCCTCATCCCTAACCCCCCAATCATCCTCTCTTTTCTATGTGTAGGTTGCAGGTACGCGGCTGTAATTGAAGATCTGGAATCCTTGTGCAGAGACGAACAGATCCACCTTCGTTTCACGGATTTTTTGGAGAAGCGTGTGCACGCCGGGCGCCATCGTCTCGTCAAATTTTGCTCAAATTTGCAGAACAACACCATCTCGACATTTTACTACTAATTCCAGGTCCGCAGCTTCATCTCATATCCCTATCTCTATTTATAAGCGAATCTTTCCTACTTTAGATGCATTCCTAGTTCAATCTTGCTATCTACATTTCTTTACAAAAGAGGGTATCCTTGATATCTTAACCCTTGAAACTCATCTAGAATCCAATCTTGCATTGCGTGGGATTGGATCTTGTGGGTTTCAACCCCTTTTTTGAATGTAAAGTCCCTCCTAAGTGAAAACCATCAACCCTAGTGACTCTCCCTTCTCTCTCCTTGGAGTTGGGGAGGGGAGAACAACTAGGGTTCGATTTTTCTGCTTTACAGACTCAATCAGTGATCTTTGTGTGATGAGTTAGCAGTATGGTGGAGGATAGATCGTGTTGCCATGTAAGCTTTGTGCATGTGAAGGATCTTGCATGAAGAAGACTATTCCTATCTACCTCAGGAATGAGCGAAGTCTGTCAAACGGTGATAACGCGTAAAGGGTTATCAACCGCCATGAAATCGGTGAATAATGGACGATGGAGAATGTCTTGAGATCGATTCAAGATTGTTGCATTTAATGCAGTATGATTCAATGATCATGATCAAACCATTTGAATTGCTTAACCTAATAGGTTTAGGGTTTAGGGTTTTTGCTACCGACCTATATGTTTCCTATAAGGTCTATGTTGTGTTTCTTTCTGAAGTTGTTGGCAAAAGTTGTGAGTGTGTATCCAAGAGAAGTGATACGTGATTCTTGCTAGACCAAAGGAGAGAAGAGATATCTGCAAAGAAAATGTGCAGAAGGTGAAGAGGAGCCTAAACGGATCTGCATTAGCATTTAGTGTTGTTAATAGATCATTGTAATTCTTGTTGATCTCTAACCACTTCAACAGTTGTAAAATCCCCTAACAGGGTAGCCTTAACTGGCTTGATTCAAAATCCCTTAAATCGGGTGGTCTTAACCGGCTTGATTAAAATCTCTTAACTGGGTAACTCGAAGCTAATGAGTTCTGAGAAGCTAGAGAGATTAGGAGATCCTTTCAGCTATTGAGTTCTTGAAATCCTCTAACAAGGTGACCCTATCGGGTTTAACCCTTAACCAGGTGATCCCTAACAGGATCGGTTCCTACCAGAACCTATTGTAATGTCCTTAACTGGACAAGGCTCCTAATAGAGTGGACTTCTAAAGAGTTCAAAAAGCATCTTGTGGGTATTCATCCCCACCGTGGTTTTTCCCAGTTGGGTTTCCACATGAAAAATATGTGTGTCATGTGGAATGCTTTTGTCTTGTGATGCTTTGTTTTACCTGTTAAGCATATGAAGGTTCTATGTTTTATGCCTATCTATAGAACATATTGAACTCACTGTTGTGAAGATCTAATGGTTAAGTTTACCTATTTAAGCATGAGAATATAATGATACAATAGTATTGAGCTAAGAGGGTAGCTTATTGAGTGACCTGTTCATGACTGAGTGAGCTGTACTGGATGTTACCAGTTGCACTCTGTTTTACCGGTATCCCTGGTTGTCAATCATTTGGGGTATTTGCTGTCAAACCGGTTTTGGACTATATTTGTGTTTGTACTTATTCACCCCCCCCCCCCCCTCTTAGTACCGGTTTGGTACTCATGGTTTGGCAAAATGGTGTCACAAGATGTAAAAGTTGCTTGCAACTTTTACAAGTTGTCAAGCAACATTATTAAATTGTAATCCCAATGTCTAACCAAGTTCAAAATATGGTTATAACCATTAGAAACAATCAAGTCATGTATAAAAAGCCTCCCTTGGGTTGGGGAGTTGTTGTTGTTGTTGTTGTTGTTGTTTTTGTTGTATGTAATGTTTGGGAGTAAGGAATCAATAAATCTTGAATCTTTTTCTCTGCAATTTCTTACAATATTGTTGTAAAACCACTCATAACTTCCTTGTACAAATAGATTAGGATGTGAGAATAGGCTCATTTTAAATATCTATAAACCACCTTTCATTCAAGACTGATTTTGTAAGATTTAATTGAGATTTATTCTTTTGGTGGGTATTTTTCCAAAATTTGTTCTGAAACCCTAGGTGCAAGGGTTTGGACTAAAAAATATGAATAATTCACCATTCCCTTGGATTCAGAAGGTGAAATCTTGGGGAATGGTAGATAAGGGATTCCTCCAAATGGGTTTTCTTTATTTTTTGCAGGGGACATGTTTTGGTGTGGTTTTGAGGCACTGAATGCCTAACATCTCCATGTGTTAGATTGTGGAAGCAAGGGTATGGCGAGTGATTTGGAGTTTGGGGTAAAAAAAAAGTGTGATTTCATAAAAATCTATGTAATCTCTCTATTTGTGACTTTTTCCTACCCCTGGAAGTGGAGTGGCACATGTGAGAGTGGAATCCACGGTACTTCCTTTAGAAAATAGGCCTAATTGGAGGCCTAAAATTGACCTTTTCAGTCTAAAAAAACCCATAACAAGTTTTTCATATGATGACATGCTCTTTAATGGGTATATGAAAATGTGTTCCTTCTGCATTTGTGAGAAGTGGTTTGGAAGTTATTTGGCAAAAACCCTCTAAGAAGGCCTATAAGAGTGTGTGAGCCTTTAGGAAGAAACCCACATAAGGGAGTGTCTTCGGACTGAACCATTTCACATGGAGAGTGTATTTGGTGTCCAAATTTTTTTGACAATCCTAACCCAAGGATCCTTGGTCATTTTGTGAAGTTATGCTAAGTTTGGTGCAAACCAAGTTGAGGCAGCATTGCCTAGTGGATAGATGAATGGGTGTATTGTGCCTTGATCCTTTGAAATTTGCCTTGATATCTTATTTGTGATTTGTTGATTCACCTAGGTCCTCTGCATTAGTGTCTTTGGTACAAGTTAGAGGTATTACCCCTTCCTAGTGTGAACTAATGTACATTTGGTTGTGCATTGGTCCAGTGAACAACTTGCATATTTTTATCTGGACTAATGCTTGGGTGCTTCCTCAAAGGGGGAGAAGGAGTAAGTTTCTTAGGGGGATTTATGCCCATCTTTGTCCTTGATGTCAATGGGAAAGAATTTATGAAAGATTCAAACAGTTGTTGATTTGTGTAGAGAGTGTCATGCATTTGTTGTTGATGGATGTTTCCATCAATGACAAAGGGGGAGATTGTTGCAAATATGTTTTTGATGATTATGAGTGGTTGTTATTGATGTCAACATAATGTTTGTCATTGATATCTCTAATGTTCTTCATGTTGGTGATCCGAATAATGTGTTCTCGAAACCTTTGATACTTTGGAAGATGTGTTTCAGCATAGATGATGTGTTGATGGATTTAATGTGTTGGTTATTAGATATGGTATTGATTGACGGTATTCATGTGTATATTGATTCCATTATTACTTTTGGTGTTTTGGGCAATGATGTTTGGGTTTGAATCAAGTCCGAAATTCAAGGATGTGTAGAATCTTTGGCATAGCATGTGATTCATGTTTTGGGTCCATAATTTGTAATGATTGTAACGTGTTGATCTGACCGTTGATGTGTGTTGACCCATTTTAGATCTCTGTCTTGGATGACTTGCAAGATTATGCTTCGTGGAGGCAGTATATATGAGATTGATCTATATAAGTCAGCACGAAAAAGTGTGACATTGTTATTGAAGATATGTGAGACTAGAAAGGAAAGATCTGACTATTGATGATATGTGAGAGTGTGTTGGTATTGAGGCACCAGAAGCAGTCCGGTTTTGGAAATTGTGGTTCAGTGGTGGATTCTTTCTTTCATTCTCTCTTTCTTTGGCAATGATCCTTTTTCTGGGTAGTGAGCCCTCCTGCAGTGAGCATTCTGGTAGTGATCCACCCTTTGTAAAAATCACCTCAACCGGTGTCAACTTAACTAGTGTTTTATATTGAGAACTAACATTCTCCATGGTTTTTCCCTCCTTGGGTTTTCCACATCATATCTGGTGTTCATTGTGTGATTTATTATATGTTTATGTTTTCATGTTATAGCTATCTCATTTGATTTTGTTAGTTGGTCTGGATGTGAAAATAATAAAAGAAATTGATTTAAGTTATAAACTGACTCACCCCCCCCTCTCAGTTGCCCAGATATTCAACATGATCAATCAATCAATCTACAAATCACTCTAACCATTTCTTCTACCTAATCAAACCCATTCACATCATCAACTAGCCATTCTACTATCTCTCATATAACATTTTTCTTATTTTGAGAGATCATTCGTGCCTTTAATGCACAAACAATATCTCAAAAGGGCATCCTACCTCCATCCCTTAGCATACTAGGGTATAATTTTTACTTTGAAACAATGCTACTTCGAACATTGTCTCAAAGATGGGTAAAATGTAGACACCTAGAATTGTCCCACACCTACAAACACCAATTTTTACCGATGATTCCTTTATATTAATATTAATAATTTGAATTATTTAATTAATCTATATTCATTCTTCACAATTAATATTATCCTTTGATTTTAAATTAATTATTCAACTCCCCTCTTAATCATTTAATCAATTGACCATTCCCTCTTAAAATTAATTAAATATTTTAAATATTTAATTAATCTTGATTATTTACTTTAATTAAATGATCTTTATTGTTTAATTAAATTAAATTTTTATCTTCCCATAGTTAATAATTTCTTTAATTAATTAAATTATCTAATTATGTCCTCCAAATTAAATAAATTTGTTAAATTTAATTTCCCTTCATTTCAAATAAATCAAATTTCTCTCCAAATTTGAATTGTAATGTCGTAAACTGTAGCCCGTGCAATTCCACATCACATAAGCACCTTCACTTTAGGTTGATTGAAGTTATTCATCCCCTATTTGTCCACATGGATTGCCTTGTCACCTCAAAATTTGGCATTCATCGAGCATGCTAACCAATTGATTAATGGACTCTAGCATGCTGTGAATATGTTAGTTTGTAGGTGGTTATTTGAGAAGTATGCCTACGCTTGGAAGAGTTTGTAACACCTCTATTCGTGGCCACTAACATCGAGATTCTTCTTGGGGTCTATATCTCATGCATTTTGGGACTTATGGATCATTTAGAGACTTTTTGTAGCTCTTGGCATCCCATTCTTAATCTTCCATAGGTTTTTCCAACCTTTGAAGACCACCATTATCATAACTTCTTGGATAATTCGTAGTGCTGGTTTCTCAAGTGTTGCAGGGGAGTTCTTTATCTTTGTTTATTTGCATGTCCGTCATTTTCCATATAGTTAATCTATTATCTTGATTGTCTATATTTATCTTTATCATTTATTTTCTCAATCGTTTCCATTATTTGGGTTATCCATGGAGGTGGAAACAATGAAATGGGGGTTTGACTGAGGTAGACCTCTAAACAAAACCCCAAACATTTTTCTCTATTGTTTGTGTGCAAGGTTTTGATTGAAGAGAGAAGCTCATTTAGTAAGAGGCTTCAATTGTGGACCACTTGTGAGCTTCCAACCACCTCTTTCTCATTTTCTTTCAACTTTTTGCATTCCTTCTTATTTAGTTTGTGTAGACACCTAAAATTGTCCTGTCTAATTAAATAAATATTTTATTTATTTAATTACTTTAGCCTAATTCTTCTATTAATTGAATAAATCTTTATTTATTTAATTAATTCATTTATCCTCTTCTAGCCTTATTTCTCATTTAAATAAATACATTTATTTATTTAAATTATCCTTTTCTTAAATATTTAATTGATCCTATTTCCTCTATTAATTAAATGAATCTTTATTTATTTAATTAATTCATAGCCTTTTCTACCCCTGACACATGTCATTCATCTCTTAATTCCTACACTACCTACCCTCTCATTATTTTTTTATTTCTTCTACCTACCCTATAATCATAGCCGACCATTTATCTTTTACACCTCTTAATCTTATCCCTCCATTTCTTATAGCATCTTCTATATAAGAAGATACTTCCTTCATTATCAAGCCCCAACTATGGTTTTGAACTTTAAAAGGCAATCAAGTCTACTTGCAACCATACTTCCATTCTTTGTTGAGCTCTTGTGCACACAAAATCTAAGAGAAAATATATCAAGCAAGATCAATGGAGATAGGAAGAATGGAGATCCAAACCCTATTGGACATGTGATGGTATAACCTTTGTGATTTCATTTGATTTGCATTTTCTTAGGTAATCTTCATATGTTATGATGGATCTTTGTTGTTGTTAGGCTAGGGTTTTGTGGTTGAATTCATTTAGTCTTTCAATATTGTTATTCCATTTTTACCATAAACATTTTGGCATGCCTGATAGGACCCTTGTCCCTTTTCAGAGTTTATGTTTTTGAAGTTGCAGATCTGACATTTTCGACAAACTTTTGACATTTCCGCGTCTGCGCATCCTCGAACCACATTTTTGCTTTTCTACCACGTTTGTGACCTCCGTAATTGCGTCTATATTTGGAATTATTTTATCTTATTCTGCAGATTGCAGGGTTGTGTCTCTGTTTTAAAACCACGTCTGTGAACCTTTCAGATGCGCCTATGTTCGGAAGTCATGTCTGTGTAATCTAGGCATGTCTGTGACAAATTTAGATGCATTTGTGATTTTCTGCCATGTCTATGTTAGGTTTAATCATGTATGTGTTTCAGATCTTGCATTTTTTAGTTTTTTATTTTGTTTTGAGGCTTTATTTCATCATTTGGATTTCAGATCTGGTTTATTTCGGGCTAACATCTTGTGATCTAGCTAATAAAATTGGTGCATCTTGTCTTGGAAGCGAATCGTCTTGTCGAAGGCTCCTATTTCACAAAGTTTTCTTTGGATCTAAAATTTACCTAACTCGTTTGCTTGCAAGAAGGGGTAATCATTTGAATTTGTTGTAGGATCTTGACAAGGGTTTTCTTTTGATCTTTATTGTGTGCCTTGTTTTCATAGATTACCAAACACTTCAATTGGTGCACTAAAATTGAACTAGTGTCTTTTGTGTCTTAAGCAATAGGCTCTTTTTGTTTAATCTCTAGAGGGCCTGTCTCCCCATGTGGTCATTAGGACTACTAGTGAGGTGAGAATGACCCAAGTGAACCCATCTCTTCCAAACCACTATAAATAATTGTATCCATGGTGAAATCCATGGGTAATGTGTGCTGATTAGTTCATACCGACACTATGTCACCCCATAAACCCGTTTGATCAAATTTATTTGATTAGTTATAGGGTGTAACCCCTACCGACTAGGAGCCTTCTATATTTATAGAACTGAAAGTTCCACATGTATGGCCACACAAGCGGATGCCCTTACTTGCACCTTTTTGTTTTAAAAATTCAAAATCCTTCTAGTTGTTTGGGCAGGAGGTCGGACCTCTAGAGCGGCCCACACACATATGGTTCTTAGTAGAGATACAAAGTTACCCACAGGGAGTTTCTCGTGGGGACTGATGCTTGGCTGCCCTAGAGAAGTGAGTGCCGAGGGTGGTGATAACTTAATGATGAATAGTGAGTACCAAACCGGTACTGAGAGGGGGGTGAATCAATAGAGGCACGAGAACTTTTCCTGAACCAGTTTGATTGTAGACTGTAAACTACTGGAAATCCCTAACACTGGTCCAAACCAGACTACTACCAGTTAAACACAGTGCAACTGTGAAAGACATGAACCGGTCAATCTTCTTAGCTTTCCACACAACCTACTCCCTCATTTCCACTTTGTCCTTATGCATAAACAGATAATCTATCATTAGAAATATAATAACTTGCTAGATCAACATGATTCACCGCTTGACAAAAAACAACAAAGCATCACATGAAAAAGACATCACATATGACACACATATTTTTCACGTGGAAACCCAACTGGGAAAAACCACGGTGGGGATGAATACCCACAAGCTATTTTGAACTCTTTAGAAGTCCGCTATGTTAGAAGCCTAGTCCGGTTAAAGACTATTACAACAGGTTCTGTTAGGAACCGATCCTATTAGGGATCACCCAGTTAAGGGTTAAACCCTGTTAGAGGTTACCTTGTTAAAGGATTTTATGAACTAAATGGCTTTGAGTCACCCTCTTAAAGAATTTACAGCAAGCTAGTTAAAGCTACCCTGTTAAGGGATTTTTCAACTATTGAAGTGATTAGAGATCAACAGGTATTACAATGATCTAGTAATAGCACTCAATGCCAATGTAGATCCACTTTAGTTCCTTCCTTCTACACACACACTATGCAGGTATCAATTCTCTCAACTGGTCTGGCAAGAATCATGTATCTCTGCACATAGATACACACACAACATTTGCCAACAACTTTAACATGTAACACCACATTGACCTTATAGAAAATAGATAGGTCGGTAGCATAAACCTTAAACCCTAAACACTTAGGTTGAGAAATCTAGTCGATTAAATCCTGACCATTGAACACTTTGCATTTGAATACAATGGTCTTGAATAGATCTCAAGATATTCTCCATCATTCGTTCTTCACCGCTTCTTGGAGGTGATAACCCATCACGCGTTCTCCACCGTTTGCAGAGACATCTCACCTTCCCAAGGTAGATAGGATCAATCTCCTTCATGCAGGATCCCTCTCGTGCATGAGGCTGATGTGGCAACACAATCTGATCTCTATTACAATGCTAACTCATCACACAATGCCATTGGTTGAAACACACAGGCTCGAAACACTTCAACCGGAAACCCTGAAGCTCAAACTACCAATCGGTAGTTATGCCATATGAACCCTAGATACAAAACATTCCTTATACCAGTTCTTGATCTGACATACCGGTTCCTGTTCACAACATCATATTGGTTCACTTGGACAAGAATACCACTTCACTTTTTCACATATGTCAGTTCACAACATCATATCGGTTCTCTTTGTCAGTTGCTTACCTTCAATAATCCTGTTCACTCTTCATCATGTTACCGGTTCACTTCTCCAGCATATTACGGGTTCTCTTTCAGCATAGTGACATCAATGACAACACAATATCATCATGTCAACATATTCTGCACATATGCCAACAATCCCCCCTTTGGCATTGATGGCAATATACAAAGATATCTCTCTTTTTGCATCACATCTTCTCCCCCTTTGACAACAATGCCAAAGTGGAGGCACAAGATTCCTTGTTCCACTATGTTGCTCCCCTTGAGGAGTAGCATCCTTCAACACATCAATCCTGAGAAGATATAGAAAAGTAAGATTTGACTGATGTGGAGCACAAACCTTTAGATTACCTCTTGAAGGGGCAGCACCCCTAACCTCTTAGATAGGCAAAAGTAGTCTTCGGTAGAGGCTTGGTGAATATGTCTGCTAATTGCTCCTTACTGGAAACATGTTCCAATACCACCTCTTTGTTCTAAAACTTTTTCCTCAAGAAATGATACTTGAGTTCAAAATGCTTGGTTCTAGCATCTAAAACCGGATTCTTGGATATGTTAATTGCACTTGTATTGTCACGAAATATACTTACCAGTTCAGATACAGGAACTTTGAAGCCATTCAATACATGCTTCATCCAAATAGTCTGGGTACAGTTCATAAAGGTTGCAACATACTCTGCTTCTGTTGTAGACTAAGAGATACAACTCTGCTTTTTACTCATCCATGAGACCAGTCTACCATCGAGAAGGAATGCACCACTGGTTGTGCTCTTCCGGTCATCTATATTACCATCCCAATCAGCATCTGTGAAGACTTTTAGGTTGAAATCATTATTGTATGGACACCATAACCCATAGTCAAGAGTTCCCTTTAGATATCTAAGAATCCGCTTGACTGCTACCAAGTGGGATTCTCTTGGGCTTTGCTGAAACTGAGTAGTAATACCCACTGCATGTCCAAGGTCTGGTCTGGTATGCACTACATAATGCAACTTACCAATCATTGATCGGTAATCCTTCTCATTTACCAATGCTGAGTCATCCTCTTTTGATAGTTTACAACCTGTCACCATTGATGTACCAACTGGTTTACTGTCTTCCATGCCAAAGGTCTTCAACACCTCTTTGACATACTTGGACTGAGTAATAAAGATTCCATTTTTCATTTGCTGAATGTTCAGTCCAATGAAGAACTTAATTTTCCCTATGAATGACATTTCAAACTCCTTTTTCATCTCATCTACAAAGTCATGACTCATCTTGTCATCTCCACCAAAGATTATGTCATCAACAAATACTTCGCAGATCAGAATCTGATCTCCTTTTGATTTCAAGTAGATATTGCTATCTTCACTTGTTCTTTCAAAACCAATCTTCACAAGATGGGAATGCAAGCGTTCATACCATGCTCTTGGTGCCTGCTTCAGTCCATATAAGGCTTTATGTAGCCTACACACCATGTCACTGTGTACTGATAGGGCAAACCATCTGGTTGCTCTATATACATCTCCTCTTCAAGTATTCCATTTAAAAATACAGATTTTACATCCATTTGGTATACCTTGAATCCTTTAAAAGTTGCATAAGCAAAAAGCATACGAACTCCTTCCAATCTTGCTACTAGAGCAAAGGTTTCACCATACTCTTCTCCTTCTTCTTGGGCATATCCTTTACATAATAGTCTGGCTTTGTTCCTTACCACTATGCCATCCTCATTCAGCTTATTTCTGAAAACCCATTTGGTTTCAATGACATTTTTATGCTCTAGTCTGGGTACCAAAGACCATGTACCATTCTTTTATATCTGGTCAAGTTCCTCCTCCATTGCTTTGATCCAGTCTTCATCTTTATGTTCCTCTTTGAATGATTTAGGCTCAAATTCAGAGATCATACATGAGCTTTCTTTGACCGGTGGTTCAAGCTGGGGTATGGTCTAAGAAGTCGATCTCCACCTAGGAATAATTTGGATCAGCAAATTAAGAACTTACAAAATAAAATGGAGGACATAAATACACCGAAGCCAACTTACATAATGAGAGACATACGTCCCTATCCATTTGACAAAAGCATTCCAATGCCTAGTTTTCCTACATATTTCGTGACACCTAAGTTTGATAAGTACAGAGGCAAAGGAGATCCTATGGCACATATAAGACAATTTTTTGCTGCTTGAATTGAGGTAGCAGGAGAAGAGACATATTTGATGAGACTATTCCCACAAAGTTTAGCTGATAAAGCTATGGAATGGTTCTCCCAACTCCCACCTAGAATTAAGTCTTGGGGTGATCTAGCAGAGGATTTTATCCAACATTTCTCATACAACATAGAGACAAACATATCAGTCACCACTTTGTGCAACACCAAACAAAAGGATGGAGAGTCTTTTTCATCATTTTTACAAAGATGGAGGAATCTAGCCAATAGATGCTCTTGTGCAATTCCATAAAAATGAATGGTAGAGATGTTCACCCAAAATGTCCACAAAGAAATTGGTTATGATCTAAGGAAAGCTTGTTTGTCCAACTTCAAGGACGTTATTGAAAAAGGCTTAGCAACAGAGAAGTGTGTGTGTGAAAAGTGAACTTGTATCTGTAAGCACAACACTTCAATCAAGTCATTACATGCATGGTTAATCAGATATAATCAATGAATAATAAACCATAACAAATCGACCCATTGCCTTCTAAAAGATGCGAGTATAAGATTGCTCTCAGATTATAAGCAATACCAGTGACTAGACAACATCAAGACGAAGGATTTTATCTATATGAACATGATGAATGCTAGATGGATGCAATATTAATCTAACAATATTTTTGCAATATTAAACTAAATGATTTAATCAATATGAAACAATTAATATGCAATATATCAATGAAATCCTAGAGCAAAAACAGTATAATAACAATATATTCTCCAGCCTCCTTTTGAATGAGAGATGAGCCTGAATTTATAGAAAATTCAAAAAGAAACCAACGGTTGAGATCAAATGATGATGAGCGGTCAAGATTTTCCAAGAAGAAGCACAATCCAGGTGAATTGATGTGATTGGATGCTTTTCTCAGTTTTAAAAGAAATTGAACTAAAATTAAGATTAAATCATGAAAAAACTGATTTAAAGGAAATTGAACTAAAATTAAGATAAAATCAAGAAAAAACTGATTTATTATCTATTTCATTCAATTTTAATATTTAATTGCTTTCTTTGAGATTATCTATCAATTTTTAATTTGTTTTTTCAAGATTATCTCCAATTGATTTCTTTTCTCAAATTTTAATTCTTTTTTGTCAATTAATTCCTTTTTTTATTTATTTCCATTTTTGAAGATTTGTGATCATAATTGATTTATTTAATTGAATTAACTCCTCTTTCTTGATTTGTTTCCTTTTTTGAAGATTTATGGCAATTTGATTTATTTAATTAAATATGCTAGGATATTTAATTAAAATAAATAATATAATTGTTTAAAATGATTTACTTGGAATGATTAATTAATTAAATAAATATTTAATTAATATTGAGTTATTAATTTGCCATGTGACATTTGAAGATTTTAGGAATTAATTGTGTGCTCAATATTTATTTAATTGCCTTTGGTTAGGACCTTGGTGACGTTGTTGAGATTAGGGGCCCATGGTTTAGATGACCATTTTTACGATATTACATTTGCCCCTCTTTGAATTAATGTGCGAGTAGCGCGTTGGTTCAAAGAAAATTTGATGTCTAGGAGATGTCAGTTCTGAACTTGATTGATTACGAACTACATAAAAAAGTGAGGTGTTTAGTTTGATTCGAAGCAACAAAACTAAATAAAGTCAGATTAATGTGATTACATTCCGGAACTTGATTGAACTTGGGAATGATAGAAAACAAAAGATACCGAACTTGAACTTGATTGATCAAATAGCAGATCTTACTGATCTAGAACTTGATTGAACTTAGATATAGTGAGTGATGATAAAAAATGACCTTGAACTTGATTGATCAAGATACGATGAAGATAAACTGTTCAGATTGATCAAGAAATGAATAAAACGTAACAACTGTTTAGATTTAGCATGATCAAAGATACTCTTTAAACCCTTGATTGAGTTTAAATGAAAAATCAGCTTGATGAGAAGTGATGGAACTGATTAACGTAAAGAGATTGATTCAGATAAAAGACAAATATTAGCTTGATATGAAGCGATGAAACTGATATGTCCCTAGAGATTGATTTGGTTCAGATGATCGAGAAATCTCAACTTGATATAAAGCGATGAAGTTGAGATGCCCCTAGTGATGAGGTCTTATTTGATTTTCTTTAGTTGAAAAGATTTTTATTTGCTCGACTTTCGATGAAGATTTGAAAATTTTCTCGATATTGAAGAATATGAGGTCATAAGGTCATGAGTATGCCCCCTTGGGAGTGAAATCGAAAGATAGGGAGGGTACATAATGATAGGCAATTTTTTAGCGATGATAAGTTGTTTGAACACAAATTGATTTAGAGGAATTTTTGAAAATTTTGCATTGATTTACGAGAAATTGAGTGCAATTAGAAGAGAGAATGAGCTTTTGATGAAAAGAACATTAAGTGGTCAATGTCATGAAATTTCGATGAGAGAGTTGACATCAGATTTTGATTTCGATCCCGAAAATGGACTCAGGACAGCCGATTTACAAGCTCTTGATTTGATTTCATCGTACTTGTGTTGATTGATTATGAGATGTTGTTCTATATGCTTTATTCTATATGTATGCATATCTCTTTAGTATAGATGAATGAATGTGAATGAGTATTGGTGTCTATTTTTGTTTCTTTTCATATGCAAATAAAAGATAATGCAAATGAGTAATGAATAATGAGTAATGCAATTTTTTTCATTTTTCTATGCAATAAGATGAATGCAAATGAATGATAATGAATGTATGAATCTATATAAGATGCTTATGTATGTAGCTAAACATCTCAAAACATAAGTACTCGATCAGAGAAATGATGAAAAGAGACCACTTAGCGAAGAAATGATGACGCTCCAACTCTCATTCAGTAGACAAAGAGGAAGCATTGTTACTATACCAAAATCACTCCAAATTCACAAAATGCAGAATGAAATGCAAGATGACATGCAAAATGAGATGCAACCTAAACCTAGTCACTGGACTTTGAAAAGCTTAATTGTCATCATTGAGCATTTTACAATTATAGCAGGCAGAATAGAGTTCATTTCTTTTCATGTGCAATATTAATTATCTTGTCCGCAATGACCCTTTTTTCGTTCATATCCTTGGACAAATTACGCATGGACCCGGATTGCACAATTAAGAAATTTCCTCAAAACAGACAAAGAAATGATGGGAACCTCCCTGTAGCATTCAAATAAGTGGAGTCAAGGTATGTGTGGAAATTTCACCTTGATGTGAAGGCTCTTATCATAGACACCCAGCTAATTTAGATGTTCCCAAATCATTGGAATCATTCCTTCAAGCAGAAAACAAAGAAAATATTATGCCCCCAATCCTTGCTCCTCTTAGTCACAATAGAATTCCTCAAGTTACTCAGAGGGATAATAATCGAAAACCAATATAAAAGATAGCACACAAAGAAAATTTCCATGCATATCACAAACAGTTTAGTGATTGTTTTCCGTTATGTTATTTTGCTTGTTTACTCAGTGATAAAACTCTTCAGAAGTCAGGAGACAGGTAACTGACTCGGAGTGGATAACCAAGTTTCACTAACGTAAGATTTACTTAGCTGACACTGCTTAGGACATATAAAGTGCTCTGTCGATTACCCTAAGACTATGACAATGATCGGTTTCAAGTCATGAGGGTTCCAACGAACTAGGATGTCACCAAAGTGACTCAAATATGTACAAGAAAAAACAAAGATGCATGAAAGCGGGAATGCCAATGTTGCATTGATAGATGGAGCGCTTGAGTACAAGAGGCACCTGTTTACCAGGTTTTCACCTGCTTGGCAAAAATTCATATATATTTTTTTTACCAAGGTCCCTGTTTACCAGGTTTTCACCAGGGCATTTTCTCTCTTTTTTCCTTTTTTTTTCTTCTAGTTTTTCTTTTTCTTTTTTTTTTTGAATTTCTTTAGGACTTTTTCTAATTTTTATGATTTCTTCAGGACTTTTTCTAATTTTTAAGATTTCTTCCAGACTTTTTCTAATTTTTAGGATTTCTTCAAGACATTTTCTGATTTTTATGATTTATTCCGGACTTTTTCTGATTTTTATGATTTCTTCTGGACTTTTTCTGATTTTTAGGATTTCTTCAGGACATTTTTTTATTTTATGATTTTTTAATGTTTTCCCCTAGTGTCTAGCAAGGCAAAAGGGATTTTGAGTACATGAATGGATAAGCGAATGGTGGTGGACGTTTTCAAGGACTATCTCACAATGTTAATCCAAGAACAGGGTCTAGATATAGTAATGTAAAGCAAGGATTTTTGCAATGTAAAGCAAGGAAATAACGTAATGAAGTCATATGGTCCAAAGAAGTGGCCATGCCAAGAGGTTTGTGGAAAGCATGTTTTTGCATTTTGTCCATAGTGTTGATCAAGATCAAGGGATAGGTTTGGATAGGAGGCAGATATGATAAGCAAGATCAAAAGGGAGTAATGAAGGATGTAAGCGAGCAATGGAGAGGAGATAAAGGGTCTGGATCAAGTGCAATATATAGGACATACAAAACCTGTAAAGATCCTTAACCTTGTCAAGATCAAAGGTGGAAAACGGATATGAATGTAGATAGAGTGAATGAGGGATAATGGAGGATGGAGGATAATGGAGAAAGAAGGATAATAGATGGATGTACATGGATGGAACTTGCCCCCAGTGTAAAGTACAAAAGGATAATGGATTACGCATGATGCCTATTTACCAGGTTTTCATCATGGTACTTGCCCAAGGCACCACAAGAAGTGGTTTTCACTCATGGACGAAATTATTTCTCTCTACTTTTTTTTTCTGATTTTTTTTTTCACTTTTTCATCATTTTTTTTTTTGGAAGATAATGGAGGCATGATAGGGGGTGGAAGAAGGACCCCATCTTCTTGCTTCTTTGGATGGTACCCTTAGAATATAAGTTGCAATAGACAATGGCTATGAAGGTATGCTCAAAGATGTTGGTAGGATAATGAAATGAAACTAGGGCAAGGATTTATGCAAAGGATTGGCTAAGAGGGATGGAAGGGTGAAAAATAGGTGTTGGATAATGGATGAGATGTTGGAAGAATTGTGTATGGATAGATGGAAATGCTAGAAAGATCAACATTGGCACACGCCTTGAGGGATGGTGGACATATGGAGGAGAAGTGAATCTCATAGTTTGAGATTTGGATGGAGGAAAGGTTACAGATATTGGGGCATAAGAACCCAAAATGGATAAAGGAGGTGATGGAGAAATATATTTGGAAGGTTTGGATGGAGGAACAACAATTTTGGATGCCAATTTTGATTTGTCTTTAGACTGTTGTGCTTCAAGAAGCCGCTTAGGGATCCACATGGTTTTTTATTTTTGATGCTTTTTTAGTTCCTTAGAGTGCATTGCTTCTACAAGTGCCTTAGGAACCCATATAACTTTTGACTTTTCTTCTTTCTTTGTGGGCCTTTGTGGCATTTTGCATTTTTATTTTTCTTTTTGGATCATATTTTTCTTTGTTTTGACATGTCGATTAGATGGGACATGTTGATCTTTGAATACATGTTGATTGCTTGACTTCTGACTTTTATGCTTGGCATCCAAATTGCTTGGAGGGAGATGCGTGGATAGATGGGAATGATATGGAGATCTTTTATATTGATGGAAGGTACTCAAAGATGTGTGCCTTTGTTGATCTTTCATAAGGGATGGAGGGATATAGGGACCTAGAATGGATGGAAGCGATGATGGGGAAAGTGTGTATTTGAATTTAACTGGAGAAATGTAGGATTTATGAGAGATACCAACATCTTGAGAAATTTCCCTGAGGCCATGACCTTTAATATTTTCTTTAATAGCAGGGGGTTCTAATATACCTCATTCGTGAATGTCTAACCCTTTTCTTTGATAATGCATGCTTTGAAAGATCTTTTTAACAAAGGGTTTCTTCTTACTTTTGATGCTAGAGGCAAGTTCATTTTGAGGTGGAGGTGGCTTGCAAGGAATGATAGGATCATGAGAGGGCTTTATGGTCATGATGGACTCTTGAGGTGAACATGGAGGATTATGACAAGAGAATATTGATCTTGACATGGAAGAGGACCATTGGATAGGGTGTTTGACTATTCATTTTGAATAGGATCATTTGAAAAGGTGGAAGAGGCATCATGATCTTGCTTAGGAAGTGGATTAGGAATGGGATTTGGAAGGATCTTTTCTCTTGAGATGGAAGGAGTTCATCTTGAAAGAAATGGAAAGTATAAGGGGATCATCATGGGATTTTAGGAGAATAGGATCTTTTTCAAGCATTAGATGGGATTGAGGAGTTTTGGTGTCTTGATCTTGATTTATGATAGGACTTATTCTTTCATTTTTCAAATTATTCTCTTGACATGGAGTCACTTCTAAGGAAGGGATAGGATTTTGCATAGGCGTAGGGGATTCTTGGAAGATATCCATATTTTGGCATGATGGGGAAGCATTTTGAGTGGGACTCTCTAGAGTGGGTACGTTTGGAATTGAAGTGCATGATGGCACATGATCTGGGATTTTTAAATCTTTAGAGGAACTTGTATCAATATTGGCATTAACTTGGATTTCCATAGGAGATAGCCCTTGAAGGTAAACATGAAAAATTTCATCATTAGGATCATTATTTGAGGAATATGGTATGGATTGTTGCTGAGAAGTTTTAGGAGATCAAGGCATCATAGAAGGGATGGAGGCTACATATGGAGCCTTGCTAGACATAGGTTCATGATTTTGATCATGCTTAGAACTAGTTCCTTCTTTTTCTTTAGGTGAGTCATTAAGATCTTCAATTTCAATGACACCATCATCAAGGAGATCTTGAATCTTATGTTTTAATTCCATACACATTGAAGTCTTATGTTTGTTATGCCTATGATATGCACAATAACTACTCAAGACTGCACATCCCCATGTGGTCTTTTTAGGCAATATAATAAGATTGTTCTTAATAAGCTCTTCCAAAGCTGACTTGATAGATTGCCCCGAAGGTGTAAACTGTCTATCTAGGGAATAGATGTCTTTTTGTCTTGGTGAAGGTGTTTTGTGATCTTGTTTAAGATTTGGCTTTTGATCGTCAATTATTTGTTGGTATTTGATTGTCAAATCATATAATTGTTTTAGCATTCCTTGAAGTTTCTCACACTTGATATCATACATTTGTTTTTCAAATGGAGTCATTGATTTATTTTGTTGGATTTCCATGTTATGTATTTCTTTCTTTATATCTTGAAGCATTTGAGCATAGGTAGCCATGGGAATTGGAGCTAAGGTATCTATAAGATTCTTACTCTTATCAAAAAAATTAGAAGAGCTTTTGGTTTGAACAGGCATTTTTAATCGACAGGACCGAGAGCGAGATGTGATGCAGAAGTCAAGATCAAATTGCAGCTAGTAGTTCGTTTAACGTAGTGATTAATTAAGAAAAGTAACTTAAGATCTAGTCTGGTTTCAGGAACGATCTATCCTATGTAAGATGTTATCCAAGTTAACTTAGGTTTGATGAGATGTTTGTTTTAACTAGCTTAAGAGATGATCGACAAAATCGTGCAACGCAATGACAGAGGTACACTATCAAGGTTGTTTATGCTCAGGAGGATGATAACCATTTTTAGGCTCGTTGTAGACTATTTTAGATAATTTTGACTATTTTGACTGACAAGATCAGGAATTCGTATGAAAAAGGATTGGACATAGATGAGATTCTGACAGACAAAGTTTCAATGATTGACAACTACCATTTTTTGGTAAGGATTGATGTTTCGATGACTAACAAAGACCAGTTTGGACATGGATAGAGTTTATCACTGAATTGTTTGATATTGTTTCATTTGTTTTCTCTAGTTTTAGTATTTCAGTTTTAGTTTTAGGGATGAAAACATAGAAAACACGCAAGATATATAATAATTCAATCATAGCACGCTAACCCTATGGAAGTTGGATTAGAGAAGAAAACCTCTTCTTGTTGACTTAGGTACACACCTAATAGCTAATTAGAATACGGTTGTTGAGTCTCATGCAATGGATTCTCAACACTGTATTAGCTGACTCCAAACGCTAATGGTGGCATGATATGGCAACTGTCTTGGGAGAGTTACTATCTCTCTTGCACAAAGATTATCAACCTTTCAGAGGTGAATCAAGTAGCTTCTATCTGATAGTTCTTAGTCAAGAATTCTGTTTGAAATTACCCCTTGAAGTCACGCAAGCATGATTGAGGCCTATAGCCCAACAAGGTACCGAAACAAGATGTAGTCACATAAACATGATTGAGACCGTGAGGCCCTACAAAATACTCGATATGAGAGATCTCAAAGAGAAAACTCAAATAATCCCATCCTCTGAGACTTTAATCACCAAAGGCCTATTTATTATAGTGAGTTGGAATGCTCAGGTTGAGATGTACTCACTTGGGTCATTCTCACAGGGTGATTACTTTTTCCCACTGTGACAGACCCGCTAAATGTACACAAATCTCAAAACTTAGAAAAAAGCTTCGAGAGTCTAGATTTCTGATTGTCTATAAAAGACAAGAGCATACTCTCCTACCTCTTAGATTTTTCTGAAAACACAAAAGACAGATTTGTTCTTTAACTAGATAGCATTTTAAGTGCCTAAGAAAATACTAAATGAATACACAATGTTTAGTCGATTCTCCTTAAGCAACCTGCAAAACCAATATGTTAGCAGTCATTTTCTTCTTGATTCTTTGGCAGGCATATGTTTGATTGATAGATTCTTTGACAAGCATCCTAAAAACATTAAAATCCCAAAATTAGTTTCCAAAATAACATAAAAAATAATTATCAAAAGAAAATTCTAGCATGCAAACTATAACTTAAACTAATCTAACAAGAGTTTCCATTTTTTATGACTATCCTAGTTATGACAGTTTTGATAGTACTTCACTCTGTCATTTATAACTTTTTAACCAGAGATAGGTTGGAAAATATCTTTAGTGGAAATGTGGAAAACTTGGTTTTAAAAAACATATTAAAATTTAGGTTAAATCCAACGGTTCAATAAAAAGTTATGCTCTCCGAACCGAGACCTTTTTTGACTATCACAGAAAAATGAGTAAAATGGCAGTCCTGCACTCTGTCAATCATAACTTTCAAACCCAAAATCTTTAGAAAATTCCCTTTGGTGAACCTGTATAAAACTTGAGTTTACACAACATATAAAACATTAGTATGGATCCAATAGTTCAATAAAAAGTTATTCTCTCCAAACCGAGACCATTTTTGACTGTCATAGAAGAATGAGTAAAATGACAGTCCTGCACTCTGTCAATCATAACTTTCCAACCAAAAATCTTTAGGAAAATCCCTTCGGTGAACCTGTAGAAAACTTGATTGTAAATAAAATATCAAAAATTGGTTGAGATCCAATAGTTCAATAAAAAGTTATTCTCTCCAAACCGAGACCATTTTTGACTGTCATAGAAGAATGATAAAAAAGAAAGATTTTTATTTGCAAATTTAACACATGTTTATTAGTTATAAAAACCAAACATTAAATTTTTTCAAGAAACATTAGAAATCCTGTAGTTGTGGGTTTGAGCCCAATGGTGGGCGCTAGAAATGTGTGTGTGAAAAGTGGACCTATATCTATATCTGCAATACACAACACTTCAATCAAGTCATTACATGCATGGTTAGTCAGATATAATCAATGAATAATAAACCATAACAAATCGACCCATTGCCTTCTAAAAGATGCGAGTATAAGATTGCTCTCAGATCATTTAGCAATACCAGTGACTAGACAACATCAAGATGAAGGATTTTATCTATATGAACATGATGAATGCTAGATGGATGCAATATTGATCTAACAAGATTTAAGCAATATTAAGCTAAATGATTTAATCAATATGAAATAATTAATATGCAATATATCAATGAGTCTAGAGCAAAAACAGTATAATAACGATGTATTCTCCAGCCTCTTTTTGAATGAGAGATGAGCCTAAATTTATAGAAAATTCAAAAAGAAACCAACGGTTGAGATCAAATGATGATGAGCGGTCAAGATATTCCAAGAGGAAGCACAATCTAGGTGAATTGATGTGATTGGATGCTTTTCTCAGTTTTAGAGGAAATTGAACTAAAATTAAGATTAAATCATGAAAAAACTGATTTAAAGGAAATTGAACTAAAATTAAGATAAAATTAGGAAAAAACTGATTTATTATCTATTTCATTCAATTTTAATATTTAATTGTTTTAATTGCTTTCTTTGAGATTATCTATCAATTTTTAATTTGTTTTTTTCAAGATTATCTCCAATTGATTTCTTTTCTCAATTAATTCCTTTCTTGGTCAATTAATTCCTTTTTTGATTTATTTCCATTTTTGAAGATTTGTGCTCATAATTGATTTATTTAATTGAATTAATTCCTCTTTCTTGATTTGTTTCCTTTTTTGAAGATTTATGGCAATTTGATTTATTTAATTAAATATGCTAGGATATATAATTAAAATAAATAAGATAATTGTTTAAAATGATTTACTTGGAATGATTAATTAATTAAATAAATATTTAATTAATATTGAGTTATTAATTTGCCATGTGACATTTGATGATTTTAGGAATTAATTGTGTGCTCAAGATTTATTTAATTGCCTTTGATTAGGACCTTGGTGACGTTGTCGAAATTAGGGGCCCATGGTTTAGATGACCATTTTTGTGGTATTACAAGAAGGTCCTAATTGAACAAGAAATAATTAAAATATTCAAAGAAAACAAAGAGGATTTTAAAGGAAAAGACAAGCCAAGATTTTGGAATAAAAATAAGAACACAGTCAATGATGGTGTTGTTGATGCCAATATAGTACAGCCCAAAATCATTTTCTCTAGATCAAGCTCTACAAACAATCAAATGAATACTCAAACAACTTCAAAACCACGAAGGAAATACACCCATTGGGAGAACCGTTTGATTCAACTTTCAAGAAGCTAGTGCCAAACAAAATAATAACAATTCCAGATATGCCTCCATATGAGCCAAAGGTCAAACCAAATTGGTGGAATGGCGATGAATACTGTGAATATCACAAAAGCAAGGGTCATAAAATAGGAAATTTTCATTGGCTGAAGAACATTATACAAGATTTTATTGATAGAGGAGACATTGAGATCGAAGGACACTCATCTAATCAAGAACATGAAATGTTTAAAGAACCATTCCCAAAACATGACAAGGGAAAAGCTAAAGCCACGGATGAGCAGACCAACTATACCAGAGCATCATATAACTATGATTCAACTATCAATCACATTTCAACGAATAATTATGTCTCTACCATTATCATCAAGGACAAAATGCCTGAAAATTCTACCCAAAGACACAAGGTTGTCCTAAAAGGCATTGGACCTTCTTCTGAATCTTCCTCTGAATGTAATGTCACAACTTGTAGAGGTAAAGTCACCCTGCAAGGTTCTCCAACTAAAACCACCACTTCCTCATCAGCCAAAATTGAGTACAACCTAGTAGAACGGTTAGGGAGGACGCCCACACTTATCTATATCCTTGAGCTTTTACGCATATCCCCCACACATAAAGCCATTCTTGACAAAAATTTAAGAGACACTTCTATCCCCACAGATCTGAACGTGGACCAGTTTCAAGCCATCGTGGGATACCTTTCTGTTCCATACTCCCTTATATTCACAGAAGCTGGTGATGCCTCTGTGAGCCAACCACATAATGCACCTTTCCACATTGAAGCCTTCCTACACAAACATTGAATAAAATGAGTCCTGATAGATGGAGGATCTGGTCTCAATATATGTACTTTGAACACTCTCAAGCAATTGGGATATTCTGAAAAGGCTATGAATTCTACACATGCAATCACCATAAAAGCATATGATGATGAAGAGCGTTCATCCAAGGGCACAATCACCTTACCTCTTAGAGTTGGGCCAGTTACGAAGGATGTGGTTTGTCAAGTCCTTGATCTAGAGATCACATACAACAGATTGCTAGGACATCCATGGATTCATGAGATGAATGCAGTACCATCTACATACCATCGATGTATCAAGTTTCCACACAATGGAGTGGAAGTTACCATCAAAGCCGACCCAAACCCATTCATATATTGCAACAATCTGTGACCTAGATCAAAAATAACAATCCCTTTCAATTAAGAGGCTATTCCTTCATTAGCATATGTTGATCCTGAATCATTAAAACCTTCTACATCAAAAAAAGCAGAGCTAAAAGAAAAATTCAAGGTTAATTTCATGTTGATCAACTCCCACTATCTCCTAAGGTATTCAGTCAATAAGAACAACCTACAAACAATTTGCAATATCAAGGAATTGGGTGTGAACCACCTAGTGTTGTGGCTACTAAGTCTGAATGCAAATCGCCTCTAGTGGTGCAAGTAGCTCTTGATATGAATAATCCTAAGAGTGGTTCCAGCAAAGAATCTATTGAGCATATCGCCAGCCCTCTTGAGAACTCACATGGCCTTACCATTTCATCCTCTCCTTCCATTTCCACTCCACTTCCAGACTTGGAACAACAAGAATTACAAAAGCCCTTACTCATTGGGGATAAAAAATTAAGCTTTGAAAAGAAAAATCTAAAAGTCAAAAATAAAGAAAAGTCCTTTAGTCCAAATCAAAATCAAAAGCTATTGGACTCTGAAAAAATCAAAGTCAAGGATAAAAATGCTATGAAAGAAAAAGAGCAAGAGATGATCTCCCCTAATATCAAAATAACTGGGGGCAAAAGTTCTACAATTTTAAGTCAAAAAACATACTTGTTGATCCTAAGTCTCCATCATGCCATCCTACTTTCACTTCTTTTCACAATCATAAGCCTTCATAACTCATCCACTTATTCCACATGTCCATTCCCTTCTGGCGATACATCATGGACCTTTAATGGAACTTCCTTGAAGGACTTTGTTATCAGGGATGACCAAACTTCTTTAGGTGACACGCACATGGGCCTACATAGTCCACACACTAGTAATTCTATCTTAGTTCCTTCATCAAGGAAGACAATCACTCGAGCTACACATCATTCAGTCCAGGAACGTCGAAGCTACAATCGTAAGATAAAGCCTCACACATTTGAGGTGAGTGACTTAGTCCTTAGAGAAAACCCAAAAAATCAACAAGACAGAGAGAAGGGCAAGTTCAAACCAAATTGGCTTGGTCCTTACATCATTACAACAGCCTACAGATCTGGTGCATATCAGCTCTCAACTCCAGAGGGAGAACCTTTGGAGGATCCTATCAACAGCATGCACCTTCATAGTTTTTACACATAAGCTCTTCAGAGTATCCAAATTTAAAAATACAAACAAAAAAACAAATCAAAAAAACATTCAAAAATACAAAAAAATCATAAACATTAAAAATCGTTACTTGGTGAAAACCTAGCAAACAAGCGCCTTGTGACACAAAAAAATTGAAAAATAAAAAAAGTAAAGAGAAATAATTTTGTCCAATGGTGAAAACCACTTCAGTGGCACCCTAGGCAAGTACCATGGTGAAAACCGAGTCACTGGCGCTATGTGTAGAGACATTGTTCTTCCCTCCTTCGAGATTCAATATCATCCTTCACTTTGCACACACTCACAGCCTATCCATCCATAATAAATTAGCTCCTATATGTGGCTAAGGAAAATCCTAAGTCTAGTGATGGGCATGGAACTAAGAGCATCATATGTTCCGAGGAGTATAGTTTCTTCCATTTTTCTTTAGTCTACTCGCGCACAATCCACAATAAAGCAACATTTACATCGCAAATCCACAATAAAGTTCTGCCTTCTCCGCAATAAAGTATCAGTTTCATGGATTCAGTTAGTTTCAGATGAGACACGAGCAGCAATGGGCTTCAACAAATCAAATCTTTCAATAGACTCATATAACATATGGTTCAGTGTTATCTATCCTTTTGTGAAAGTAAACATTGTGACCACAATCAAATAGACTTATACAAGTGACAAGAGACACTAAACTTGACGACTACTGTGGATGTTGGTGTCGAGTCTTGGTTTTCTTTTGATTTTATCTTTCTGGTGACATGTCTTTTAGTTTTTCTAGGATGTCTCTGACTAGAGATTTTATCTCCAGGATGTCTTTGACTAGAAAGGTGAGGATTGGGTATCGTCACCTATTTTTCTTTGTTGTTTGTGGATTGTCTCTTAGTAATGCTATGACTTGTCCAAGGATATGAGGACACTATGAGTCTAAAGTGAACTGGGGCATCCCTTGTTTGCAACTGTATGATCTCCATGCAAATGGGTACTGATGCTCTGCAAAATGGGTTAGAAAATCTGTTTGATGGCAACACACACAAGAGCACAAGAAACAAGCATTAGTGTTAGCAACAAAACATTATCCTAAACAGGCATATCAAGAGAGATATTAAGCATGAAATAGAAAGCATACAAACATAGAATAGATAAACTATACTCCTCCAAATTCTAATCAAGATGCTCATAGTTGCTTCTCCCTTGTTCCTCCCCTCTCCAAGTTCCACATGAGTGTAGCTCTCAGTAGCTTTTTGCACTATGGATGACTTATAGAGGTTCAATATTGTAGATGATTATGAAAGGTATGCAAATGCAAGCTTGATAACCAAAGAAAGATGAGTTATCTAAATGCTATTTGTTAATTTTAACCAAAAGGGTGAATATGACTAATTATGTTGAAATGCTCTCTAAAATTTTCTATAACTTAGATGCATACAAGTTTTTAGGATCTGGAGTATGAAGAAATGAGCTCTATTTATAGGAAAAATGGAGCAATGGATGGTTGAGATTGAGTAATCTCAACAAGGGTCAGGATTGAATGATATTCAATCCATGTGAAGGATTTCAACCCAATCCCAAGATGACAAGTGTCAATATGAGATAGGTTGAGAGGAGAGGGAATAAGCATTAAATGCTTGACATGACCTAAGAGTTAACTTAGGAGTTAAGGTCAAGATTGGGTTGAGTGAATAAATTATTTATTCAAAGAATAAAATTTTTATCCAATGGATAAACTCGTGTGCAAAGGTTAAAGGGATAACAATGTCAAAGCAATAAATGCTTGAGGAGACACATGAGTCACATGAGGGTTGAGTCAGGGGTTAACCATAAATGGTCATGTAAGAGCCATAAGTGGTTTGGAAAACTTTAGAGGTTAATTTGTTGAACACACAAAGAATTTAATGTTTTTCAAAGACTTTGAAGTCTTTGAGAAGTGACTACAAGTTGCTTAGGAATGTGACAATAATTAGGGGATAGATTAGGTTAATTAGGAAGGGTTTAGAAGAATCTAGAAGGGAGTTAGGATTGCAAGTGGGTTTGGTGGGTGAGAGAAAATAGGATTTTAATTAAAATAAAATTAATTTATTTCAATTTGTGGTTGCAACTTGCATTTGTAGGAAAATGCAAGTGGGGGGGGATTTAATGATTTAAATAAATGTTTTATTTAATTTATTTAAAAGAGTAAATAGAATTTATTCATTTAATTGATTGTGAATTTGGTTTAATAAATTAATTAAAATAAATTGAATAATTTATTTAATTAATAGGAGAATGTTTTTGAAGATGAAATTAATTAAATGTTAATTTAATTAACTGATGGCTAGTGGGTTTTTAATCAAATAAATAGCAAATATTCATTTAATTAAAATGGACAGATTTATGTGACTACATTTGCCCCTCTTTGAGATGGTGTGGTTTATCGCATCGTTTCAAAGAAAGAGAAAATAGGTGTGAAGAAATATGCCCCATAAAATGTTAATTTAATGGGTGGTATGCCCCCTCGAGAGATGGGCCGAAAATTTCAAAAAATCGGGCAATCTCTCGAAAAAGAATGAAAATTGGAGGGGTGGTAGAAGAGAAGAATTTAACAATACTGGTGAAAAAATAGAAGAAATGGGAGGCTCGGGAAGTTCACAGGGACCACGACGGTGAGCGAGGGAAAATTAGGGTTACGGTGAAGGGTATATATGGCGGAAAGGGGTGAAAACAAACTCATTTGCATTCGCGTCCATAATGAAATTTGAGCTATGGGAGTGACCTTTTGGAAAAGAAAGTAACAGTCAGGATGTTGGTTCCCATAGTAGAGCACTGATTAGAGATAGTTTGACAATTCCAGCGGCTAGACGACTACGGACCAGCGGTATGTGAATTTGAATTTTTGAATTTTATGCATTTTTGATACGTTTTTTGCTGAGTCCAAGTTGAGTCAACACAATAGTGCTAAAACTGTGTTTTGGCATTGTTGTCAACTTAATTAGCACTATTGTGCCGCTATAGCGCTATTGCATAGTGGTTTTAGCGCTGTTGTCAAAAGTTGCGCTATGGTATAGTTGCTTTTGCGCTTTTGTTTGTTTAGCGCTATTGCGTAGTTGATTGAGCATTATTGTTGTGAAGTAGCGCTATGGTATAGTCAATGTAGCGCTATTGTTTTAGTGCTAGTGAATAGTTGATTTAGCGCTTTTGTGATAGTATTTGCATTGTTGTGTTCAAAATAGCGCTTATGTGTAGGAATATAGATGCCCTAGTGTGTTTGAAAAATGATCTCCTGATACCAATGGTGGATGGATGGAGATGTGAGGTGAGAGTTGTTTTGAACCATAGCAGCCCTGATGAGACTTAGGTCATTAGGATAAATGTCTATTGAAGTCTAGGTGTGCCATGATTGCTTACCTGTTGAGACCCGAACATACTTGATCAAAGTATCTCTTGATAGTCTAAGTTTAAACTTAAGAAAGCTTGAGACAAAACAACTGATGATGATGGTTGATGCATGTGTGTAGGAGGATCTTCATGTCTTACAAATGCGCGAGAGGCATCCCGCCACACAGGTGTTGCGCGATTGATTGACAGAGGCTGAGGTGGATTGCATTGCAGGGACAAGCCTGTATGAAATTATGTATATGCCTATGATTCGAACAAATCGTGGGTTGATCACAACATTGGCAGAGCAATGGCATAGTGAGACATGTATGTTTCACTTGGCACAGGGGGAGATGATAGTGACTCTAGAGGATGTATGGCACATCCTGCACATTCCTATTTGAGGAGAGCTGGTGAGCTATGACCGAGCGTGGGGGACATTAGCAGTGCAGAGATTTTTTGAGGAGGATGTCTTCATTGATGATGGGTCGATAGCCTGGGAGGATATAGCCATTTTGTATGAGCCATTACCAGCAGTGCTATCATGGATTGTTGAGGGACTGCTTTGTCCAGATCGACGATTGCATGGACTTGCCGTTGGTTGGGGTCAGGTGATCGAGTAGATGATTACAGAGGGGACCCAGTTTGCATGGGGACCATGTGTGCTATCACACTTATATCAGGATCTACATGAGGTAGCATACTGAGGGAGGGGCTCACTGGGAGTGGGAAGCACTCTGCTACATATTTGGGTGTGGGAGCACTTACCTGTTACCCGACTAGTTAGTCTGAGATTTTGAGCAGTGGACCAACCATATGTATACATGTATGGAGGTATGATGAGTCAGCCCCACCTGGGGAAGTTAAAGTAGTGGTGACAGGCACTGGATGACTTGGATACAGTGATCTAGAGGCTGTATATTGAGTGTGAGCCATGGGAGGATGATACAGAGGTGTTGTCGTATGTGTTCATGACACGATACCTCATTGGTAGGATAGCCTACAATGTGGAGAGATAGTTGCTTGGCAGAGTTTTGAGACAGTTTGGGTGGCGGCAAGGATTGCCTAGTGGTTTAGGAGAGTATGCATGGGTAGTATGAGAGAGGTACTTATGGGGGCTAGTGCTACCATATGATCAGGCATTGGCAGAGTTTCACACCTTACAGGAGAGACCATGGCAGATGAGGCCGGGGGTAGTAGATGTTGGGGTGTCAGAGGAGTATGCAGTATATTGCGGCACATCCAATTCCGTGGATATCAGATCCAGTAGAGCCAATTCCAGATTTTGAGGAGGATAGGGCACAGAGACGGAGGAGGAGAGGAGGTCACAGAGTAGTAGGTGGACAGGGGAGAGGGGATGGTGGTGGTGGGGATGGAGGAGGTGGTGATGGAGGAGGAGGAGGAGGGGGTGGGGGTTTTGGAGGAGGTGGTGGACGATTACAGCAGAGAGGGAGAGGTGGGCAGCCTTTGCAGCTATCTCAGGGACCTTTGATGCATGGAGGCATGAGACTAGGTGGCAGGGATGCAAGTGAGGGACATGCACCTATGGATATAGGGGAGGGAGCTACTAGAGAGGGAGCTATTGGAGAGGCACCTATGGATATGGGGGAGGGAGCTACAGGTGGAGATCTGTGGGACCATATGATACTATTTTTGTAGACTCGAGTAGAGGATATGGAGGCAGAGGTGGCCGCTAGAGATGTGCAGCTGTTTGCACGAGAGTTAGAGCTGACTGTAGTGTTGCGGGAGAGAGATCAGGTCGTGGACAGGGTGATCCGGTTGTAGGAGAGAGTGTGGGCCTTGGAGGGAGTACAGGGACAGGGGTTGTCTATGGAGGCATTGGCGAGGGAGGTACGGAGAGCAGGTGCAAAGGTGGATTACTGGTGGGGCCTATATGAGTAGGAGGTGCCATCTAGTCGATAGGCACTGAGTTATTCATAGATGCGTTGGGAAAGATTAGAGTGGTTTCAGAGGATGCAGAGTAGTGGTGGTGTGATGGGTCCTCCACCGAGAGATAGATTAGATGATGCAGGGGCTAGTGGGGGAGCAGGTGGTGATGGTGGTGCAGCATCCGGTCACAGTGGCATCTGAGAGAGCATTTTGTATGCATGTTTTTACATTGTCATTTTGGAATATGTCTTGGATGGTTCTTCGTAGCCGATTTTTTTGGACTTCATTGTACTCTGATACATGTATATTTTTGGCAATATGATGTGATATATATGAGGAGATCCCATATTTTGTGCTAATATGCATTTTGATGACATGTATGGATGCTTATGTAGGATGATGATTTTATGATTTATGCTTAGATGGATACTTGTATTTGCTATATGTATGTGTTTATGAGATGATTCCAATATGCATGTTTTATGATGATTTATTCTTACATGATGTCTATATGAATTTTTGTTTATGAATGGGATCCTAACATGTGGATGCAGGTTGATATATGTGTGCATGATGCGTTGGTGATGTAATGCCTATTTTAAATGATGATTATGTATGCATAATGAAATGATGTTGATGATGGTACTTTGGATTGTATGTTTGGATGAGATAATGAGATAATGAGATAATGATAGGAAATGATGTTACGATATAATGCGCTAAATGAATGATTTATATATGTAAATGCATCTAGATGTTTGTTAGATGAGTGGAATATGAATAAACAAATGTAAAGTACAAATGTTTAAATGATGATCTCTAAATGAACGCATATATATAATGTATGAACCAATGTTGAGGCAAATGGTTTTATTATGATTCTAAATGGTGAAAAATATGATGAAGTGAAATGATAATGCAACTTATGGGTAATGAATAACTGCACCTTAATGCAATTAAAAAAGGAGAATGAATGCATTATAATGAATCCTAAATGAAATGAAATGAATGAGTATAATAATATACTTAATGGATAAAAGAATGCACTTAACTAATGGATAAATAAATAAATGTATGCAACTATAGAAATCTAAACAAATGCATGGTACACGTGTTTAAATGATGATAAACAATGATTGGTAATTGACACTAAATGAAAGCATAGTAGTGGCTAATAATGGTAATAAAGGCAATGTTATAAATGGATCTATATGTCATGATTATGCCATGATGAAATGATATAATGAGACTAATGCTAATAAATGATAGTGAACTATATGTAGTTGAATGCAACTAAATGCTATGAAATGCACTTTATGCAAATGCAACTAAATGTAATGATGAAGATATGATCCTGAATGCAAGGTTGTTTAGACTTTGCATGATGCATTGATGATGTATCAGAGTACTCTGTTGTGATTGTATCCAAGACCAACTCAATTTTCGCATAACTGCTCATATTAACTTTGTTCACACTTGCATAAAAAACTATGCATATGAATAATGAATGAGTGAATGGATGGGCGATATGCAACAGAATGCAATATAAACAGATGAGATGAAATGACGATCCATAGTGCTTTAATTTCATCATTGAGCTTTAAAATGTTGTAAGAAAATACAAGAAACTTGACATAACAATTCAAGATGACTTGAGTATTCCGTACATGGATTTTGATATAGCAAGTTAATACAAGCAACTTGATATAATGGATCAAGTTGACCTAAGTAGTGCTTGCAGAACAGACAAGGATTATCTCCTTTTATGCATGACTTGGAACATCCTCCTTGATCTTTTGTCGGTCATATCCCGAGACAAGTTCATACCATAGTAAGAGATAAACCTTTATCGAGCTTGGATGAGGCAGTAGGAACCAAAGATGGAGCATTGTACCTGTAAGCAAACATCATATATAAAGAATAAAGAATATGGACCCTCGATAATGGTTCATGCTCATATGGTCTAGGTATACATTGTAGTCAGCAAGCCATAGTGATCTATGATTGTATTTCGCATATGATCACGTAACTTAGTGAGCTTCCCACGTAGACACCATTAGTACATGCCCCATAACTTCATCGAAATAATTCGCAAAAGACATACAAACAATGTTGTAGGAACCATCTCGACTACTCTAATCACCTGTGGATATCCCGGAGTAGTGTAGGAACCTGATATAAATGAATGAATGAATAACCTACAAATCAACCAAGTATTTGATAGATTAAATAGAATTTTCTTGTTAAAGAAAATGTGATTTTGTCTTTGTTTTGGTAAGGAAGGATGCATCCTTGTTAAGACAGTTGGTGTGTCGATGTTGATTGTTGGGTTGATGTGATAAGAGATCATCGTTTGAGTATTTCACAATGTTGTTTGATATCTGCTTGAATTCGTATGTACAAAGAGATGCCATGTTTTTGATTGATTTGATATTTTATGATGTTTTTGGATTTTTTGAGATAGTTTTCCAATGTTTTTGGTATTTTGATGATTGTTTTGAATGTTTTTGGAGTTTTTGTGAGATAATTTTCCGAATGTTTTTGGTTGTTTGATGATTGTTTTGAATGTTTTTGGATTTTGTGAGATAGTTTTGAATGAAGAACTCAATGAATCACAAAATAATGTAGAATCCACTTCCATCAATTAGATTAAGGGCATTTCCCCCAGCTTAGACATGACCATGAAAAAGCGGGATGTGAAATGCATGAAATACTATCCTGGATTGAAGATCAATAACAAGCCATGGTTTGGACAGATGGATGAATGGATGAAATGAATGTGATCGCAACAAGTCTGAAAGAAAATGGAGCCATAGCCTTTACAAGTAGCACCTGTTTGTTAGGTTTTCACCATCACACTTACCCAAGGTGCCACCGGAGTGGTTGTTCACCATTTGGATGCATGATTTTTCTTTACAATTTTGTTTTTTTTCAGGACATTTATCTGAATGTTTTTGGTGTTTTGTCGGTATGTATGGGAGCTTGATGCTTTGTGCAGTTTATGTATAAAACCATTTGAGGTGCATGTTGTTGATCGGATCTGCTAGCGGTTCTCCTTTAGACATAGCCAACTGATATGCCCCAGACCCAAATACAACAGTGATAACATATGGACCCAACCAGTTTGATTCAAAATTTCCCTGATATTATTTGTTTGGTTGGTTACGAGGATTCTCTCGAAGAACAAGATCACCTACCTCAAATGTACAAGATCTAACTCGATGATTATAGCTTATGCTCATGCGCTACTGATAAGATTTGAGGTGATTGTATGCAGCTTGTCATTTCTCATCAAGTAGCTCTAAGTCCTAAAGACGGGATACTCTATATGCTTCATCATCTATAAGATTATGCAAGGAAACCCGTAGAGATGGTATCTCGACCTCAATAGGTAATAAGCCTCTGCTCCATAGACCAATGAGTAGGGAGTTGTGTCTGTAGGGGTTCGAATGCTAGTTTGATATGCCCATAGTGCTGGATTCAATTGAACATGCCAATCACAATTGGCATCATTGATTGTCTTCTTGAGGATTCTCAATATGTTCTTTTTTTATGCTTCAGCCTGACCATTGCCTTGTGGGTAATAGGGAGTAGAAAAGTGGTGTTGGATGTGAAACTTCTCACAAAGTTCACGGACATCCTGATTTTTGAAAGGAAGACCATTATCTATGATGATGGACATGGGTACACCATACCGGCAGATTATGTAATTAAGGATGAATGAGGCGATCTGCTTGTCGGTGACTTGGGTAAGTGGAACAACTTCGATCCACTTTGTGAAGTATTCGATGGCGGTAATAATGAATTTATGGCCGTTGGATGAAGATGGATGGATTTTACCCACAAGGTCAAGTCCCCATTGACAAAAAGGCCATGGTGTTGTGATTGGTTGCAATTCTTGTGCTGGTGCATGTATCAGATCTCCATGAACTTGGCATTTCTTGTACTTTTTGAAAAAATAGTAGGAGTCTTTTTCCATGGATGGCCAATAGTATCTAGTGTGCAGAAGTTTCTTAGCTAGTGATGGACCGCTTGCATGAGTTATACAAATTCATTCATGTACCTCTTCCAAGGCCTTTGTTATCTCATCCTGCTCTAGACATCGAAGGAGAGTACCATCAAGACTGCGTTGATATAGGGTTTCAGCAATAATGGTATATCGAGTGGTTTGGCAAATAAAGGTTTGTCAAGCATTTAATGCTTATTCCCTCTCCTCTCAACCTATCTCATATTGACACTTGTCATCCTAGGATTGGGTTGAAATCCTTCATATGGATTTAATATCATTCAATCCTGACCCTTGTTGAGATTACTCAATCTCAACCATCCATTGCTCCATTTTTCCTATAAATAGAGCTCATTTCTTCATACTCCAGATCCTAAAAAACTTGTATGCATCTAAGTTATAGAGAATTTTAGAGAGCATTTTAGCATAATTAGTCATATTCACTCTTTTGGTTAAAATTAACAAATAGCGTTTAGATAACTCATCTTTCTTTGGTTATTAAGCTTGCATTTGCATACTTTTCATAATCATCTACAATCTTGAACCTCCATAAAGCATCCATAGTGCAAAAAGTTGTTGAGAGCTACACTCATGTGGAACTTGGAGAGGAGAGGAACAAGGGAGAAGCAACTATGAGCATCTTGATTAGCATTTGGAGGAGTATAGTTTATCTATTCTATGTTTGTATTCTTTCTATTTCATGCTTAGTATCTCTCTTGATATGCCTATTTAGGATAATCTTTTGTTGCTAACACTAACGCTTGTTTCTTGTGCTCTTCTGTGTGTTGCCATCAAACATATTTTCTAACCCATTTTGCAGAGCATCATTTGGTGAACCCGACGTGAATCCAACAACTTTTTTTTTACAAACTAACTTTTTGACTATTTAGCTTGACACATAGGTCGCGCTTTGGCGCTTTTGTTCGTGCTTTAGCGCTATTGCAATTTGATATTTTAGCGCTATTGTTCTTACAATGGTGCTATTGTCTCAAATTTAGTGTTATTTCCCATATATTAGTGCTTTTGATTCTTAACTAGCGCTCTTGTCCATATTTTAGCACACTTGTATTTGTTGTTTAAATATTTTACTTTAGCGCTTTTGTCTATACTTTAGCGCATTTGTGTTAAGTAGCACTTCTGTTGTCACACAAAGTAGGGCTATTGTAATAGAACGTTGTAAAAGAAAGGCCTTGTAACCGATAATATTATTTTTTAGGCTTGTGGAAGCCCACCATGTTTTCAGATTTTTCTAACTTTTCGTTTCATGTGTAGGTTTTAAACTAACCCCTTTTTGTTACTTAACAATCAAAAACACTTCTTTTGGTGCTTTAAAAATCACAACACAATTTTTGTTTACTTGCAAGTTAGGAAACAAACTGTCATTTGGTGCTTTAAAAAAATCACAACACAACTTTATTTCTTGCAAGTTAGGATTCATTTTCTTTTGGTGCTTAAAATCAACATCACAAAAATTTGATTTCCTTGCATCAATCTAGAATGAAAAATTCAATATCAACACTTCAACTTGTTGTGCAAGTAAAACAAACAATCAACTTGTCTCATTTTCGCAAAATGATTTTACTTCATACAAACATGTTTTTCATTAAGTTGACCAAGATTTCAAATTCTAGTTTACTCAAACGTATTGCCTTTGAAGTTAAAAAGAACATCATGGTTGTTGGAGCAACATCTCCAATTAGATAGAACATCATTGCAATGACAAGTTAAAAAGAACAATAGTATTTTGTGTTTGGCAAACTTGTGCAAAAGAGTTTGTCGAGTGGTCCCACTTCTAGCACACACTATCCTCTCCCTTGGCTTTCGTGGTCCTAGGTGCAAGAGAAAAGTGTTAGTAACACTCAAAATTTTATCTTTTAAAGAGAGGCCTGCCAAGAGACACATCACTCTTGGGAATGACCTCACGCGGTAAATCCTTTGAGCCGCTATAGAAATCAGGTGTGAGCGAAACTTGTAGCCTTGGGTATAGCTGTTCCTACAGTGTAACTTTTCAAAAGGACAAATGGGCCCCACCACAAGTTACAAGGCTCTTAAGTGAGTCACTGCAGAATGAACTTATGTCCAAAAACATCAAAAATTACTAAACACTTTTAATTAGTAGCCCATCTGTTCTATTGATTGAGGATATTTGTGATAAATTCAATGCAAAAGCATAGATGGTTTTGCTCCCAAAATACTTACCATACATATTTCCTTGAGTAGAAACATAGCTTTTTGAAAGGTTACTTGTAGCCTAATAAAAGTGGTGACTCCCCCATCATAGGGATCATCTATTTGTTATGCTCACGCAAGACTTAGTATATCAAATCCTTACCTGCCACGGCAGGATTCATAAGGTATGTAGTACCAAAGTCGAAGAAATATCAAGATGTGGGCTGAAATTATCGCAACTGGCCATTTGACCTTAGGGATAAAAAGTGTTTGAAGTGTTTTCATTTTTGAGTCAAGACCAGTGCAAATTGAGCCGACTTCAAGCTTTGGAAACACCTAAAATATATTTGAAGGAAAGGGTCACAAAAAGTTAGAAAGATTGGGTTGATCTAGACCCATACTTACTTGTGCCTTTTAAGGCAACATTCTTGTGTTTGTGTGCTTGCTTTGTTTTCTTGTCAAAACAAAAAAAAAAACATCATAAACCCAAATCAAAAACAAGTATTAATCCAACACCAAAATTTTAAAAAACACAAAAGATCAAAAATAAAGAGCAATAATCAAAAGTATCAAACTATATGACCATTCTTCACATATTGAGAAAGAAGAATCTTCATCAACACATCAACTTGAAGAAAAGACCATTAAGCTCAAAGGCTTTTATCAAAAGGAGGAAATTATTCTATCTTAATATACAAATCTTTGTCTCTCATAGAACCTTCTTACGTCACATGCGTCTTTAACTTCAAGGAAAATCAAACGAGTTTGATCAAGAATCATTAAACTGCAAAGCTTTTACTCAATATAGAGATTTGAGTTATCATTAAAATAAGGGAGACAAGATCAATCCTGCCTTCTTTTTAGATATTTGTATCACATATAACGTAGCTCAGGAAAAACCACCAACCCCTGAACAAGAAGAGGAAGAATCTATTCCTTTTGTAACACAAAGTTTCTATTGAAGTTGAACATCTCATCCATTATCACATTCACATCTCATCAAATCCATTCCAACTCTCAAAATATCAAGAGGTTTTTGTACTAAGTTCTATTTTGATATTGCTTGAATCAAACACAAACACATCACTTTTTAGAGTGTCTCTACATCTAGGATAAACTCATCCTAAGAGACATTTCTACACAGGTTAAAACTAGTCTCTGAGTGTATCCTCTCATTACTAGGTAGTTGAGTCTGTAATAAATCTTAGATTTCTCTACACCTTATCACACCAAACTTTGTCAATCCAACACAACAAGCAATTCAAGAAATAACTTTGGTAACATCTACCTTTAGTGCTAGGGATCCGTATGCAAAACACTTCACCAAACATCAATCTTTCATTCCATCACCAACTTATCATCATTTTCATCAAACTTCAACAAAAACTTGTAAACCAAATGGCTCATACCAGGTCTAGGTCTAGACAACAAGAAATTGAAGAGGAAGAGGAGGAAAATATCAATGAATTCCAAGAAGCCCTTGGAGGAAACATAAATGATGACAACCCAAGTACTCCCACTCCTATGGCAATAGAAAGGGCACAAAACAACCCTCTCTTTAATAGACTTTTTGATGAAATACTCGGGAGCAATGCCGATGCTCACTTTTTAAGACTTGCTCAAGAGGGGGCTAAACTACCCTCTGACTTTGATGTTGCACAACTAAGACAAGCATCAGAATGCCAAAGTCATAATGAGGATGAAAGAGGTAGAGATGACATTAGATATAACCTCCTCAAGGTAATCCCCCACCTCCTTTAAATGAAATAGACATGTTGTGGCAACAAGTAAAAAATCTCGCCCAACAACTTCATAGTGGTGTAAAAACCAATCAATTTTCACTCAATGAAATTTGTCCCTATCCCTTTGATAGGAATCTTCACATGCCACCTTTTCCACGAGGGTTTGAAACACCCAAGTTCGAAAAGTATAGAGGAAAAGGAAATCCTCATGATCATGTTAGAGAATTCCATTCAGCTTGCCTCGAAGTGGCATTCGAGGATACATACCTAATGCAACTTTTTCCCCAAAGCTTGGGAGGAATAACCACATCATGGTTTTCTTGATTACCCGGTGGCATTAGAACATTCGAAGAACTCATCCAAAAGTTCCTGGCACATTACTCACACAATATTGAACGTGATATCACCATGGTTGATCTATGTAACACTAAACAAAAACCAAGTGAGCTATTTTTAGTCTTTCTGCAACAATGGCATCAAATGTCTAGCAGACATTCTCTTCAGTTACCTGAACAAGAACTAGTGGAAATATTTATTTCCAACTTAAATGATGAAATGGAATTTCACCTAGACGTAAAAGACATAGACTCTTTCAATGACATGATCACCAAAGGCTTAAAATGTGAGTGGGCTCTCAGCAAAAAAGGGCTTATCAAGATATATAATGAGCCAAAGGATGGCCCTCGCCCACGCTTCAATAGTGACAAGCCTAACTTCTGGAACAAAAACATAAACGTCGTCAATGACGGAATTGTGGATGCAAGAACTATCAAAAGTGCACAACCTATGGTTTGATTTGCAAGACAGAATCCCCCACCCAATAATAACACAGTTGCTCCTCCAAATCAAGGCCGCAACACATCTCAAGAGGAACCCAGACAATGTCAACAAAATTTTAAACCAAAACGAACATACACTCCCTTAGGGGAACCCAGCGAAACAGTGTTACATCAGTTGGTTTCTCAAAATCTAGTGACCTTTCCCAAAACATCAAATTATGAGCCTCAAGTCAAACGTTCATGGTGGAGGGATACTGAACATTGTGATTTCCATCAAGGGAAAGGGCATAAGATAAGCAATTGTCACAGATTGAAAGATCTTATTCAAGATCTTATTGACCGAGGTGAAATCAAAATTGAAGGACATGATTGAAAGACAACAAACAATGATCATCTCATGTTTAAAAATCCACTTCCATCACAAGATCAAAGGGGTCCTTCCACTTCAGGGAGAAACACAAATACCATTGATTATATGCAAGCCGCATATAATTACACTGTGAATCACCTATATGATGCCAGTGAATAGATTGCAACTATTACCATTAAAAATCCCAGTTCCAACTGCAATGTTCTTACATGTCATGGCAAGATTACCATAAAAGTAGCTCCACAAGGCATCCCATCTATCCCAAAATAGTATAACCTTGTGGACCAATTAGACAAAACGCCCGCACTCATATTATCTTAGAGTTATTGCACCTATCTCCATCCCATAAAACAATCTTGGATCAAGCTCTTCAAGAGGCATCAATCCCTGCAAACCTAAATACAGATCAGTTCCAAGATATGGTTGGAAATCTAAGGTCATCACCTTGTCTCACTTTCTCTGAAAGTGGCAACTCATCCTTCCAGCAACCTCATAACGCCTCACTCTACATTGAAGGGTTTATCAACCAACATAGGATCAAGCGAGTCTTGATTGATAATGGAGTAGACCTGAATATCTGTATGCTACAATTGTTCATAGCATTGGGATATGCAATTGAATCAGTGGATCCCCGCAAGAAGATCACAATCAAAGCCTATGATGATGCAGAGCGTTCATCCAAAGGAGCTGTTGTACTACCAATCCGAGTGGGCCCTGTGGTGAAACACATCATTTGTCAAGTTCTTGACCTTCCTCTACCATACAATTTATTATTAGGAAGACCTTGGATACATGCCATGCAAGTTGTTCCATCTACCTACCATCATTGTATCAAGTTCCCGCATAATGGTGTAGAAATCGCAATCCTGGGAGATGCAAATTCCTTTGCATATTGTCATAATATCAGTCATCAACTAGATATTACCATTCCCAACAATAGAGAAGCCATCTCCTCCACATCATACGTAAGTCCAGCCTCTCTTTCCGGTTCAAACACCACTATACCCAAGAAAGAGAAGCTCAAGATTAAAATAGCAGAGGAAGGTCCTGGGGAGTACAATTTGAGCTAACTCTTTTGTGTTGGACAAATACCCACTTCTCCTAGAACACATGGTAAACCTCAATGGTTACTTCAACAACCACTGATTAGGCTAGCATGTACTTTGACACCATTCATCCTTGGAAAGAGTTGAGAGGAAGAGACCAGAGATGAGGACTTAGGAGAATGGATCTATAAAGATCCTATCACCACCGACATTCTGCAAGCTAAGGTTCCCACAGATCAGTATGGCAAAGGCCTTCTCATTATGCAAAGAATGGGTTATGATGGTCAGAGTGCTTTGAGACCATGCAAGAAAGGATGACATGAACCGCTGTAGTCGGAATTAAAGCCCAAAGATAACACAGGACTAGGCTTTCAAAAGGAGATCCTTCCTAAGCTTAGATTCAAAGGGAAACCTAGCAAACCACTATATCAGCCTATTACAAAGAGGTCACCTTTGATTATAAAAGCAACATCAAACACCATAGCAACTACCCCATTAAGGCTAAAAATCCCAGCAAAACCATCCACAACACCAGTCATCCCACCAATCAAAAAAACAACCCCATCAGCAACAACAATAACATCAATAGCACCATTAGTAGAAACAATTGTATCAGAACCCCCAGCAATATCGACAACACCAAAAATTCTAGCAGAAGTAGTAGATTCAACACTACCAATACTCCTCATATTGGATTCATTGATCCCCATAATCCTTCCTGCAGCACCAATCATTTCATCTACAAAACCGATCACACCTACAGTGTTTAACTCAAAGGACATCCCAGTATGGTATAGTAATCAGATAATTGAAAGCGACTCAGAGACTAACTCACATGAATGGGAATTTGATTCCATCTAGCTTAATACTTCAAATGAGGAAGACACATCACTACCTCCACCCCACAAAGACATCCTTGTTTATGAAGAAGCACAGATAAAGACCTCTTAGATTCCTAAACTGGAAACTTCTTCCACGGACCCTACATCACATCCTATTGTTGATTCTAATAGGGAGAGTACCATCAATGACCTACACCAGAATGTCTTAACCCTCACTGATACATCTAACGAACTTAACCTAATTGATGAGGTAATGCCCATTAGCCATCCTGAACTCATCGAATGGAACCAACCTAATCCCCCATGTCTTGACCATTTCCAAAACGATGAGGCGATCATTGACTTTTTGGAACTACGGGAAAACATACCAAGCGGGGATCACAAAGTTGGATTAGCCATTGAAATTAATAGCGCAACATACTTTGGGGTGGATGCCAAACCTTTCAGCTACAAAAATATAACAATAAAACATGGATCTTCCAGTGAAATCCACACTGTGGCACTGTTTGATCCCACAAAAGTAAAAAGAAAGAGCGTATCCAATGGTGAAAACCTATCTGAGGCGCTTGAGGATGAAAGGTTTGACATTCTCCCCTCTAGTACATAGTAGGAACGATCAACAATTCTCATCAAGGAAACCAAAGAATACAATGTGGGGACTCCTGAAACTCATCACCACATACATCTGGCATCTCTTTTAACTCCAGAGGAATGGCCTAAGTTTTTAGAATTCTTCTAGAAGTGCCAGATTAACTTTGCATGGTCCTATGCAGACATGCCTAGGCTTTATCCTGATTTAGTCATGCATCACCTCACCATCACAGAAGGAGCCAAACCTGTCAAGCAGAAGCTTCGCAAGATGCATCCCCAGATTGTGATACTAGTCAAAGCAGAACTTAAGAAACTCCTGGATGTCGGTTTCATTAGACCAATTGATTATGCAGATTGGATCTCCAATATTGTGCATGTCGGCAAACCAAATGGGGGCATTTGTATCTCTACTGACTTCAAAGATCTGAACAAAGCATGTCCTAAAGATGACTTCCCCCTACCAAACATCGACATAATAGTGGACCTAACAACAGGACATGCCATGCTTTCACTCATGGATGGCTTTTTAGGGTACAATCAGATAAAGATCACACCAGAGGATCAACATAAGACAACCTTCACATGTCCATGGGGAACATACTGCTGGAATGTAATGCCTTTTGGTCTAAATAATGTAGGAGCGACCTATCAACGAGCAATGACCACCATCTTCCATGACATGATGCATACTATAATGAAAGATTATGTTGATGACTTACTAGCAAAATCACTCACAAGAGATGGTCATTTGGACATATTAGAGCAAATCTTTGACAGACTAGAACAATATCATGTTCGACTCAACCCAAAGAAATGTGTCTTTGGAGTAACCTCTAGGAAGCTTCTAGGATACATTGTCTCAAGCAAAGGCATTGAGGTCAACCCAGCAAAGGTCAAAGCAATCATGGACATGCCACCACCAAAGAACATCAGTCAGCTAAGGACATTACAAGGGCACCTACAATCAATTTGGAGATTCATTGCAAAACTGGCAGATAAGTGTCACCCCATTACACACCTATTACATAAGAACATCCGCTTTCAATGGGATACCAGATGCCAGCAAGCATTCCAGATGCTTAAAGACTACCTCATGAATACACCATTGTTGATCTCACCAGATCCGAGTAAGCCTCTACTACTCTATATCTGAACAACAAATACAACATTAGGTGTACTACTGGCACAACACAATACAGAAGGGAAAGAGTGTGTTGTTTACTACATCTCTTGCACACTGGTTGGCTATGAACTCAATTACATCCCTATTGAGCGAGCTTGCCTAGCAGTAATCTTGGCAGACACTAAACTAAGGCACTATTTGTTGACACATAAAGTACAACTAATTGCAAAGATTGATCTGCTCAAATACTTACTTAGCAAAGCAGCATTGACAGGCCGCTCGGCCAAATGGGTGATGATTCTAAGTGAATTTGACATCGAGTATGTGGACTATAAGGATATTAAGGGTCAAGTTATTGCAGATCAGTTGGTCGATGCACCACTCATAGGTGATCATCCTCTCATTTCCAATTTTCTAGATGAAGAGATATTCATGATCACAGCAGCACAACCATGGAAACTATACTTTGATAATTCATACACTAGGCATGGCTCGGGGGCAGGCATTTTTTTTATCACACCTCAAGGTGACAGCATCCTGAAGTCTTACAGGCTCACATTTCCATGCACAAACAACATAGCTAAATATGAGGCCTTGATCACAGGACTCAGGCTAGCCATACAATGGAAGTTACAAGAACTACAAGTATATGGCAACTCCCAACTGGTCACTCGATAAGCAACAGATGAATATCAGACCAAGGATGATAAACTCATGCCATACAAACAAATGGTGGACAAATTAAAGGTATCTTTTACTACTACTACCTTTGAACAAATACCCAGGGACCAAAATTGAGCTGTTGATGTTATAGCTACCATTGCATCTCTCCTAGATCTTCCACAGAATTCAACATGCTAAGAGTTCTTGGTCGGACAGCTTTGGATTCCCACTTATGATATCCCCGAATCTGAGATGATATGTCACCTTATCGGTTCTGAATCCCCATGTTACAGTGAGTTCTACACCTACCTCTGTGATCACATACTTCCTCCTGTGGTCGTATAACACAATGCAAAGACAAACGTTAGTGTTAATCAACCAAAAACTAGTCTAAGCAGGCATACCAAAAGAGACACTAAAAATATGATAAAATATTTAGCTATGGCAGCAAATAGAACAAGGAATCTCCAAATGCCTTCTAACATGCTTTTAGCTCCTTCTCCCTTATTCCTCTCCTCTCCAAGTTCCAAATTAGTGTAGCTCTCAGTAGCTTTTTGCACTATGGATGCCTTATGAAGGTTCAAGATTGAAATGCTTTAACTATGTTATGAAAGTGTAAAACAAACTAGTTATGATATGTTATGAAATGAACTAAGATTTATTTTAATCCAAAATGACAATATATTAGTGATTTATGCTAAATGCTCTTCTCTAAAATTGGCTATAAGTTAAATGCATACAAGTTTTCAAGATCTAGAATATGAAGAAATGAGCTCTATTTATAAGGAAAATGGAGCAATTGATGGTTGAGATTGAGTAATCTCAACAAGGGTCAGGATTGAATGATATTCAATCCATGTGAAGGCTTTCAACCCAATCCCAAGATGACAAGTGTCAATATGAGATAGGTTGAGAGGAGAGGGAATAAGCATTAAATGTTTGACATGACCTGAGAGTTAACTTAGGAGTTAAGGTCAAGGTTGGGTTGAGTGAATAAATTCTTTATTCAAAGAATAAAGCTGTTATCCAATGGATAAACTCTTGTGCAAAGTTTAAAGGGATAACCATGGTCAAAGAAATAAATGTTTGAGGAGACACATGAGTCACATGAGGGTTGAGTTAGGGGTTAACCATAAATGGTCATGTAAGAGCCATAAGTGGTTTGGAAGACCTTAGAGGTTAATTTGTTGAACACACAAAGCATTTAATGCTTTTCAAAGACTTTGAAGTCTTTGAGAAGTGACTCCAAGTTTCTTAGGAATGTGACAGTAATTAGGGGATGGATTAGGTTAATTAGGAAGGGTTTAGAAGAATCTAGAAGGGGGTTAGGATTGCAAGTGGGTTTGGTGGGTGAGGGAAAATAGGATTTTAATTAAAATAAAATTAATTTATTTCAATTTGTGGTTGCAACTTCCATTTGTAGGAAAATGCAAGTGGGGGAGGGATTTAATGATTTAAATAAATATTTTATTTTATTTATTTAAAAGAGTAAAGGGGATTAAATTGAATAAATAGAATTTATTCATTTAATTGATTGTGAATTTGGTTTAATGAATTAATTAAAATAAATTCAATAATTTATTTAATTAATAGGAGAATGTTTTTGAAGATGAAATTAATTAAATGTTAATTTAATTAACTGATGGCTAGTGGGTTTTAATCAAATAAATAGAAAATATTCATTTAATTAAAATGGACAGATTTATGTGACTACAAGTACAATGACTTTTTGGATCAAACCTATGTCTGGATTGTCATAACCTATTTGCCATAATAAAGCTCAATGATGATAATGCACAAGAAGCTCTTTCACTTTCATATCTTCTACCTTCCATCCCCCTTTCTTGATTGACCTCCATCATCCTTCCCGAGTCTGTGTAGCCCGCTATCACATGACTGAGTATAATGACACACCAAAAATGTTTGCATTTCATGTAGTTGCGCCTGCATCACCATATATTAGCATTTCATACATATAGATATTACAATTGCACCATATCTTGCACACGACACATGTTAGCACATTTTACATTTTTCATCATGTAAATAGTTATTTGCATTTCATGCATTCTTATTTGTATTTGCATAAACTTATAAAAACATAAAAGAACAAAATAAAGAAATATTGCATTTCATCAATATACATATTCGCATTCATATCATAAACATCACATAGGTACACATGCATATAGCTGCTGCAAGGATGAATCATCTCATATATATATCAAAATCATAAGTGTCATGATATAATGATGTCAAAATACATATGGCTATAAAATCACCCAAAGGTGTCTACATCATCATACAAAAATGGTACAAAAACTGATACATAGGGAGCCCTCTAAGGCTATGATGAACTCCCTCACTCGGAGCCGACTGGCCTTGATGGAGTCTGAGCCCTGGAAGGACCCACCCTAGGATCATCTCTCATGCCCCCTCTATCTGGTGGTGGTGGAGGACCCATGACCCCACCGCTAGATGCCTGTTTCCTGTCTCTCCCTCTAGTGGTCGTCGTCGTTCGCAATGATCTCCGGAAGCTCCTAGCCCGCTGATCTGGTGGAACCACTCCATAGTACATGTCTCTCCAGTAGGCTATCTCCTCCCCTGCCTACAAAACATAGGCATATCTAGCCTCTGTGTCCTCAGTGTTGTCTCAGCCTTTGTATAGCGTTGAATAGTCTGATCCCTCTCCCACTCAGTGTCCCTCAGCTGTCTCCTCAGTCTAGTTTTCTCCCTCTCCAGATCTTGGATCTCATCTGCCTATCCCTAGCAAATCTCCCTCAAGGATAGTAGCTCATCCTCCTCCTCTCCCCCCTCACCCTGTCCCTATGGCTACTCTTGTCCTCATCCCAGTCCTTGTACATGTCTAGGAACCTATGCTACTAGCACCTATAAAGGCAATCCACCTTTGCCCCTCACTATGTGAGCCTACTAAAACTGTCTCTCCTCTTCACCCTCTCTCCTCAGAGCCACTCTCCTCTCTACCACTGCACCCCACCTCCGTCATCGACCTCTACCTCCACCATCTCCACTATCATCTCCATCACCTCCATCGTCTCCATCTATTGACTCCCCTGGATCCGTCAGTCGTGGAAATGGATGCTCTCCCCAATATGTAGTGTATTCTGCATCCATTCTTGCATCCTCTATATCTGCCCATATATCCCAAGGTAGGGGAACCATCTCTACCATCTGTGTCACAACCTGATCATAAGAAAGCAATGGCCCCAAATGCACCTGATCCCTCACTGTCTGTGCATACATCTTTGACCCCCGTGGCATCTATTGTATCTTATCAAACTACCTGCCCACCCTATCTACCAATTGCCTCTCAATAACATATGGTGTCCGAACAATCAGATACGTGCTCCAGAATACATGTAGAATCTCCACTACATCATCCTCCCACTCCTCACAGTCTAAGTAAGGCCTCCATATCACACTATCTATCTCATCGATAACCCTGTGCCACTACTCCAGTCTCCCAATCTATGGCTGTGACGTATTTATATCATACAAGTGTACATAGCTACACCCATGTCCCCTACCTCTAAAGTGTATCGGACATGTAACTAGCAGATGCTCATATCCCCATACCTGCAAGAGTGTCACTCCACATCCCAATCCTTCTGATCCATGATACACAAACTGATGCAGCTAATAATACAAGTATGCCAGTAGACATGGCCCCCATGCAAACCTAGTGTGCTCAGTCACCAATGTCTCCAGAGTCCTCCCCCATCCCACAGCCAACCCTCATGTCGCTCTATCCGGATAGAGGAACCCACTGATAACTCCTGCTAGAACTGCCAGTAGTGCCAATCTTGTCTGTGTCATGGTCTCCCAAGCCACATGTCTAGCCCTCATCTCTAGCCCTGGATCTTGAAACAGTCATCTTAGTGCATCCCTGTCTCCATCTCGATCATAAGGAAACAACTCCCCATTGATTGATATCTTTAGTATCCTATACAAATCCTCCAAGGTGACTATCATCTCACCCATCAGCAAATGAAACATGCATGTCTCTGAGTTCCATCTCTCAGCTAAAGCAGTCAACAATCCCATGTTTTCCCAAAACTCATGCACATACAGAATATATCGCAAGCCCATAGCCTGAACTGCTTCTCTATCCTCGAGTGTCAGCTCTGGTCATAAACTCTGAGTTGAAGGGAATCTCTCCTGTGACTCCAGCATAGGTAGGTCCTCCTGCAGTCAAGCAAATCAACTGTGTCAATCCTAGTGGTACTCCCTGTTCATCACAAAGTGCTACTTCTTATCCTAGTGGTACTCCTTGTTCATCATAAAGTGTTGTTTCTTATCCTAGTGGTACTCCTTGTTCATCACAAAGTGTTGCTTTCTATCCTAGTGGTACTCCCTGCTCATCACAAAGTACTACTTTTTGTCCTAGTGCTTATATCTATCAGATGGCACTCTATCCTAGTGGTGCTCTTTGTTCATCACAAAGTGTTGCTTCCTATCCTAGTGGTACTCCCTGTTCATCACAAAGTGTTGCTTTCTATCCTAGTAGCATTCCTTATTCATCACAAAGTGTTGCTTTGATCCTATCTTTAGGGCACCTGCTTGAGTGTGTCCTCTTGAGTAGCTTATCCAATTGACAACGTATGTTCTATCACAGAATTGTCAATCTCAGCCTGATCCAATTGGCAACGTATGTTCTATCACAGAATTGCCAATTTCTTTCATACTCCTTGTTCATCACAAAGTGCCTCGATCTATCCTATCCTAGTGCTCTGCTTGAGGGTATCCTCTTGAGTAGTTTCCTGGTTGGCAACATATGTTCTATCACATAATTGTCAATCCTAGCCCTATCTGCTATCCTAATCTTCCCTAGGGGACCTGTTTGAGTGTATCCTCATAGAAGCTTATCCAATCGACAACGTATGTTTATCATAGAATTGTCGATTTGACCTTGAAGACATAAATGCACATTCATGACACAAACACACTTGCATACTGCACATACGCACCTGCTCTGCACAGACACACCTGTCTTTCATAAACACACCTAAAATACACAAATGCGCTCACATCTAACACAGATGCTATTACAATCATAGATGCGCCTGGCACCAACACAGACGTGCCTAGCCTACCCAGACTCACCTGGCACCAACGCAGGTGTGCCTTAGCATTTTTACCCTGCTTGACATTTTTCTAAGACATACCTAAAACACATTTATTACCCTACTTGACCTGCATTTATGACAGCAATTAATGCAACAAAGTACAAGGAGGTTTTGTGGTACTTACCGGCTCTCCTGCATCTGCTAGCCTCTGAAATCGGAGAACGTGATCAAATTTGTGCACCAATGCCATCGTTGTTGACTGTTGACTGCTCTTTGCTCTCTCTACACTCTGATCTCTTAGGTGTGTGGATGACAATGAGGATGTTTTCCCTCGCAGTCTATCTTATAGACTACCCTAGCCCTAGTCCCCCGAGTCAGTCTTCTTTATCCCATGACTCTGTCACTCTATCGTATCTAGTCTGTCCATTCTACCATTTCTTTCTTATCGAGAGATTGTCTGTGATCTTTTCAAACATTTTCATCCAATCTCTCGAGGGGGCCATTTCTTTTTTATCGAGAGATTGTCTGTGATCTTTTCAAATATTTTCATCCAATATCTTGAGGGGACATATCATTCCCATCTTGGGGCAGCTTTGTATCAGTTCATCTTATTTTCTTTGAAACAACGGGACAAGCTGCATTGTCTCAAAGAGGGGCAAAATGTAGACAACTAAAATTGTCATGTCTAATTAAATAAATATTTTATTTATTTAATTACTTTAGCCCAATTCTTCTATTAATTGAATAAATCTTTATTTATTTAATTAATTCATTTATCCTCTTCTAGCCATATTTCTCATTTAAAGAGATACATTTATTTATTTAAATTATCTTTTCTTAAATTAAATGAATATTTTATTTATTTAATTGATCCTATTTCCTCTATTAATTAAATGAATCTTTATTTATTTAATTAATTCATTAGCCTTTTCTACCAATGACACATGTCATTCATCTCTTAATTCCTACACTACCTACCCTCTCATTATTTTCTTATTTCTTTTACCTACCCTCTAATCATAGCCCGCCATTTATCTTTTGCACCTCTTAATCGTATCCCTCCATTTCTTATAGTGTCTTCTATATAAGGAGATACTTCCTTCATTATCAAGCCCCAACTACGCTTTTGAACTTTCAAATACGATCAAGTCTACTTGCAACCACACTTCCATTCTTTGTTGAGCTCTTGTGCACACATAAAATCTGAGAGCAAATATATCAAGCAAGATCAATGGAGATAGGAAGAATGGAGATTCAAACCCTATTGGACATTTGATGGTATAATCTTTGTGATTTCATTTGATTTGCATTATCTTGGGTAATCTTCATATGTTATGGTGGATCTTTGTTGTTGTTAGGCTAGGCTTTTGTGGTTGAATTCATTTAGTCTTTCAATATTGTTATTCCATTTTTACCATAAACAGTTTGTTTATTTTAATATCATTTATTTAGTTGTACGATAATATTTGTGTCTTTCATATGGTCTATGTGCTCTATCTGTATAAGATGTTAGCGTGCTGAACTGGTGTCCTAGTTCTGTGCGCTCATCCATAAGACAAAGGCTTGACAAAATTGTTCAGAAGCATTGCCTATAGCTTGTTAGTCTATTTTTGTACTCTTCATCCCTTGGCTCACCCTTAGCATCATTTTAAGTGAGTAGAGCAAAATTAGGTTTTTTCCTTAAGGTTCATTACTTTAAGGGTAACAAATCCCATCCTCTACATTTTGGTGAACCCGACATGAAGGCCAGTTGCATCATCATTTCTTTTAGTGTTTTCTTTGTATTTACATTTAAAATCTAAAGAGAAAAACAAAGAAATAAACAAATTTTGACTTTGAACAAACCTTGAATCAACTTCCTTCATCACTGAGTATTGTAGACTTGCGACCTCCTCATAGTGTGGTCAAAGTGTTGTACAAATTTTCCATGAGCTTTATGACCCAAACTGCCACAAGAGTTGTGTTGTTCTCAAATTTTGATTCCCTCCTATTCCTCCCTGTAAGAAAATTTAATAACTTTGTCCGTAAATGAAGAGGACACCAAGAAAATAGAATTCTAGACTAACATATAACAAGGTTTCAACAAAACCTTCTACACTTTGAACTTATCCAAAGCTCGGGTGGGTATACCTTTTGTGAATACTTTCACACTTTTAAATTGAGATCCACAGTAAACCAATGCTAAAACCTATGGACTTCATCACCTTAATAAAACTGAAACATTAAAGAAAACTTATGCTCATTTTTAGTATTTGATCCCAGGAAAGATAGAAAGAATTCCATAACTGACATCAGTGCCTTATCCAGGCTACAGAGTCACCTAAATCAAGCAAGAGTTTCAAAACTGAACATTCTCATACATTTCATCACTTCGGCTTTCATGAACCCCATACATGCCTCACATATATATAGGTTCTTTCACTTTAAACTAAAACCATTTATCAAATTCAAAGCAGCAAACATTTGATCTACTGACAGAAATATTTCATGCATATTTAATCCCTCTCCTGAAGAGAAAAGCCAGAAATATATCTATAAGATTTCCTTAAAATCCATGCTCAATCGAATAACCCTAAATTATCCAAATGAAACCAGCAAATTAATGAATGCACACTAAAAGACAAAGAAGATTTAGGCCTGAAACTTTGATCTATATATTTATATTCATTTCGAAAATTTTACATGACTCAAGGTAATTCCTGAGAGAACTAGAAAAACCCTAGATATATTTCAGTAGAGTTTCTTTACAAATTCTTGTGATGTTCTTTTTCTAAGTCCTGGTATCCATTTATAACAATATGGATGCAAACAAGCTTCGGACTTTCCTAGGAAAAGTTTGTTACAACCATGATTCCGCTGAAAAGGAAAGCAAAATACAATCATTTCATTTCCTAACTGCCTTTTAAGTTTGTTGTTTCGCTACAACATCTTCTAACTATTCTAGGACTTCCTCTTCTTGTACTGCATATTTGTTTTTCCACTCTTGGAACACGTCATCACTTGGCCAGGAGAAGCTAACAATCTTCTTTTTCATCTTATTTAGCCTTTTCCATGTGATTCTCAATTTACCAACCTCTGTCTCCTAGAAAACCATAATGTGACTTTACTTTCTCAATCTCCTCAATTGGCTTAATAAATAAAGATGTGTCATCTGTATTAATGACCTCATTTACCCTCTGAGACAAGTTATACCCCAACTCTTCCAGCCATACCTTTTCTTCTTTTAGCTGACTTGGACCAACAAAACCCCCAAAAAACAACTCATACTTATGATCAGAATATTATTTTCTATATAAGTGGGCTTTTCTCTTCACACCTGCCCTTTCTTCTGCTAATCCAATCATCCCTTTTATTAACTCACAAGTGGATTTGATATTGGCATTAGCCTCTGCCTCTCCATGAGATGAACACATAAGTTCCAACTCCACTCCCCTAGGCATCCACTTATTCAGAATTGGCTCCAAACTGGCCTTATCTTCTTTCAAATTAGTCAAAATATTCAAAATTCTTTTCATGTAAATGTATACAATAGAGGCTCTAACTGAGTCAGCAAATTTCAAAATTGTACCTCTAACCTTTTCTTCATATTCACTTGCAAGCAAGGCTTGAGCCTGTTTAAACTTTTCCATCAAATCTTGTATGGTTTTAGTTGCTTCGAAACCAAAGGTCATAGGAGAAGGGGGAAATTCAATGATAGGACTAGTGCGTGGGGGTCTTTCTGGAGAAGATGCAATCATTAGAGTGGAGGACTCACCCTTCTGATGTTGCCCTGCCAATTGACTTTGTAATCTAGCAATGATGCTATCCCTATTGGCTATCTCTCATTTGGCTTCATTATAAGCCCTTAGAATTGTTTCTAATCTCACCTGGATATCAACCCTCTCCTTTGCTTCCTTCTTAGCCACTGCCACACTAATTTTGTAGTTTCTAGAACTATGCTGGCAGCTTCTACCACCCTTGTGTCCTAGACTCTCTTCACTATCATACCTCCTAGGTAACTAAATTATAATGTGTCCTTCCTCCTTCTACTCTCATCCCTCTTCGAGGACCACATAACCAAAGCAACATTATCCTTACTGAATGTCACTCCTTCTAGGGGCTTGGGTTCTTTCCTTACTGCTTCAAGTACTAAGGCATATGTTGTGTCCCATTCAGGAAGGATTAAAACACCAGCCTTTGACACCATTTCTCTCCCCTTTTTAGGAGTAATGGCTTTAAATTTTGCCATCATTTCTTGTTTCGCCTCTTCCTCCATTGTATTTACATCTTTGTGAGGTTTCTCATTCTTTTTCTTCTCACATCTTGCCTTAAATTGCTCAATGTTTTGTTTCCAAACAAATTGCATAAAGGACCCTGTTGTAACAAAATTACTATCAGCCAGGAACTCCTCACTGGCTTGTTTGATAGCAGGGTCTAGCTCTTTTCCTTTGAACTCATCTACAGTCAAGTTCATCTCAGCACTCGGTGGCTCTTCAAGTATTCCCTCTTGTGTTTCCTCATAAGTGTAGGCAATCTCCCCAAGACTTCCTAACTGCAACAATTGCTCTATCACTTCCTGTTCATCTCCCACATGGATAGGGGATTGGGATGGAGAGTACAGAGGTTCACCTATTTGCACCTCTTTTCCTACCCTTTTCCTTTTAGGGGAGTTTTGGATGTCAATGACATCTTCTATTGCTCTCTTTCCTTTTGAAGTAGAGGGCTCACTAGTTACCAGCACTAGCACACTATACCTTGGCTTCTTATGCATCACATAATCACCTGGAGGGATGGCCTTGGCAAAGGCAGGCTTGGCTAAAACCAACTTAGCCCTTTCAAGATCATTCCTCATTATAACCTCCCTCTTTTCCTTCAATGTCTGCATTAGGTCTTCAAAATAAAGAATTAAGAATTTAATTTTCTCCTCAAAGGGAGTAAAACTAGATAGAGGATCATAACCACCATCAAATTGGTGAATAAAATCAAGAGCCTTCTTGTATGCTACCCATTTTTCTTTTCTCAATTCTTGCTCATCTAGATTGAATTCATTTCTGATCAGATCCTCAGGAAAATGGAACTGATGTGGTCTACCTTTACATACTACTCTCTTTCTGAACATACCATTGAAGAAATCTTTAGGGTCAACAAATCTTGATACTGCAGTAGACAACCTATATGGTTGAAAGAAATCATCAAAGTGTTTCTAGCCACCCTTGGTGATTACAAATTGATGAGCCATGGTGATGGTTGGGAAAATGGTCCCTTTCCCCCTATTTGTTAACTCTGCCTCTTGCACAGCCCCAATTTGCCTTAGGATCTCTGCAATTCCTATCTTCAATGGGACTTGATAGGGCAACAAATATGGAGTTCCTCTGAATCCATAAACTCTAAACACTATAGAGACAGGGTACAAGTATATATCACCCCAATTGTGCACAATCTTGATACCTTTAGCAAATTATTTAGGCCTAAGGAACTCTAGGAGGGCCTTAGGGATCCTAGGGTTTTATTGGCACAAAAGAATCCTAAGTCTAGATGCAAAGCATCTGTCAAACTTCAAGTAACTGGCATCCTCTATTAGGAATCCCATTGATACTGAGAGGGGGGGGTGAATCAGTATCTGATCGGTGATTAGAATTTCTTGAATTAAAACATGCAGAACATATTATAATAGTGTATCGGTATGCAAGAAATAATGCAGTAAATAGAATCAAGAACATCAACATGAAAAGCACACCATAACAGAAGGTTTTAACGAGGAAACCTGGTGTGGGAAAAACCTCGGCGGGATTTGTGACCCACAATATTCACTCACTGGCCAATAAGAGAATATTACTTGCAATAGGGGCCTGCACAAGCAAGAAGGCCAACTGCCTAGAGCTCACTGCTCAATGGGAAGTTTTACTGACTTACAATGAAGATTATACAAATCCAATATCTTGTACTACTTTACAATAGCATCTATAATGCCTGATCTAGTACTGGTTGCTGCTCTGCTTCTTACATAAACCCTTAGCCTATATTTCACATAATAGGTCTGCCTAATATTTTTCTTTTATTCTCCCTCACACATTACCAAATGTCTACAATGATCTCTTTTATATATAAGAGTCATTTTACAATTTGCCAAGTCGGCTTACAAAATAATAAACAAAATAAAATATAACAAAATCTTGTCGGCCTCTATGCCGGTATACTTCTTTTCTTTGTGCCAGTGTCAGTGTCTTGAGTGCCAGTGTAGAGTGTGATCTACTGATGCTGGTATAATGCTTTTGTCGATGCCATAGGATTGCAAGGTTGCCATCAATTACAAAACCTTCAATCACATACAATGTCTCATTGGAGTGTGCATATGCCAACAATCTCCCCCTTTGGCATTGGTGGCAACACTCATGAGAAATTTAAAAAATGTATCAAAAAATGTGAAGTCCAAAAATGTTACCAAAAATGTGTTTGCTCCCCCTGAGCATATGATTCCTGTGATATTGAATTTTCTCATCCCACCACTCCCCCTTTGGAATCAATGACAAAGGTTGTCAAGATGTCAGTAGAGTTTGTAGTTTCAACCTTGTAACTGGGTGGTTACAATTTGAAAAAGATCTCCCAAAATCAAGTTTATACTATCCATAAATTTCTTGCTATCCTTTATTGTTGTCTCTGTTCTCTTCACTGTACCGGTGAGATGCTCCAAATGCTCTGCCGATGTTTTTTGTCCCTATATTAGTGCCTCAGATACTTCCTTCCGTAGTGATGCTAGATAGTCCAATCTTGGACTTAGTTTTAGTCTCAAATGTTTTGCCTTATTCACTATTCTTTCTTTCTCTCTTTCCAATTTAAGTAAATCTTCTTCAAAATTTGTTATCTTCTCCTCAAAAACTGATAGTGTATCAGATGAGTTAACAAAATTATCTACAAGTTTATTGATCTCATCCTGTACCTTGCTCATCTTTTTGTCTATATCTACAGTCAAAAAGTTTGTCTTACAGGTGTCTTTGTACAAAGTTTTGTACTCTTTCAATAAATTACACAATTCCAGTAGAAGTGTGTCAAAATCTCTGTTACACTTCTTTATTTGCTTATCAAAGAATTTCTGTTTTTCAATTTCTACTTTATCCTTCAATGACTCTTCCTTTATTTTCTCAATTTTTTCTGTGATATATTTACACAGTGTATCAAGTTGTCCTAAAGAATCTTTATTGTCTATATTACAGTTAGGAGCAATTACCTTCAAAATTGTTATGGTATCATCAATTGCCTTGTAAGCTTGTGAGCTGCAGTCTATTATCTTTTTGATTGAATCTAATAGTACCTCAGTCACATTAGTTGATTTGTAGCCTAATGATGAACCAACATTCTGAGTACCATCAGTGGAAGTAACCAAGCTTGTATTGACCTCTAGTAGGTCTGTTTGTGTCAAAATTTCTTTAAGCAATGGTTTTTCTATTTCTCCAGTTGTCGGTGGCACTGTTTCCTTATGTTTCTGTTCTTCTTGTTGTTGTTCCTATTCCAGTGCCTTTTGCTCTATTTGTTGCATTGTCTCAGTCTGAGTCTCTACCTTTTTCTCTTTGTCTTCTGCTGGTTTCTCCTGTGTGTTTTCAGTTTGCTCAGCTACCGGAGGCTCACTAGCCATGTCAGTCTTATCAGCTATATCTTTGTCTACCACTATGTTGATCTTTTGAGTATCAACATCCACAATATATAAGACTTCAGGATTAGGATTACCATCCTCTACATCCATACTCTCAGTTGTCGGTTGATCTTCTATAGCTGTTGTTTTTACCAATGGAGTATTCAAAGGAGGTGGGGGTAAGTTGTCTCTAACCTTGATACTAGGTGGTCAACCAACTTTACCTTTACCCTTGTCTCTATCTTTCTGATAAACTTTTATGGGTTTGGAGTTCCTGTATTCTTCTTGTTTTTCTTTTTCAACTAGGAATATATCCCATCCATTTTCTGTTTCCTTAGTCACCTCATTAACTCTTCCAACCATTAAAGCAATGTGTCGGTGTGCAGTAGAAAATACTGACTAGTTGGCTTGAGCAATTAGGTCATCAATTTCTTTGGGTGAATTTACCAGATAAATAGCAAGTAGCTTTTCAATATTTATCTTCTTGTCTAGTTCTACTACTGCTTGTCTTCTTGCTTCCAGTCTATTAAATAGTTCATCTGGAACTTCATTTACTACTTCCATCAAAAACTTCTTATACATATCCATATGCAATATAACACTATTTTCAACTTGTTCTTTTTCATCAGTTGTTAAAGTGTCATATATTTTTTCTATGTTTTTCAATTTACCTTCCTCTGTAATTTCATTCAACAGTATATCAAAAGGGGTCATCTTTGTTTGTCCTTTTCTTCTTTTTGGGTGTCAGTTTCTTCTTCTTTGGTGTAGCCTTTCTTACCAGAGATCTCACTACTTGTTGTTTTTGTCTTGTCCTCCTGGTGAGGGTGTGGTTGCCAGTGAGGGATCTCTTTTCCTTACAACTCTTTTGAAAGTTGCAGACATGTCACTCCCCGAAGAAGTACCTACCGGTGATAGGTGAGTTTCAGGTTGTGGAGTTGCTAACTCATCCTCTGTAATACCAGTTTTCTTCAACACATCTTCTTTGATAGCCTTTTCTTGTCTAGAACCTTTCCTTACAACAGCCTCAACCTTTTTCACTCTTTTCTTTGATTGTATTTGGCTTTCAATAGTTTCTGCACTACCAAATATTTCTTCCTTAGGTTCTCTAGGGGCTTCTAGAAGTGCTTTAGCATATGTTTCAATTATATGATCATCTGTTTCATAGCCCATCTCGGTTACCCAAACTATCCTAGGGATGACTTCTTCCATCCAGATTTCATCCTTCTTGATGACAAAGCATATTTCATCTTTGTATTTGTCGACAATCTTTTGTGATAACCTGATTCTTTTCTTCATTTTGGCCTTTAATGCTTGAAAGAAGTCATGAATATTGTTTTCCTTGTTTTCTCCCATGTTATTGAATAGTTCTGTTAACTATTTGCCTACCGGTATGTCATATCCAAGTTCTTTGTAGCCTATACCGGGAACCTGTTTTGTTATATGTAGCATCAGACATACTAACAGATTTCCAAACCTGAAAGTTCCTTTCTTGTCCTTCTTAATCTTTCCAAGGTTCTCAATTAATTCATCTTTTAACCACTCACATATATCAATCTTTGCATTATCTGTGACCATATTGTAGACATCTAAAAATGGTCAATGCTTGCGGAATCATACTTTAACATTTGCGCACTGCCTTATTTTAGGGTTTTTGCATCGCATTAACATTTCTCCTATGTCACGCACTTGGTTTTTTATCATTTGCGAGCATCGAGTCCTTCTTCTGCATTCTTTATTTATCTTGCTCTCAAATTTGGTCTTGTCGACAACAATCTTCAGTCATGATTTTAGTCAATCTTATCCTATCGCATCAATGTGCGTGCTCATTTGTCATCATTTTGGACATCGTCAATCCTAATTAGGGTTTTGTCCTCTTATCAATCTTGTCATTTTGTGATCGATTTGTCATCGATCATTGTCCTCTTATCAATCTTGTTGTTTTGCGATCGATTTGTCATCGATCGTTGTCATTTTCAATCTTGTCGTTTTGCAATCGATTTGTCATCGATCATTGTCCTCTTATCAATCTTGTTGTTTTGCGATTGATTTCTCATCGATCGCTGTCATTTTCAATCTTGTCGACTTGCGATCGATTTGTCATCGATCGTTGTCATTTTCAATCTTATCGACTTGCGATCGATTTGTCATCGATCGTGGTCATTTTCAATCTTGTCGTCTTACGATCAATTTGTCATTGATTGTCGTCCTTCTCAATCATGTCAATTTGGATCAATTTGTCATTGTTCCTCGTCAATTGGTGCATTTATCAATCAAATCATTTATCAATTCAAAATCATGATCGAATCGACATCAAATCAATCTTACATCAAGACCTAATTGTCGTCCTTGCATTTCTAATTTATCTTCTAGGGTTTCATGATTTATTCATTTAACATTGTTTGTCATTTTCTCTCCATTTTTCTCTTTGGGATAAATGATTTATTTATTTATCCTAATTCTTCTTGTCACAATTAAATGTTTATTTAATTGGCTAATTAATTCCTCCTATTTTTGTAAATTAATTAATGAATGAGAAATTATTAATTAATTTACCAAATTTTCATCAATTTCCTAAATTCCAAGTCATCATTTCTAACCTAATTTTCTAATTGTTTCTAATGTCTATTTCTATTTCAAAATCTTGTCATAAATTCTTGCATAGCAATTTGTCATAAATTGTCATAAATTGTCATAAATCCTTACATAGCAATTTGTCATACACTTGTCATAATTTTGCTATTCCTGATTTGAATTTCCATTCGAATCACTTTCATGCTAATTTGATCTTTTCTCCAATTTTTCTATAAATTGGATGAATTTCTTCAATCAAAGTCCCTGGTCGAATCAATCACGCTTCTAGTATTCCTGCGCTACCATCTTGTCTACTTGCTTTCACATCATGCTTATGCACTAGTAGGTGAGATCCACAAACAAAGCTATTTGAAGGAGAAAGAAGGAAAATGGAGCCACATGAAGGAGACATTCACGTTTGCAAGGGTTTGCGTTTGAATTGATGTCTTGTTTTCATGTCTTTATTGAGTGTTTTTAGGATTGTTATCATTGCAATTGAGTTTTCGTGATTTGAACTAGGCTAATATTGATTTGCTTTGATGATTTCCAGATTCGTACCTACATTAATTGGTGAACTCGATGTGAACTAACCCCTTAATCATGTTTTGAGTGCTTTTGAGTTGATTTGCAGGTGAAAAACCCAAGAAACAGGGTAATGCAAGGCTTTCTAAGAACTTTTGTGCCTGTGTAGGAGCAATCTGCGCCTGTGTCAAGCATTTTGCGCCTGTGTCAAGGACTTCTACACCTATGTCAAAGGGATCTGTACCTGTGCTACTGCATTATGCGCCTATGTTATTGCATTATGCGCCTGTGTGAGACATTCTGCGCCTGTGTAGGGCCAGAAATAGAGGTAAAAAGCAGTGTTTTTTACTTGCAAATTATTTTGTTTTGCATTATGTTTCTGCTTTTTGGTTTTATGGTACTAATTCTTTGTGCAGCACCTTGGCATTACGCATGGCAAAGACAAAAAAATGAAACTACTAACACATTTTATGCAGGTTCGCTAGTCAAAGATCAAACATATCAAACTTCTAACTTGGTGTTTTTGCAGGTTGCCTTGTACTCCAACTAAACTTTGTGTTTGTAATTCATAGTTAGGCACCTAGTATGATTGCTAAATAGGATGGAATGAACGTGTGTTTGCTTTGATTGTTGAGTTTGACATTGGAGTAGGAGAGTATGCTCTCATCCTTTTTAGGGTGATCAGAAATCCAGATCTTCGATACCATTCTCTTGGTTCAAATTGTTTGTTACCTTTAGAGGGCCTGCCTTCTCGACCATTTGCTTTCTTTTGCAAGCAAGTGACAATCATGAGAAGGGAACGACCCAAAGTGAGTATAGCTAGAATACCCTTGCATTCTAACTCACTATAAATAAATACCTGATGAGCGAAAGCTTTGAAGGAAGGGTTACGTGGGAATTGTAGTTACTTGGGAGGTGATGACCCTTGGACTCTTTCTCATATCAACATCTAAGTAGGGCCTTGTGGTCTAAATCATGCTTGCATGACTACATTTGTTTGGTATCTTGGTGGGCTTAATGTCTCAATCACGCTTGCGTGACACCAAGGAGTAATGCTTAACAGAAATCCTTACTAAACACCTTGTATTTAGAGGCCAAAAATCCTTCTAGTTGCTTGAGAAGGACAAGTTTGGATACTTGGAAGAGATACTAAGTTCACCATGGGGAGATTTCCATGGGGACTGATGCTTGGTTGCTCTAAGAAGTGAGTGTCGTGGAGGGGAGCCCGTGGGGTCAAGCATCTATGTATTCTCCTTGAATCTCATAATGAGTCTACCTCTTCAAGTACCTACTGTCCTTGCCTACCATAAGAAATGTGTGAATGAGCATAATTGTCTTGAGTCTAAGTTGAAATATCTTGTCTTCTTTGTTTGTCAAAAGTTGAGATGTGTCTCATTTCAAAAACAAGACAAATTGATTCAAAACAAGGTTAAACCCAAGAGTATTTCATTCAACAAACTTCAAAACACCTTCAAACATGGTTGTCAAACAATAAAATCTTGTATCAACATTCATGTCACTTAGATTTAGGTTCATCCTAGGTTTGCATTTTCCAAATTCATTGTCAATTACCAAGGTTAAGTTTCACCTAGGTCATACTCCTTTGCCTATCAATAAGGGTTATCCATTTGCATGTGTCCTCTTGCATTAGAGTAATACCATTGTCATACATTCGTATTTGCATACCCTAGGTCTCTTCATTAAGCTTAGGTCATTATCATATCATATTAGGATCATTTGAATAGTAATTGTCCCTTTGCATATAGTGTCAAAACTAGGCTTTGTCATACTTGAGTAATCCAAATCTTTGATAAATCCTAAGTCATTGTTAGGAAGTCTAGAACTTATCAAACCTTTTCTCTTTTTGTCATTTGGTCAAACCTAGCTTAGTATCCAAGCATATAGGGGAGACATTGTCATTTTGTCCTTTTGTCACTTGGTCTTTTTGTCCTTTGAGGTCTAGACATCATTTCAATTTCCTAAGGGTCTCTTTTTAGATTTACATTTCAAAAGTTTGTCAAAATCTTGAAAAACAACCAAAAACATAGGTTGCATTCTTGCCATAGATTGCATTTTCATCTATTTAGTTTTCATTTAGTTGCATACCATACATTATCCTTGAAAAATTCCAAAAATATTGCTTTCGCATAGTGACATGCCTGTTGAGACAAGGACAAAATCAAAAAGATAGGTCTTTGAGTGAACACAGTAAGGCACTCTCTGATCATGAAAAAGTAAAAATAAAAGACGTACCTGCAGGTGAAAACCTCTCTGAGGCGCCCAAAGGTGGAAGAGTGGACATGCCCCTATCAAGTCAGGATAAATCAACATTGCTTGTGGAAATGACCGAAGAGATAAATTTGGGTACACTTGACAACCCTAAGGTCATTCATTTTGCTGCTTCTCTATCAAAACAGGAAAAGATAGATTTTGTCAATTTCTTTTTTGAGAAGAAGATCAGCTTTGCATGGTCCTATGCAGATATGCCTAGCCTTGATCCAGAATTAGTCCTTCATCACTTGCCATTAAAAGCAGATGCCAAGCCTGTCAAACAAAAACTTAGAAAGATGCATCCCCAGGTGGCTCTTTTGGTCAAGGTAGAACTGAAAAAATTACTAGATGTGGGCTTTATCAGACCCATTGATTATGCAGACTGGATTTCAAATTTGGTACCAGTTAGCAAAGTAATTGGGGGCATCAGAATCTGTATAGATTTTAGGGATCTCAATAAAGCATGCCCTAAAGACGACTTTCCACTGCCAAATATAGACATCATAGTTGACATGACTGCTGGATATGAGATGCTCTCATTGATGGATGGTTTCTCCGGCTATAACCAAATTCGCATTGCTCCTAAAGATCAACATAAGACTGCATTCACCTGTGCTTAGGGTACTTACTATTGGAATGTGATGCCCTTTGGTCTTAAAAATGCTAGCGCAACATATCAAAGAGCGGTGACGACAATTTTCCATGATTTCATGCATACTTTGATGGAGGACTATGTTGATGACTTATTATGCAAATCTGTCACAAGAGATAGTCATCTAGCCATCCTGGGCCCAATCTTTGATTGAATGGAGACCTACAAGCTCAGACTCAATCCAAAGAAGTGTGTCTTTGGTGTCATAGCCGGCAAATTACTAGGGTACATTGTTTCTCACCGAGGCATCAAAGTCAACCCGGCCAAGGTTAAAGCAATAATGGATATGCCTCCTCCTTCCAACTCCGTCAACTAAGAAGTCTACAAGGAAAGCTACAGTCAATCTACCACTTTATAGCTCAATTGGTAGACAAATGTCATCCATTCCAGCATTTATTGCATAAAGGTGTCACTTTTAAACGGACTGAGCAATGTCAATCAGCATTTCAAGCTCTCAAGGACTATTTGTTGTTGCCGCCTATTCTAATGCCTCCTATAGAGGGAAAGCCATTTATATTGTATATTTCTGCAACTGAAACGGCACTAGGAGTTCTCTTGGCCCAACAGGATGAGAACGACAAAGAGCGAGCTATTTATTATATTAGTCGGACACTAGTAGGCTATGAGCTGAATTATTCAACTATTTAACGGGCATGCTTAGCAGTGGTCTTTGCAACACAGAAACTCCGACACTATATGTTAAATCACCAAACATTGTTGGTTGCAAAAATTGATCCCTTGAAATACTTGCTTAGCAGAGCAGCTTTGACGGGTCACCTAGCAAAGTGGGTTATGATCCTCAGTGAATTTGATATTGAGTACATGGAGCGAAAGGCAAAAAAAGGACAAGTCATAGTGGATCAACTTGCAGAGGCTCCTATTTATGATGATCATCCCATGTTGACCAATTTTTCGGATGAATTAGTCTTTGCTCTTACATCTTCTAATGAATGGAAGTTATACTTTGATGGGTCCCATACCAAGTTCGGATCCGGAGCAGGCATATTGTTTGTCACCCCTCAAGGCGATGCTATTCCCAAGTCCTACAGAATAACTTTCCATTGTACCAATAACATTGCAGAATATGAAGCTTTGGTCACAGGACTTCGAGTAGCGGTCCACTGGAACATCACACATTTGCAAGTCTATGGAGATTCTCAGTTAGTCATCCGACAAGTGAATGATGACTACAAAACAAAAGATGAAAAGCTTATTCCCTACAAGCATATGGTAGATTTCTTCAAGACAAAATTCACAGCTAAACATTTCAGTCAAGTTCCAAGAATGCAAAACAAGTCGGCATATGTGATGGCTACGATTGCTTCCATGTTAAATATGCCCCACAATATGGACAAATGTGAATTTTTGGTCAAACAGTTGCTTGTCTCTTCTTTTGAAATTCTGACAGCAGATGTGATGTGCATTCTTGTTGGTCCTAACTCCCTGTGGTACATTGATGTCTATCAATATTTGAAATCCCAAACCTTACCACCTAACCTTTCTGCTAACCAACGCCTAGCCTTCATCTGACAGACGGCCAAATATGTCATCATTGCCGACACCCTTTACCGTCGTTCCTTTGACCATACCCTCCTCAGGTGTTTGGATTCTGACGAAGCACAAATGGCTTTACACAAGGTTCACGATGGTATATGTGGGGGCCATTTCAATGGTCTTAGCTTAGCCAAAAATTTGATTCGTACTGGGTATTATTGGCCCACTCTGGAGAAGGATGTTCATGATTTTGTTAAGAAGTGCTACAAATGCCAGATCCATGGAAATTACATTCATGCACTAGCCCAAGAGCTTCATTTTGTCATATCTTCGTGGTCCTTTTCTCAATGGGGATTGGATCTTATTGGCAAGATTCACCCAACATCTGCAAATGGACACAAGTTCATCATTACAGCCACAGAGTATTTTACAAAATGGATTGAGGCTATCCCCATGACCTATATCACTGGTGTGCAAATTTCAAAATTCCTACTAAATTATATCATATGCCGATATGAGGTTCCCCTTGCCATAGTCACAGATAAAGGTCGTCCCTTCAAGAATAAAGATGTCAAGGAACTCTGTGAAAAGTTTCATATCCAACACCGTTTCTCCAGTCCATATTATCCACAGGGTAATGGTCAAGCCGAAGCATCAAATAAAACTATTATCAAGATCTTGAAAAAGGTTGTCAATAACGCTGGTCGAGATTGGCATGTATAGTTGAATCCAGCACTATGGGCTTATCGCACTTCTATCCACACACCTACTGGCGAAACACCTTATTCCTTGGTGTATGGTGTGGAAGCCATTTTACCCTTGGAGGTGGAGATTCCTTCTTTGTGTGTTTCCTTGCAACATCTGATTGATGATGAGACACACAGAGTCTCTCGGTTACATCAGCTTGAGATGTTAGATGAGAAACGTCAGACAACCCTGACACATTTGCAAGCATATCAAAACCGTCTCCATCGCTCTTATAATAAGAAGGTCAAAGGGCGACACTTCGAAGTGGGAGATCTGGTTTTAAAGGCAAACCCCAAGAATGCACAATCTACTGACATCATCAAAGGCAAGTTTGAACCTAATTGGGTTGGGCCTTTCATAGTGACTGCAGCCTATGGCTCGGGGGCATATCAGCTTGCCACCCCAGAAGGTGAACCTTTGTCCGATCCTGTAAATAGCATGCACCTTCGCAAGTACTGGGCATAATTTTCTATCAGCACTTCTTCAAGTATGATCCTAAAAAAATACAAAAAAAATCAAAAAAGCAAAAAATACAAAAAAATACAAAAAAAAAGTGAAAAACAAAGGAAAAGCAAAAAAAAAAAAGTAAAGAAAAATGATTCGTCCTCCAGTGAAAACCTGGCAAACAGGCGCTTTGGGCAAGTACCATGGTGAAAACCTGGCAAACAGGCACCATGTGTAAAACGATCATTGCTCTATCATCTATCATGACCTCTAGCTATGCTTTCTCTCTAAAGATTTATCGTGCCTATCCTTGTCCTGACCCAATGTTCTGTTTCAGGCCTATGATTGGTCAACATCATTGTCTTGCATACTCTGTTTCTTGTGTATATGTTTCAGTCCTGGTCACTCTATATGTCATTCAGATGTGCATTGGGTGTGTTCCCCTTGTCATGGTCAATCACTAGAACTTTAAAAATTGAAAAATGTCCTGAAATAAATCAAAAAAAATCAAATAAAGTCCTGAAATAATCCAAAAAAATTGAAAAATATCGTGAAATAATCCAAAAAAATCAAATAAAGTCCTGAAATAATCCAAAAAAATTGAAAAATGTCCTGAAATAATCCAAAAAAATCAAATAAAGTAGTGAAAAAATCCAAAAAAAAATCAAATAATGTCCTTAAAAAAATCCCTAAAATGTCGAATAAAGTCCTGAAAAAATGAACAAAAAAATTTGTAAAACTCGAAAAGCAAAACAAAAGTATCCCCTTTGTGCATAGACAGATTGCTGAGCATACATCCAATGACAATCAATCACAATGCTGCGCTTTACTGCAAATCACGCATTAACAGATGAACTTTTTCAATCAAACCAGACATTCAAACTGATCACAATTGTCATATCAATCGAATGTCAGCATCAATATCATTTGTCCTTGTCACCACTATCATGGGTCTTATACAGGGTGTGGTATACTCGAAACTAGACTGTGTCCTATCTTAGACGGGGTACCGCATTCCCTAAAACCAGACAACATGGTCTTCCTATCAACACTTTCAACTTTTGACAATGAAGATCAAGATGTTTGTTTGACTTGTTGGAATTAGCGAGTCTTATCATTTATTGATTTATCTTCGATCATGTTCCTATGTTGCTCGATGATGTCACTGAGTGATTTAGAGTGACCGGGATGGTTCATGGTCCCTTTCTTTTTTGTTGTGATTGTTGTTTGTGGAATGTTTGTTACAAACTGGGGCAACTATATCATTGGGTATCTGTGATAAGTACGTTCGCTTTGTGAATGCCGCACATACCTCGACCCTTGATGTATGCACCCTAGGATGCCTCACTCATTCCTTATGTGCGATGTGTCTATCTTTTGCAAAAAGGGTTGCATTTCAGCTTTGGCCTTCAATGCAGTGATGCTACGCATCCATTTTGCTACATTAAATAAAGGTTCTCACCTACAAAAGTGCATTAGTGAAAGCAAGTTTTTCTTCGCCTCTAACTATCCTCTGTCTCATTTCTTCTCACTAACATTTCTTCCGTCAGTTCAGATAGTCAGTTCGGTCTAGTTCTCTGATCTCCACACAAACACACATATGTTGCATCCTGCATTCATCGGTTAGTACATTTGCATTACATCAAGCATCACATCAAGCATTTTATCCATTTCATATTATAAATGCATCAAAAACACATCAAAATATATCCATACATGTTCCACAATGGTACATCAATAGTGCATAAGTCATCCATACATGGAAAACAACTATAAGTCATAACACATTGCATCCCATCATATCGATGCATATCATATCATATATCACAATAATATCGGAGTACAAAATTGGACTGTCTGTCCTAAGTATGGCCCACAGGCTGACTATATAATATCACACTACATAATGTCAACTGTCTATCATAAGGAGCACGTGCCTCTATCATTGGGTGCTCCCTCTATCCTCCTCATCCCTGCCATGTCTCAAGGATGATGTCCCTCCTACCCCTGGTCCTCGCTGTGGTGGTCTCATAGGTCCACTCACCTCCATGCTGCTCACTGACCTCCGAGAGCGTGCCCTGCTCTCTGTCCTCGATCATGCCCGGTATGAAGCTGCTCTCTACTCTGGTGGAACTGCACTCTTATATAGTGTCCTCTAATGGTGTATCTCCTCTCTAGTCTCTACCAACATCTGTGCCATCTCCCATGCACTGGCGTCCCTAATCGACCCAATATACTCGGTGACTCTCTGTTCTTCCTGCTGTGCCTGAGCTATTGCTGTATCTCAAGCTACTGTAAGTCTGGCTATCTCTACTCTGAATTGCTCATGCTCTGTCCTCAAGATGGCATTCTATCTCTCTAATGTCACAATGTGATCATGCTAACTCGCTATGGTAGCCCTGTACATCTCCATCTCCTCTATCCTAGTTGTCTCTGGCTCTATGGGTATATCCTGCAATGCCTCCTGATCGGCTTAATCTGGCTCAAAATCGTCATCCCCCTCATCATCTCTGTCCTCGTCATCCCCCTCATCCTCATCACCGCCCTCATCCTCCTCATCCTCATCATCTCCCTCCTCCTCTCCTGTGAGTGGGAAGTCCTCCTGTCTCCTTGGTACCAGAATATTAGGATCTGTCAATGGCACTGGCCGTCATCGTGCAAACCATCACTCATACTCCTCTGTCGTCCTGGCATCCACCACATCTGATCTCCAATCCCACTGTCTCTGCTGTAGCTGTGTGAAGTTGGCATATGCTATGTGTGGCTGAATCATCCTCCCCCATTGACTCGTCTCTCTGTGAGATCGGGCAAAGTGTGCAGTCCCTCTAGGTACATCCTGCCTCTCTCCAAACTGTCTTCTGACTCTCTTTGGCAGGTACATCTCAATCACTCTCTGGTGATTCATTGGTCACCCAATTAGGTATCTCTCTTGTCTGCAATATGGTATCTCATCACTATCATCTGACCATCTAGGGCAATCAAGATATGGTCTCCATGTGAACTCTCTTAATCTGTCTAGCTCATGTCGCCAATACAATATGTATCCAAAAGGACCCTGTCTTAGTGCTCCCCCATAGCAGTACACATATGGTCGATGTGGTAATACCTGTCTCTCTGCAATCGGTCGACATATGGCTATGTGCTCAAATGCCCATACCTATATCAGTGTGACTCCACATCTCAAAGTCTGCACTCCCTGATATGCTATCTAATGCAGCTGAAAATATAGCATAGCAAGCACACATGGTCCCCATGCGTACACCATCCCCTCTGCGCCATCCACTCTAGCACTCTTCCCCATCCAATAGGGATTCCATGTCCTCATCTGTCCCCTGCTAGTAGGCATGCTATCACCACATATCGTCGATCGTACTCTGATGCCATGGTCTCCCAGCCAATTTCCCTCTCTACGATGTCCAAATCATCTGTGTCGCACTCAAATAATCTACACAAAGCATCTCTCCCTATCACTGGGTCATACTCTATCATCTCCCCATGAATCAAAATGCGGAGGATATGCCATACATCCTCTAGTGTCACAGTCGCCTCTCCAGTCGCCAGATGGAATGAGGAAGTCTCTGAATGCCATCACTCTGCCAATGCGGTGAGTAGTCCTATGTTTGCCCTAATCTCGGGCATGAATGTGATATAGTATATTCCAAGTCTTGCTAATGTATCTCTATCCATGCTTCTGAGTCTATGTCGTAACATGAAGCAGTTAGGTCGGTTCTCCCGCGTAATCAGTGGATACTGTCGACTCTCTATCACAATTGGGGCACATTTTGTCAGATTTAGGGTTTGCTCCTATGGGCTGCATTTCCTTGTTTCATGTCCAAATCAGGGTGTTTTCTTATCTATTTTGACCTATCCTACCCTTATCCCCCCTTTTCGGACCCTTCGCATGCTGTTTTTGCCCAAAATTGAGCTCCCAGTGCACAACTGCGTCTGTGTGTTGTATCCTGCACGTGTGTTGCATCAACTTGCACCTGTGTACCCTACACAAGCGCAGGATACCCTACACAAGTGTAGGATGCGCTCACACAAGCGCATAAGTCAGTTTCTAAATTCCCTATGGGCCCCACAATGTCCCACAAGCAAGTCAAATTCATAAAATTGACAATATGGGTTTTTGAGATACATACCGCTGCTCCCACATCGTCCGGTCATCTGTAGGTACATACACGTTCTCTGAGGTGATCTGCCATTGGAATTTTTGCCATCTCTCTGCAAGTGTCCTTTTTCAGAGCAACAAATCCTCTTCTTGGGCTAGTGCAAATGAGCAATTTTTCTTCTCCTTGTCTCATTTATAGATCTTTGTCAGTGCATGGATGGACGTGCACTTTCTCCATCTCATGTTGGTCGTGGTCTTTTGTGCCTTCAATTTCTTTTCATTCGTGCATCGGATCCCCGATTTTCAGTCCGTTTGCTCCTATCATTTTCTATCATTCTTATCGATCAATTGGCCTCTTTTCTAGACATTTCCGGCCAATTCCTCGAGGGGGCATGCATATGTCATTGTCAGTATCTGGGGCATTTTCATTATTGTTCTTTGAAACAACGCTTAAAATCACATTGTCTCAAAGAGGGGCAAAATGTAGACGTCTAAAAATGGTCAATGCTTACGGAATCATACTTTAACATTTGTGCATTGCGTCGCATTAACATTTCTCCTATGTCATGCACTTGGTTTTTTATCATTTGCAAGCATCGAGTCCTTCTTCTACATTCTTTATTTATCTCGCTCTCAAATTTGGTCTTGTCAACAACAATCTTCAGTCATGATTTTGGTCAATCTTATCCTGTCGCATCAATGTGCGTGCTCATTTGTCATCATTTTGGACATCGTCAATCCTAATTAGGGTTTTGTCCTCTTATCAATCTTGTCATTTTGTGATTGATTTGTCATCAATCGTTGTCCTCTTATCAATCTTGTTGTTTTGCGATCGATTTGTCATCGATCGTTGTCATTTTCAATCTTGTCGTTTTGCGATCGATTTGTCATCGATCGTTGTCCTCTTATCAATCTTGTTGTTTTGCGATTGATTTGTCATCGATCATTGTCATTTTCAATCTTGTCGACTTGCAATTGATCATTGTCATTTTCAATCTTGTCGACTTGCAATCGATTTGTCATCGATTGTGGTCATTTTCAATCTTGTCGTCTTGCGATCAATTTGTCATCGATCGTCGTCCTTCTCAATCATGTCAATTTGGATCAATTTGTCATTTTTCCTCATCAATTGGCACATTTATCAATCAAATCATTTATCAATTCAAAATCATGATCGAATCGACATCAAATCAATCTTACATCAAGACCTAATTGTCATCCTTGCATTTCTAATTTATCTTCTAGGGTTTCATGATTTATTCATTTAACATTGTTTGTCATTTTCTTTCCATTTTTCTCTTTGGGATAAATGATTTATTTATTTATCCTAAGTCTTCTTGTCACAATTAAATGTTTATTTGTTTATTTAATTGGCTAATTAATTCCTCCTATTTTTGTAAATTAATTAATGAATGAGAAATTATTAATTAATTTACCTAATTTTCATCAATTTCCTAAATTCCAAGTCATCATTTCTAACCTAATTTTCTAATTGTTTCTAATGTCTATTTCTATTTCAAAATCTTGTCATAAATTCTTGCATAGCAATTTGTCATAAATTGTCATAAATTGTCATAAATTGTCATAAATCCTTACATAGCAATTTGTCATACACTTGTCATAATTTTGCTATTCCTGATTTGAATTTCCATTCGAATCACTTTCATGCTAATCTGATCTTTTCTCCAATTTGTCTATAAATTGGATGAATTTCTTCAATCAAAGTCCCTGGTCGAATCAATCATGCTTCTAGTATTCATGCGCTACCATCTTGTCTACTTGCTTTCACATCATGCTTATGCACTAGTAGGTGAGATCAACAAACAAAGCTATTTGAAGGAGAAAGAAGGACAATGGAGCCACATGAAGGAGACATTCACATTTGCAAGGGTTTGCGTTTGAATTGATGTCTTGTTTTCATGTCTTTATTGAGTGTTTTTAGGATTGTTATCATTGCAATTGAGTTTTCATGATTTGAACTAGCCTAATATTGATTTGCTTTGATGGTTTCCAGATTCCTACCTACACATATCATAAGCACTCTTAATGCATAAACTTGAAATTGAATTGAGTCTATTTGCATGAGTAGCTTTATACCCTAATATCATGCTGATAAATCTCACATTAATGTCTATTACATCATTAACTCTTAGGGACCTTTTGTCGAATGTTGCACCAGTTAGGTTTGTAACTAGGTCACTAGATACCTTCTTGGTTTTATCTATCCTTTTACCGGTGGTTGGTAACCCTTTGACAGCTTTCGTAGCTTCCTTAGTGATTTTGTGGACTGCATCTAACCAGAAAAATTCACCATGTACCCTGCTTAAGACTATCCTAATCACATCCTTGGGGAATTCATGAATGCTAAGGATCTCTATAAATCCTAGGGTTTCAATGATCTTGTGTTCATCTTTTACATTGCCAGTTTTATCACATATCATAGTTTTAAACATGGTTTTAATCTCTTCATCTCCTAGTTCCTCAATGTTGCAGTGGATGTAAATTCTGGGGTCTTCAGCATAAACAACTCCCTTGGGAATTTGAGAAAAAGCACCTAAGGTATCATCTTTCTTAGCTACCTCGGGAACTAACTGAAATACAGGCCTAGGTCTTTTTATCACTTTGATAATAGTAGGGTTTGCTATATATTCAATTGCAGAGGTGGATGCCATGATTAAATACCTTTTACTGCCTTTAGGATGGATGATTGCTTGGAGTGTTCTTGCCTCTTGCTTGGAATGCCTTAGCTCGAAATCTTCCCGCTCTTCGTAGGTTTGAAATCTCGGTGAAATGAAATGGAGCCAAAACCTCAGTTTTATAGTGTCTTTTTGCCATCTACCACATTAAATGCATGTCGGTTAAGTATTCTCTTAACATTGTCTGACGGTAAAAAATAATTTTCAACTTCTTATCTCTAACCGAGGGAATAATAGCAAATGTGTCATTAGATTGCCAAACCCTCAAGGAAACTTTCTTCAATTAGATGAAGAACTTCCTGCCGGTGGAGCACTGCTCTATCCTACCAGTGAAGCATCACTCTGTCCTGTCGGTGAAGCATTAATTTGTTCTACCGGTGGAGGAGTATTCCCAATATTTAGATCATCTTTTCTAATCCATTGTTTTGAGAATTCTTGCTTAACCTCTTCAACTTTTTCTTTACCTTTCAAGCTAGAACTTTTGTTGTCTACCGGTGTTCCTTTACTTCTACAGAATTTTGCAATATGCCCAATCTTGTTACATGCATAACAAGTTACATTATTCTTCTGAATAGCTTTCCCATAACCTATGCCAGTTTGTGTTCTACATTGATTAGATAAATGTCCAAATCTTCCACAAACATAACATCTCACATTCATTCTGCAGTTTTTAGAGTTGTGACCAACTTTGTTGCATTTAGAACATTGACCGGTGGGTGTGTTGATATTCTGATAATTTCTAGATCTACATCCATTTTCTCTATGACCATACTTATTACAGTTAAAGCATTTTCCATTGAATTTATAAGCATTAGGTTGTCTTACCGGTTTGCTGTGATCCTGAGTATTTGCAGTACCGGAGCTTTCACCAACTTCAAAGCCAATTCCAGAAGTGTCACCTTTAGGTTTTTTATTCTTCAGCAAGGTGCCAAGTTCCTCTGAGCTTTTCTTGAATTTTTCTTTATGTTGATTTGTAGTTTCTAGTTCTCTTTCTAAGACTTCTTTTTGTCTCATCAGTTCATTTGAGTCATTCTGAGTATGCATCAGATCTGTCTTCAACATGTCATTTTCATAGCTAAGTCTTGTGTTCTCATTTGCTGCATCACTTAGTCTTCTGGTCAATTCTTCTTCATTCTTCTTCCTATCCTCAATTTCTTTTCAAAATCTCATAGTCATATCCTGCATCTCATTCTTTGTTGTCATGTTCTCTTGTTTCAACTTGCTTATCATATCATTAAGTGATTCCTTTTCATCATTCTCATTTTGCAATTTTTCACAAAGTTCTCTTCTCTTATTTCTTGCAACAGTAAAATTTTCTTGAAGTGCCTGAATGATATCCTGAGCTACCCTTAAATCATCTTCTAGTTTGATATTTTTCAATTTCTCTACATCATAGTCTATAAGAGCTCCTTCAAGTTGCTTCATCAGATTCTCCATCTTTACCGGTGTCAAGATCTTCCTCAAGCTATTAGGCTTCTGAAAATAGAGGACCAAGCTCTAATACCAATTTTTAGGAATCCCACTGATACTGAGGGGGGGGTGAATCAGTATCTGATCAGTGATTAGAATTTCTTGAATTAAAACATGCAGAACATATTCTAATAGTGTACCGGTATGCAAGAAATAATGCAATAAATAGAATCAAGAACATCAACATGAAAAGAACACCATAACACAAGGTTTTAACGAGGAAACCCAGTGTGGGAGAAACCTCGGTGGGATTTGTGACCCACAATATTCACTCACTAGCCAATAAGAGAATATTACTTGCAATAGGGGCCTGCACATGCAGGAAGGCCAACTGCCTAGAGCTCTCTACTCAATGGGAAGTCTCACTGACTTACAATGAGGATTATACAAATCCAATATCTTGTACTGCTTTACAATAGCATCTATAATTCCTGATCCAGTATCGGTTGCTGCTCTACTTCTTACATAAACCCTTAGCCTATATTTCGCATAATAGGTCTGCCTAATATTTTTCTTTTATTCTCCCTCACACATTACCAAATATCTACAATGATCTCTTTTATATATGAGTCATTTTACAATTTTCCAAGTCGGCTTACAAAATAATAAACAAAATATAATATAACAATATCATGTCAGCCTCTGTGTCGGTATACATCTTTTCTTTGTGCTAGTGTCGGTGTCCTGAGTGTCAGTGTAGAGTGTGATCTGCTGATGTCAGTATAATGCTTTTGTCAGTGCCATAGGATTGCAAGGTTGCCATCAATGACAAAACCTTCAATCACATACAATGTCTCATTAGAGTGTGCATATGTCAACAGCCTCTCTATCCCAAGATAAAATTGTGCTCCATAATTACACAGGAATCTCTTCACCATCCTTTTCCTTAACCAGATCCATTTCATTAGTGAAGTAATCAACACCTTTAAACAAAAACATATGCATGAGAATAGAGTACCACCCAAAAGGTCTGTCTACCTTACCATTTTTTATCCCTATCAGCCCTGCATAAATTGCATCAGTGAGATAAGGTGCATAATCAAAAGTTACTGCCAGACAGGGGTTCAGAATCTGTGCTATCATTAACATGTAGTGAGTTGGCATGGTTGTTTCAACATCTTCCCAAAAAATCTGACAAAGTGACCAATACATCCCTTTAGCCCTTAGAGTAAAAAGATTTAGAGAGAAAGGTTCCATGGTACTAGGGCCTACAACAGTTAACCCTCCTATTTTGACCAAAAATTCCTTCAAAGGGCCGCTCCTGAGGTGATCTCTCTGCACATTGTAGACATATGCAAGTGTATCAAAATTGATTGGCTCTAATTAGTTTGATACCTTGCTGAGCTTAAACACTTTCCTAAACTCATCATCATTGATCTCAATTAAGGCTCCCCCATTCACATTTCTCACACATTTAGCAACAGGGTCATAATTATTTGCAATCTGGGTTAATAAATCTACATCCATAAAAACCCTAGGGACTATGAGCTTTCCCACATCTAACTCCCATATACTATTCATTGGAGCAAGGGAATGTCTCTGACCAAATCCTACTTTAAAGAGTCCCAGACCTGATATCCCTATCTGTGGATCCCTCAACCAGTTCCCTTTGTCATACAGGCCATCATTAATTCTCAAATGGGGGGCCTTGGGAACCAATTCTTTTATTTTGGCTACGACATTGGTGAACATGGTTAATTATTCTAGGAAATCATCACATATAGCTATGTCCTGATAATTCACCTTTCCTATGAAATCTCTTCGAGGTGCCATCTCTAAATTACAACTATTTCAACTTAAACTTCAAACAGACCTTTTGAGAATTTAAGCATCCAATGGTACCAATTCAAACTATAACTTTTAAAAAATGGTGCAGAACTTACTTGTTGCCTGAAGAAACTAGCTCTGTGCAATGGTTCCTTTGCAAAACTCTTTGAAATGACAATTACAATTTAGTTGATGTGAGGCTTAATACAGCAACAGAGTAATGAATTGAAGCATTAATCTGCATGCTTCGACAATCAATTCACAATTAAATTTGAAAAAATGTTCCAACGGACCAGAAAGAAATTCTCAGTGTCTCGGCTTTTCACTGTTTCGTAAAGATTAAAAACCTTGCATCTTTGGGCTACGAAATAACACTCACCATCAGATCCTTTAAAACTTGCACATCTCTTACCTTACCTGGGTCATCCTGCTTGAAAATGAGGCCCACCTTCCTTTCGCTGCTTCGTGAAGCATAAACCTCGTGCATCTCTTTCATGCGAAACAGCGCTAGCCGTTGGATCTTCTACCATTCGCTCAATCTTTACTCTCCACGGTGACCACTAATCCTTTTCACTAACCATATGAAGTCCTCATCGCTAATGGTTTTCACTATTTTGCGAAGGTTAAAAACCCTACATCTTCAGGCTATAAAACAATGCTCATTGTTGGATATCTTAAAACTTGCACGACCTTTAACATTCTTTATCCTTTGAAGTGGGCCCTCTACACGGAAACCACTTGCCCTATTGATTGCCGGTAGATAGCTCTTACGTGTCATCCATTCATTCGTTCAAGAACTCCAATGGACTCCATATCTGAACCACCACATGTTTTACTTAACCATGAATTTTATCACTGTTGCCACTCAATCAAAGTGGGCCCTTTATGATCCTTTGGAGCCACATTTCCTACCGACAGGTCATCCCTTTTGTCCTAGCTAGACATCCAAGTATACTGCCACATCATCCGCTAGCTCATTTCGCCACTTCGCGAAAGGTAAATTTCATGTTGCTTCTGGCTACGAATCAATGTGGGCCATCCAATCAACTCCAAGTTGATCGGCCTTTAAAAACTAGGACTAGTCTATCTGTTGGGCCCACCTTCCTTTCGTTGCTTCACGAAAGGTAAATTCCATGCTATTTCGCCCAGCGAAACAACACGGACCATCAGATCTATCTCAAGATGCACCTTCTTTATTTTCCACGTCACCCTTATGCTGGGCCCACATCTCTTTCGCAACTTCGCGAAAGATAAATTTCTAGAATCTTTCCTTTACGAAACAACGCAGGTCGTTGGATCAACCAGAAGATATCGTCCTTTAACCTTCATTCTTTAACCCACCAGCCGAGCACGCCAATCTTTTCGTTGTTTCATGAAAGTTAAACTCTGCACATCTCTTTCAAGCGAAATAGCACCAATCGTCAGATCGTCTTTGAGATACGTGGTTTTTAACCAAGGGATCCACTTGCCTTTCATGCCCGCCACTCTTTTCACTACTTCGCGAAGCATAAAGTTCAAGCTATTTTCCTTTGCGAATTCACGCGCACCGTCAGATCAACCAGAACTTGCATGGTTTTTACAAGGCCCGACAAATAACTAAAAACTTAGGCAAAGGGCATGAAATAAAACATTAATAGAGACTCTCCTAAGGCAAAAAGTAAAGGGGGGACCCCTTCACGACAGACCAACCCTTCCGCTTAAGTGGAAAAAGTAACATAGAAATAGAACGCGGGGAGTCCAAGACATAAAAAGGGTAAATTTCAAAAAACCCTAAAGCTTCAGACCAATAACTCAGAGGCAAGATGAAGTGCAAAGCACAATTTTGCAGATTATGGAACAAAATTACCCAAAAATCAAAACTGTGATAACAAGTTGTTGTAAGAAGGACTTTTAGGAAGAGTATTCCTACGAATTGCTATAGTCCTCCTCGCACAAGTCCAATGTTTAATGATTTGCTTCTTTATCCATATGATTTCATGGCCTCTCACCTTGTTAGGACCCTTTTGATAAGGGGTCTTTCTCCACCTAATTCATAATCGAATTCTCAAAATAAAACTCCAAAAAATTCTCCCTCGTCTTCTCTTGTTGTTGATCATGATTTTGTTGTCACTATCCACTTTGACCAAATTAACATGTTAGAAAATAACTTGAGAGACTTTGAGGGTTTTCTAAAAAGGGAGAATGTTCTTCCCCAAGTTGGAAATGTTGTGAGAGTGTTGTGAACACTCAAAGAGACATGTCGATCTCAAAAAAAAAGAGGCCTATAGATGTTGAGAGCACTGTTGTAATGTCCCCACTTCTCTAGTTGCTATCCAGATGCATAGATTTGCCCGACATCCATCTCCGTGGGCAAATTCATAGTGTAGGGGGGATGATTGATTAGCCAAAGGAGACCAACACTTAATCAATTTTGGCTTTGGTGAGCTATTTATAATAAAAATTTCTAATATTAAGTTATAAAGTAACTTTTTCTAATTTTGGAAAGATTAAAAAGTAACTTTATAAGTTACTTTATGTTGGAATAAGTGACTTTACTTTAAAAGTCACTTTGCACTTTTTCCTAGGAGACTTTATAACTTAAAAGGTGGTGATGTTTTATCATGATGAATCCACCTTCCAAGTTGGGTGCCAAGTTTGAGAAGAAAGATTCCAATAGAATCTTTGGAAGATGCTTTTGTGGTACGTTTAGGGTAAAATTGAATAAAGAAGGAAGTCATGAGTTTTGGAAGACACTTTTGATTTCATTATTTCTTTGCATCTATTTGTTATTGGAGGTCTGCAGCAACACGTACCAGCCTAAGTAGCCATTGGAGGACGAAATCCCTCCAAAATTTGCTTGTGTGGACAAAATCCCACACTTCCTACAACACCACGGTAGCACCTTTTGACCAACAATTGGAAATTGGGGTCATTTTTCAGAAGGGATCCATTATTTGTAGCTTTGTCAGGTCTAGACCAATAGATCTGAGTAGTTATGAGACTTTTTCCAGCTGGTCTTGACTCCAAATTTGTAGATAGTGCCTTCCAAGGCCAATCGTACCATCATTTTCTGCCTATGGAAGTCAATAAAATAATTAGAAGGGTTTCCACTTGGAATTATTGCTCAAAATTCATTGTCAGTAGCCTATTAGAGGAAGTCAAGGGTTTAATTGGAGGAATTACACCAAACTAGAGCTACATAAGCAAATTAGAGGGGAATATTGGAACAATCGGTGATCTCTCCTGACAAGATTTCAGAATAAGCATCAAGATTGCTTGTCATTCATTCAATTGTTTTTGCTAATTATTGTTTAGAAGAATAGAGTATATTGGAGTTGTGGATGCATCTCGGAAGCTCCTATAGCAACAATTTTATTCAATAAAGTCAATTCAGAGCCTCCAGGAAAGGCGTTGGATCACTAGTAGGCCAAATTTGACAAACTAGAGTTGAAATTCATTAATTTCTTGCATTTGTTAGTTGCTGAAAATAAATCAGTTATTTTGAAAATTTAGCTAAGTAGATGTTAGTTGCACTTGTTTGTGATTCCAATTTGCATTATTCATTATATCAACCAAAAAACCCCCAAAAAGGCATTTAAACTCAAAAAAAATCTCTCAAAATTCTAAGCTTCAATTCATTGGCCAAAGATTGATTTTGAAACAAAGCAAATCAGAATTGAGAAATCACCAAGTCAACATCTTTCAACTGTCCATGATCGTTAAGAATCACGTGCCCTTATCTCATACTTCTCTTGAGGTTAATCAATCTGACACTTGTGGCTCTCAACTTAGTGTTGATATAATTGGGATAATAGTGCATATGGTTGACTCCACCATCCTAGCATCAATGCTTCTATCATTCCCTTGGGTTACACTAGCATGGCTAGCAATTCCATGATCACTTCAGCTGCATTACATGCCACTTCTGTCAGTGTCAATCCAGGTGTTTGTGCCATCACTAGTGGCAATTATTGGTTGTCATGTTGGTGTTGGTGGGGGTAGTGGTGCACATGGTTCTCCTTCTCCTCCTCCTCTATTTGCTAATCCTATCTTGAATACCATATTGTAGAATATGTGACAGTTGCAGTTGTAGCTCACAAACCTTGCATCCGCCTTTGGTCAATCTTCAATGTCTACCTATTATCGCAAGAGCCCACTTGATATTACCATCCTCAATACCATCTTTCCCTGTGGTTGAGTAATTAAAGTTTTATTATTTCAATGGTGATGGAGATCGTAATGTGCACATTGACTCGTTCATGACCATGTGTAACGATTATCATAGCTTGGATTTCATTTTGCTCAAACTATTATTGCGTTCTCTTAAGGGAATTGTGTTGGAATGGTATACTTCATTACCCGATCACTCCATCCATACATTTGATTATCTTATGGATGTATTTCTCAAATAGTTCCAAGCTAACATTGGCAACAGGGTAACCATCACAGACCTTGTTCATTGTGAACAAAAGTTGAATGAGAAAGTTACATATTTCATTTATTGGTATCAATCTATCGACATTCTTGAATGGTGTTCTAGAGGAAGAAGTGTACATTGAGCAACCAGAAGGGTTTTCTTCAGAAGATGGAAGAGATATGGTAGGTAAGCTAGAGAAGGCTCTGTATGGGATAAAACAAGCACCAAGAGCTTGGCATGAGAGACTGCACTCATACCTAATAAGTATAGGGTTCATGAGAACCAATGACAACAATAACTTGTATTTGAAGACTGGAGAAGAAGGAAAACATCTAATTGCAGAGATTTTTGTAGATGACATCATCTTTGAAGGAGATGATGAAATGAGCAAAGGTGTTGTAGAAGAAATGAAGAAAGAATTTGAAATGTCCATGATCGGTGAAATAAAATTCTTCATTGGTCTGCAAGTATCTCAGCTAAAGAATGGTATATCCATTAGCCAAACCAATTATATAAGGAAATTATTGAAGACCTTTGGAATGGAAGATTCCAAACCTATTGGAACTCTAATGGTTACAGGTTGAAAGCTCTCCAAAGACGATGAGGCTAATGAAGTGAATGAGACACTCTATCGATCCAAGATCAGTAAGTTGCAGTATGCAGTGCACAGTAGACTAGATATAGCACAAGCAGTTGGCTTGGTTGCTAGATTTTATGCAAATCCAAAAGAGACTCATATGGTGGTGGTGATAGTTATGATACTTAATGTAAGTATAGATGCCAAGCTAACAAGATGAGATGGGGGGGGTGAATCATACAAACTTAATCTTCCATAAAAATAACAGATTCAACCTCGGTAACATATACTTCAGCAATATAACCAAAATTGCTAAACATGCAAACTCATAAGCATATAAACATCATAACACTCATAACACCAGATTTAACGTGGAAACTCAAATAGGGAAAAACCACTGTGGGATTTCAGACCCACTAAGAAATATACTCTTCTAGAGTATGCTCAGTTAAAAGCAAATCCTGTTAAAGATTACAAACACATTACTAGATGTGACTCGGTTAAGGGATTTCCCTCAGATCTGTTAGGATCTTCACCTTGTTAGAGGTGACCTTGTTAAAGGGTTTCAAACACTCAACCAGAATGTCACCTTTCTAGAGGGTTTTACAAATAAGACTGTTAAGTCCACTCGGTTAAGAGATTTTATGTCACTTCACAAAATAACAGTAATAAAAATCTATCTGCAACTTCACATCTAAAATACTAAACCAGATTCTTATTTGCTCAATACAATCTAGTCATAGGACTTATCTTGTCCCTCTGTTGGGCTCTATACTCTGTTATTCAAACAGGTCTTCAAGCTTCTATGCTCGGTAATCACTATGTAGCATCCATGTGCATACACTTGCCCACATACATTGTTTATCAACAGTTCCTTATTTATAAACAATTGCTAACCGCTTGATCTCCCTGATCACATATCCCATGATCAATCATAGCCATCAGATCTTCAAACTTGACTAGGTTCAATATATCCTTCGATCTGAAAATGTTTTACCTTGCCTTGGAACTTGCATACATATCTTGGAACTTGTGCTAAGGTATTGCGGTTCAATCTGCATTATAGGTCTTCCTGCCGATCTTCCATTGCCATAGATTCTTAACAAACTTCATGCACGACATACCAATCATTTAATCAATTCCAGCTCATCAGCTTCCTTCATTAAATAATGCTTTTAATCATTTAATGCATTCTGTTACAGCTCGGTTGCAACTCGGTAAATACTAAACTTCACTCGGTAGACATTTCGCCTTCATTAACCGATAGCGATAACCTTAGGGTTTACCGACTAGGTTCTTTGCTCAGTAATATAGTATAGTATTAACCTTACAATCAACAACATATGTAGGATATCAAAACAATATAAACATCATGATCTCGTCATTGTCTAACTCAGCAATAGTTGCCCATTGAATAACTTATTTCTCCCCTTATTCATCACATTCTTTCTGTGTCTTTTACGGACATCTTTATACTCATCAAATCATACTTCTTAAGATATGGAAACATCATACTGAATTAGAAAATCAATTTCTTGACATCAATGACAAAATAATAATATTAAGACAGTAAACATCCTTAATCAGTTATATCCATAATCATCAACAACTTTCTCAATATCCTAATTGAAATGCCAACAATCTCTTATTGTCTGTTATAATGCCAACAATCTCCCCCTTTGGCATTGATGGCAAAACCAATTGATTTGACCTAATTGATTTGGATTGTTGTGAGATTCTGAAATGCTCTCCCCCTGTCATCAGACTTCTCCCTCATACGATAGTGTTCTCCCCCTTTGACAATAATGCCAAAAAGTAAAGAACTAAAACATGATTTCTTCCGCTAAGAAGTGAATTCCTTGGTGTCATGTGTCAACTCAGTCTCGGTCAGAGCATTGTGTCTTCAATTCCTATTCCCTGTATTTGTTTCCTGCACACCTTTAGAAAACATCCTAAAGTGTGTAAATAAGCATCAATCCACACATAATATTCTATAGATTCATCGAATTGATGCTTTCACCAAACTCGGTCAATGAGTAGAAGATAGGGGTAGGACCCCTAACTTACTTCTGAGATACTCAAAAGTGTCCCTTGGCAGTGGCTTGGTGAAGATATCTGCTATTTGTTCCTTTGTGCTAACATACTCCAACACCACTTTCTTCTCTTGAGCTTCTTCTCTAAGATAATGATATTTGATAGAGATGTGCTTTGTCTTAGAGTGCATAACAGGATTCTTTGAAATGTTAATGGCACTAGTATTGTCACAGAATATAGTTACTAGCTCGGTAACTTTCTCATTTATACCTTCCAACAGTTGTTTGATCCATGCTATATTAGTACAATTCAATGCTGCAACAACATATTCAGCTTTTGTTGTTCACTGTGAAACACATCCTTGTTTCTTGCTAAGCCAACTCACTAGTCTTTCTCCTAAAAAGAAAGCTCCTCCACTTGTGCTTTTTCTGTCATCAATGTTGCCTGCCCAATCAGCATCAGTATAAACTTTTAAATGAAAATCATTTCCTTTCTAATATACTAAGCCATAATCCTCAGTACCTTTCAAGTATCTGAAAATTCTCTTGATTGTTGTCATGTGTGTTCCCTTGGGATCTGCAAAAAATCTTGCAACTATACCTACTACATGTGCTATGTTTGGCCTGTTGTGAACAACATATTGTAGCTTTCCAATCATGGATCGGTAAAGTGTCTCATCAACAGATGTAGATTCATCATTCTTTGAGAGTTTATAGTTGGTAGTCATAGGAGTACTTACTAGTTTTGAGTCCTCCATTCCAAATTTCTTCAAGATTTCCTTTGTGTACTTGGATTGAGTAATGAAAATCTCATCTTTCATTTGCAGTATTTGTAAACCTATAAAATAATTTATCTCACCGGTTAATGACATCTCAAATTCTTTGCTCATTTCATTACCAAAGTTTTTGCATAGAGAATCATTCCCACAAAATATAATGTCATCAACAAATATGGTTGAGATCAGTATTCCATTTTCATCATTATTCATGTACATATTGTTGTTTTCACTTGTTCTTATAAAACCAATCTTGATTAAATAAGAGTGCAATCTTTCATACCATGCTCTAGGTGCTTGTTTTAGACCATATAAAGCTTTGTTCAATTTACATACCTGATCTTTATTCTTGTCTTCAACAAATCCTTCAGGTTGTTCAATAAAAACTTCTTCTTCTAATATACCATTCAGAAATGTAGATTTGACATCCATTTGATATACCTTGAAATTTTTGAAAGCAACATATGCCAACAATGTTCTTACTCCTTCAAGTCTTGCCACAGGTGCAAAAGTCTCACCATAATCAATTCCTTCTTCTTGAGCATATCCTTTGCAAACTAGTCTTGCTTTATTTTGAATGACCTCACCTTTTTCATTCAGCTTGTTTCTGAAAATCCACTTTGTACTGATTACATTTTTGTCCTTCGCTCTTGTGACCAGTGTCCATGTGTCATTCTTCTTGATTTGATCAATCTCTTCTGTCATAGCATTTATCCAATCTTCATTGTTAAATGCCTCTTTCACTATTCTCGGTTCAAATTCAGATATCAAACATGTGTTCTGTCTCAGTTTGTTCCTTGTCATTACTGGATCATCCTTATCTCCTATAATCTGACTTGATGCATGATTCCTTCTGACATACTTGGCTAATACAGGCTCGGTAGGCTCTGTATGATCTTCTTCATCACTCGGTAACTGGATATCTTCATTTTCTTCAGTAACTCTCTCGGTAGGACTTGTCAGTTGAACATAGACAAATTCTTCATAATCTTCTAATTCTTTGGAGTTTCCTTCATCTTTTCTTTCTGTAAATTCATCAATTTTCACATTTGCACTTTCTACTATTTTGTTAGATGATTTGATCAGACATTTAAATGCTTTACTTCTAGAAGAATAACCAAGAAATGTTCCTTCTTCACTTTTCTGATCAAACTTTCCATTTCTATCATCTTTGTGTACATAGCATCTACTTCCAAAGATTTGGAAGTAACTTACATTAGGTTTCTTGTCATACCAGATTCATATGGTGTCTTCAAAGTTCCTTTCTTCAGTTATACTCGGTTCAAGGTGTAATTTGATGTGCTTATTGCTTCTCTCCAAAATGTTTGTGGCACTTTATTTTCAATCATCAAGGTTCTGGCACAATCCACAATAGATCTATTTCTTCTCTCAACTATCCCATTTTGTTGTGGAGTTCTCGGTGCAGAGACTTGTCTTTTTATACCATGATCAATGCAGAATAAGTTAAATTCATCAAAGGTAAACTCTCCTCCTTTATCTGATCTAAGACATTTTAGTTGTATTTCTGTTTCATTTTCAACTCTTGCCTTGTACCATTTAAACATTTGAAAAGCTTCTATTTTTTCTTTTAAAAACATAACTGACATCATCCTTGAATAATCATCCACAAATAATATGAAATATTTATCACCATAATAACTTTGAACTTTCATAGGATCACAAAGATCAGTGTGCACAAAATCTAAAATTCCCTTAGAAGTGTAGGACTTACTTGTAAACCTTGATCTTGTCATCTTACCCATCTGGCATCCTCAGCACATAGCATTCTCAGGTTTTTCCAAACTCGGTAGACCTCTTACTCGGTGCTTCTTGCTTATTTTGATCAAATTATCAAAATTTACATGACAAAACCTTTTATGCCATAACCAGGTATCATCTATCTTTGCATATAGACACTTATTTTGAGTTGAGTCAAGGTGAAATGTGTTACCTTTTGTTTGTGTCCTGGTAGCAACTAACTTTCCATGCTTGTCATGAACTTTGACAATTCCTTTCTGAAATTCTATTTGGTAACCTGTGTTGTTTAGCTATGCTACACTCAACAAATTATATTTCAAACCTTCAACCCAATAAACATCATTACATTTACCATTGTCAAGAAGTGTTATGGATTCTTTACCTTTTATCAGACATGGTGCATCATTACCAGATCTTACATAACCTCCATCATAATCTTCTAACATAACAAACTTGTGTTTATCACTTGTCATGTGATGTGAGCATCCACTATCTATGATCCAAGAATCATTAATATTTATGTGAGATATTAGGGCTTTTTCTTCATACCTTTCTTCATCTGATCCATCTTTGATAGCCACATAAACTACTTCCTCTATATCAGTTTCATCTGATTTATCATCATTTGATTCCTCATCAGCTATTAGGCATGACTTTCTATCTCTTCTTCTGAAGTCTCGGTGTCCTCTATAATGATTATTTTTCTATTTGTCATCTCAGTAATCTCTCTTTTCACTGGATTCTTTGTCAGGATAGTTAGAAGCCATATGTCCTATTCTATCACAGTTAAAACATTTCAAAGGTAGTTTTCCTTTATACTTACCTTTGCCTCTCGGTAACCTTCTGGCTAATAGTGCTTCAAACTCTTCTTACTTTCTGATTTCCTCATACAGTTTGTGTACCTCCTCCATGTTTTTGTGAAATCTTTCACTTTCTCCACTATGATTCCCTTCAGAGTAATTATAGTTTCTATCATTGTAATCATCAGATTCATCAAGATGAAAAGAACTAAATGCAGATTCAACTTTATTTACCGAAGACCCACTATTATCAAAATTACTTAATTCAAATGCATGTAGCTTACCAATAGTAGCATCCAAAGAAACTGGCATATTGGGTACAGACCTCAATTCATTGATTGCAGAGACTCAGATTGCATAAGCAGGTAGAAGGGTTCTCAATAACTTACTTGTGACATCCTTTTCTTCAATAGTTCCTCCTGCTCCTTTGATTTGATTGACAATCTCCTTTAGTCTTGTACTATACTGGGTTATGTTCTCACCTTCATTCATCCTCATAGATTCAAGTTGTCCTCTTAGACTATCCACTTTTTCTCTTTGAACATGTTCATCACCGCCATACACAGATATGAGCTTGTCCCACAGTGCCTTGGCATCATTGCAACCTTCTAGATCATTAAACTCCGAGTCAGTCAATGCAGATGTTATTTCAATCATTGCTTGAATATGTTCTTGCTTTGCCTTTATCTCTTCCATAGTCAATGAATAGGTGCTAGGTGTAATGAAATCATCCTCCAGATAATATACAGCATATTCTCCAACTCCTAAGGTGCAGCTTCATCCTTTTCTACCATGTAGAGAAACTTGACTTGTTTAGCTTCGGTGCATCCCCCTTATACATCTTTGGATCTTTTCCTCAAGTACCTTTAAACTTTTTCTTCTGGAATCCAAAGCTCTAATACCAATTGATATTTCTGATACTTAATGTAAGTACAGATGCCAAGTTAACAAGATGAGAGGGGGGGTGAATCATACAAACTTAATCTTCCATAAAAACAACAAATTCAACCTCAGTAACATATACTTCAACAATATAACAAAAACTGCTAAACATGCAAACTCATAAGCATATAAACATCATAACATTCATAACACTAGATTTAACGTGGAAACCCAAATAGGGAAAACCACTGTGGGATTTTGGACCCACTAAGAAATATACTCTTCTAGAGTATGCTCGGTTAAAAGCAAATCCTGTTAAAGATTACAAACACATTGCTAGATGTGACCCAGTTCAGGGATTTCCCCCAGATCTGTTAGGATCTTCACCTTGTTAGAGGTGACCTTGTTAAAGGGTTTCAAACACTCAATTAGAATGTCACCTTGCTAGAGGGTTTTATAAATAAGACTGTTAAGTCCACTTGGTTAAGAGATTTTCTGTCACTTCACAAAATAACAGTAATAAAAATCTATATGCAACTTCACATCTAAAATGCTAAATCAGATTCTTATTTGCTCAATACAATCTAGTCATAGGACTTATCTTGTCCCTCTGTTGGGCTTGGGCTCTATACTCTATTATTCAAACAGGTCTTCAAGCTTTTGTGCTCGGTAATCACTATGTAGCATCCCTATGCATACACTTGCCCGCATACATTGTTTATCAACAATTCCTTATTTATAAACAATTGCTAACTGCTTAATCTCCTTGATCACATATCCCATGATCAATCATAGCCATCAGATCTTCAAACTTGACCAGGTTCAATGTATCCTTTGATCTGAAAATGTTTTACCTTGACTTGGAACTTGCATACATTTCTTGGAACTTGTGCTAAGGTATTGCGGTTCAATCTGCGTTGTAGATCTTCCTGTCGATCTTCCATTGCCATAGATTCTTAACAAACTTCATGCATGACATACCAATCATTTAATCAATTCCAGCTCATCAGCTTCCTTCATTAAATAACGCTTTTAATCATTTAATGCATTCTATTACAGCTCGGTTGCAACTTAGTAAATACTAAACTTCACTCGGTAGACATTCTGCCTTCATTAATCGATAGCGATAACCTTAGGGTTTACTGACTAGGTTCCTTAGGGTTTACCGAGTAGGTTATTTGCTCAGTAATATAGTATAGTATTAACCTTACAATCAACAACATATGTAGGATATCAAAATAATCTAAACATCATGATCTCATCATTGTCTAACTGGGTAATAGTTGCCCATTGAATAACTTATTTCTCCCCTTATTCATCACATTCTTTCTGTGTCTTTTACTGACATCTTTATACTCATCAAATCATACTTCTTAAGATATGGCAACATCATACTGAATTAGAAAATCAATTTCTTGACATCAATGACAAAATAATAATATTAAGATAGTAAACATCCTTAATTAGTTATATCCATAATCATCAATAACCTTCTCAATATCCTAATTGAAATGCCAACAATCTCTTATTGTCTATTATAATGCCAACAGGTGGTTAAGAGGATATTTAGATACCTTAAGGGGACTGATGAGTATGGTCTTTGGTATCCACATAAGGGAGATTTAAAATTAAGTGTCTTCACCAATGCAGATTGGGCAGGGAACATTGATGACAGAAAGAGCACTAGTGGAGGTGCATTCTTTCTTGGAGATAGGACTGTGTCATGGACAAGCAATAAACAAAATTGTATCTCTCAGTCCATAGTTGAGGTAGAGTATGTGGATGTTGCAATCAACTGTACACAGGTAGTATGGATTAAGCAGATCTTGGAAGGTATCCAAGAAAAGGTGACTGAACTTGTAGAGATACATTGTGACAATACAAGTGCCATCAACATATCAAAAAACTACGTAATGCACTCTAAAACCAAGCATATTACAATAAAATATTATTGTCTTAGGGAATGGGTGTAGGAAAAAGAAGTTAGACTAGAATATGTGCCAACCAAGGAACATGTTGCTGACATATTCACCAAGCCGCTACCTAGGGATACTTTTGAGTATCTCAAAGGTAAGCTAGGGGTAATTCCTCTGTATGCTCTAAGGTGAGTGAAGATCAGAACAACATCAATCCGATATGATTTTCATAAATTTTTTATGTATTTGGGTTGATGATTATGGACTACTCCTGTTAGGGGGAGCAGTCATTGCAGTATGTGAAATAGGATGTCTAGACTACACCTTTGGCATTGTTGTCAAAGGGGGAGTGAAGTCTGATGTGACATGAATGGAAGCCAGTGAAAGGGGGAGTAAGATCATTACTCAAGATCAAACAGAGTAGCTGATCAGTACAACAGAAGTAGAAGTGATTGGTTGCTAAAAGAGAAGTTTGAAGTGTTGCCATCAATGCCAAAGGGGGATATTATTGGTATAATTGATGGTGTTGGCACAACTGGTTCATTAGTTAGTACTATCATTGACGACAAACATTTACGGGTGAATAAGGCCAAGCTCATAGGCAAGGAGGTGTGGTAACCGTCAATGGTTTACTCATGGTTGCAAATAGTATAGAGGATTTAATGCTTCCCTAATATGCATTAGTGACACACTTAAGAAGTGTGTTGGTCGAAGACTAATTGGTTGAAGGATAAACAAAGTAGTTGACCGGTCAGTCAAGCATCCAATAGGTTTTGAGATTAGTTTCTTAAACTGGCAGTTGAAATGATGATGTGGTCACAGGAGGTGACCCAGATTGCAGTTTAGTAGTCTTATGTATGACCAAAACACTCTGGACAGACAAGTGATCAGTTTGCTTGATGATCAGTGACTGGTGGCAAAAGATGAAGAATTACACTGGTGATACAGGTTGAAGGATGCTATCCACCGAGAATCTCATAGTAGTGACCGATAAGTTGGATGCAATGACCAAAGGTGAGTCAATCAGGGTGAGATATCATCAAACAAACTACTAGTGAAGTCTATAGCAGTTAATAACTAGTTAAGGCGAGATTTGTGCAGATTTTTCGGTTCACATTAAAAAGTCAGAACATGACCCAAAAGTTGCTAAAATTATGAGTTACGATGATAGATAAGGATGAGTTGCTGACGAGAATGATGGAGAGCACACAAAGAAAGTGCAAGAAGATTTGAATTTCAAATTTACCAAGTTTTAGGTTTGAACTCATTTAGGAAACAATAGTTATGTGTTGGCAAAACATGGTATAAAGGTTTTTGGAGAAAACCAAAAACTTTGATCGTAAAATTGCTAAGTGCAATCTAGAAGAGAGGTGATCCATTAAGGTGAGAAGAGTGCAGAACTGCTAAGTGAATAGAAGAGTGGTGAAGAGAGTGTGCAAAGATTGGATAGTGTGAAGAGTAGAGAAAGAATGCAAAGCACAAACAGAGTGTAGAGCAAGTGTAACCGGTGGTCAAAACAAAGAGCTTCAATTGGATCTGCTTAAGCTAAGAGTAGCTATTATATCAGATCATTCTCTCTGTTGTTTTCTAATAACTGCAACAGTAAAATCCATTAACCAGGTGGAATTTAAAAGGTCCCTTAACTGGGTGACATCTTAATTGATGATCCTAAGTCCTTTAACAAGGCTACCTCTAACAAGGTAAAGGTTCTAAATGGCCTTGAATAAAATCCCTTAACCGGGTGGCACCTAACAGTGTCTTTGTAATCTCCTAATAGGGATGGCTCCTCATCGGGCGTACTCCAGAAGAGCGCAGATTTTGTGAGTTTCTACTCACACCGTGGTTTTCTCCCATTTGGGTTTCCACATGATAAACCTTGGTGTTCATGTGTGATTGATTTTATGTGTGCATGTTTCTTATTAATGCTTCTTATACTAATAAGTGTTAAGTTTGAGTAGAGACTTTGATTAAGGTTAAATCTGGTAGAACTGGTCTAGTGTTGATTCATCCCTCCCCTCTCAGCACTGGTTAGGACCAACAATACAATCATTGATAAATTGTTCTCTGCAGTATGATCTAGATTGGTGATTTCATCGATAAGGGGTGTTACAAGTGTGGTTGTTGTTGCACCATAATATCAACATGCTAATGCCCAATACAACCAATAGACTTATAGAATCCACGGGAGGCGGTTAAGCCATGTCACAAACCCAAGTGTTGAGTTGCACAACACAAGGAGACCAAGGGCACACACCTTGCAACAATCCCCCCAGTGCAAGCAGGAGGTTTGAACCTGTGACCAAGCTCTGATACGACTTTTTACAAGTGTGGTTGTCGTTGCACCAAAATATTGACCTATTAATGCCCAATACAACCACTAGACTTATAGAATCCATAGGAGGCAATTAAGCCATGTCACAAACCCAAGCGTTGTGTTGCACAACACAAGAAGACCAAGGGCACATACCTTGCAACAAGGGGTTCATGAACAACTTGTGTAGAGGCATTGGGATCATGAGGGGGATTAGGAGAAATGGTAAGTTCATTTGAGAGGGAATCTTGTGAGGAACATGGAGGATTATGACATGGAGATGAAGGAATGGAGGGATCTTGATAAGAATCTAGAGAAATAATGGGATCTTTCTTAGGACATGAAGGTGAAGGAATACCTTGATCTTGACTTGGAGAGGGAGTATTAGGAAGGATGGAAGGGATGTCCTGATCTTGCTTAGGAGGTGGATGTTGGATGGGACTTGAAAGAACATCTTGCTCTTGAGATAAAAGGGTGTTATTATGAATGTAATAGAAAAGAACAAGGGGATCATCATAAGATTCTTGGTCAGTGGGATCTTGATAAAAAATTGGGTAGGATGGAAGGATTTGTTTTTTATCTTGATTTATTTCATGACTGATTTCTTCTGATCTTGGATTATCCTCTTGACATGGGGAAGAAGTTTGGATATGAATGGGAGATTTTTGGAAGGTTTTAACACTTTGGCCTAATGAGAAAGGATTTTGAATGAAACTCTCTAAAGTGGGTTTTCTTGGAAATAGAATATATGGTGGCATTGGATCTTGAATTTATGAAGCATGGAAATGACTAGCATCATGGCTTGGATTAGATTGGATTTGTATGATGGATAGTCCTTGGGAGATTGTGTTATTGAATAGAGATGGTGTGGACTGCTCTTGTGTGACTTCAGTGGATGAGGAAATGGCAGAAGATATGGAGACTACTTCAGGTGCAAAGTCTTGATGGGAAGATCCATTGCTAGACATGGGCAGATGATCATGTTCTGATTGTGTAATTGGTAGCGACACAATTTGTGGTGCTAAGAGTTGTGTTGTTTGTTGTATTGGTTGTTGGACTTGCATTGTTGGAATTGCATTATTGGATGATGAAAGGGTAGACAGATATGGTTGATTCAGACTTTGGTTGAAAGGGGTTTGATCTTCGTTGAAAGGGATTTTAATATTCCAGGTTGACATAATTGATATGATTGATATGCTGGGATGAAAGAAAAAGAAGGTTGACCCGACTCTAATGTTGGTTGAAGTGAAGTAGGAATGATTTTGTTGGAGAATAAATTTTGGCATGTTTGAATGGTTTCACAAGAGAAGGAATGCTGGCATGATAATGATTCCCTCATGGTTATCACTTCCCTCATCATTTTTTCTAATCGATCCCTATGGTTGTTACGACTAGTCATGTCTCTCATTTGTTTTTGCAAAGTCCTAATTTGTTGAGATAAAATCTCTATGGATGACAATGGAATAGGAATGGAAGGGATGAATTCTTCACCTTCCCTATGAAATGCATAATGTCATTCCATGATGTTTTCTTGATTGGTTTGGACCTAATATCGTAACAAATGAGATGTTTTCTCCATTTCTCTGAAAGTGGCAAATTTGTTTGATTTGTTGGTATTTGTTGGCATTTTTTATGTTTATGTTGTGATTGTCATTGATGGACACACACTTGTATTGAGATCCCCTTTATATGTATGAGCTCATTCTCAACTAGTATTTGTTCCAACTGATATGTTGTATACTAGTCTCTAGACTAGTGGTGATTTTGCAGAATGTGTTTCCCGGTCTGAAGCGGCATGTCAACCCCAAGCGGTTCGCAGATCACAAGCGGTACAAGGGAGCAAAGAAGCACAACACATTCTTACCAGTCTTCATTTTTGTCAAACCGGCAACCGGTATTTTGTATGAACCGGTAATACTCTGTGATGAGTTACCAACCGGCATTTTGTGATGAGTTAACAATCCATCGATTGTTTGACGATGCCGACACATTGATGGTGATTCTTGTGTCATGTTACTGAGTATGTCTAGATTCATTGGACCTAGGAAATTGTAATGTAATCCTATTGGACCAACATGAAATCAGATTCCTTTAAAAGGACATCATGTCTAGGGTTTTCGAGTTGTTGTTGCTATTGCTGAAAGGGTTAATGTTGAGCTAGGGTTTAAGGTGGAAGTTGAGAACGATCTTATCTGAGAAGATCAAGTTGTAATTGTGAGAGAGAGAGAAGACTGAAGTAATGCTGGAATGCATTAGCTGTGAGCAATACTGGATCTAACCAAGCAGTTTGTGCTATTAGATAGATCAAACACTTGTCGATTACTCACATCTTTGACAAGTTTGTAGCCCTTAACCGGGTAGGCCTCAAAGCCTTTGTAAAATCCTCTAACAAGGTGGTTCACACATGTGAATCTAAAATCCTCTAACAAGGTAGTCTTTAATCGGACTTATCTCCTAACAGGATCTGTTCTGGTGAAGAACATTGTAAGACCTTAACCGGTCTGGTTTCTATTCTACAGATAGTGACTTGTGAGTTCCATCTCACTGTGGTTTTTCCCAGATGGGTTTCCAAGTCAAATATCTTGTGTTATGGTTGTATTTATTTTGTGGGTGAATGCTTTATTCACATTTTGGTTTGCATGTGTGGTAACCAATTTGACTATTAGACTGCTTTACCGGTTTATCTTTAGACTGTGTAAGTGTTTTAGTGTAGATATTTTTGGCATAATAATTCACCCCCCCCCCCCCCCTCTCAGTATTCATCAATTGGTATCAAAGCCAACCTTTCTATAAGTTTAACCACTTGGAAAGAGATATGGGGGAATACACCTTGAGGGAACTTACTCAACGACTCTCTAAGTCTGAGCAAGCCTATGATGATCTTATGGTCAAATACAAGGCATCTCAAGCAAAAAGGAGAGAACATGCAGAGAGGCTAATGGAACTATCTGAAAGTAGTTCTGAAGATGAAGCTAACATGGAAGCCATGATTGCTGAAGTGAATAAGCTAAATGATTCAAACTCCAATCTGAGAAAGGAGTTGGAAGGACTGGCTATTTGGTTTAGTCAAGAGCTTGAGAACCGGAGAAAAGCTGAAGATCTGGTAAAAGACAGAGATCATGAGATCTCCAAGTTGAAACATGAGATTAGTGCACTAACTGCTCGCCTTCATGAGAGTAGAATGGAAAAAGAAGACATGCAAGGAGAACTGAACATTGCCATCTCAAAAAATGCAAGTCTAATGGAGACAAACACTGCTATTTCCAAAGAACTCTTTGAGTCAAAGGAAATACTTGCTAAGTTTGACAAAAGCACTGTCAAGCTAGAGCAAAAGCTTGAGTCATCTAGACCGGCAAAGAATACCAATGGTCTTGGTTTCTCTGGACATGAGGAAGGAGAATCCTCAGGAACAAATGCTGAAGCATCAAAGAAGCAACCGACACTCAAAGGAAAAGGTAAGCAAAAATTCAAACCTGTTTGCTTTAACTGTCTTAAAGAAGGACATGCTACCAATGTATGTAGGAGCAAAGCCTACAATAATTTTCCTTATTTTATCAACAATGTACCTAGATCAAATAAGTTCAATGGTCATTGTTATGCATGCAACAAGTTTGGGCATAGAGCATTTGAATGCAGGTCTGTAATGGATAACACTGGAAGATATCCTTAGAGGACCCAAGGAACTGGTCCTGAACTTTTTATGAACCGGAACCATAACCGGTTTAATATCTTCAATCATCAGTCAAGAAGCGGTGGTCATCAAGCGGCAACCGGATGGAGAGAAAGTTGTATGATCTGTCATGGTCATGGTCACACTGCTGCAACATGCAGAAGGAAGAATAGAAACATGTACAATGCACCTTGGAGAACACCTGGACTTGTTTGCTATCACTGCAACAAACCGGGTCACATTGCAAGATTCTGTAGAAGCAGAAAAAGTATATCTGATGATATATCGGTCACTCAGGAAGGAGAAATAGATGTTGAAAAAGTTCAAGGAGACATGAAGAAAACATGGAGGAAGAAACCAACAATGTCGGAAGAGGAACCAGTTTCTGCACCTAGTGTGGAAATATCGGAACCGGCAAACTAAGCCTCAAAGGCTTAGGGGGAGCAAACAGCAAAATGCTTTTGAACCCCTGGTTAACACCGGTAAAAGACCTTAACCGGTATGCTATACCTGTCACTTGGCAAAAGACCAGAAATGGTAAAAAGGCAAATTAGGGTTTACGCCCTAATAGAGGAGCATTAATGATGGTAGGTGAGAGACATGTATAAATGCATTTTTCAAATCATTTCTCACTATTTGTTTTCGAGCGAAGAAAAGTTTTCAAGTGCAGAGAGAAGAAAAGGCGATTTGAGCTAAGATTTCAAGAAATTGGATAACCTTGAAAGAGATTCAAATTTAGTTTGCAAGCGGTAGTGGAGAACTTAAAGCGGTGATTTGGCATCCGACAGAGAGCGAAGTGAAGCAGAATCTAGAAGCCCTAAATTCGCGTTTGAAAGGTATTTTTTGTGTTCTTGAAATACTCTTCAATGGCTTCCGCATCTCATACCAGTTCAAGTACATCAATTGAGTCGAAAAGTTTTATTCAGAGGAAGTCAAAATATAATGCTTTGTCACAAGTCCCGGCTGGAGTCATAGTTGAAAAAGGAATTTCTGATTATATTGATTGCAAAATAGAAGACCTAGGGTCTTTAGCCATTCATACTCAGTTAGGTCTATTTTGCGGAAAGGAAAAAAGGATCAAACTATAGTTCAGTATCTTGGAGAAGAAGAAACTCCATAATGCAGCATATTTTCTAGAGGACTTCACAGAGGATCACATCAAGATCATCTTGAGCAGAGTCCATGGTGACAAGATGTACCTGGAGAGGACACATGATATCACGCCTGAGGCAATTTATGCAGTCACAGGTTTCAGCAACACAGGGGAAGTACCAGCCCTGAGAACGGTAAGCAAAACGGAAATGACCAAGCTCACCGGTTTGACAAGTGATTCACGAGGTATGACAGTTAATCCTATCAAGGATGATCTGGTGAAATATGCCTGCATGGTGATAGGCTACAGAACATTCTCAGCCAGTAGGATTAATTTTGTATCTGCTGCAGCAGTAAATGTCGCTTACTAGATAATTAAAGAGGATAAATCATTTGACCTATGCACCGGTATGCAAAGGCAACTCCTGTTAAATCTAAAAGCAATCATAAAGGACAATTCACTGAGGTTTAAGTTTGGACAACTACTGGTAGGGTTGTTTTTCTATTTCCAAGGCTACTTTCCGGGTGTAGGAGATGTCCAGTGGTCCCTTGACCAACTGGTAACCAAGCAGATAAAGGAAAGTGTGCAAGCCATTGGAACCAGATACCCTGAGGTACTGAACAAATACTTTGATGAGTTCAGAAGAAAGATGAGTCAGAGGGTATGAATCTCAGGTGACATAGTGAAGAAATATGAAGATGACATCTGTTTCACTATTTAGGTGGACAAATGTCTAATGGAGGTTGTTGAGCCTAGAATGGAGGAAGTGGACCCAATGGGCTATGAGGTTATGTATGACATGCTGAAAGGGTATGCCTCAACCGTTATTGCCTCGCCTCTTGATCCAAAGGCTAAGAGGACCGGAACCTACTTGGAGAGGATTGCACCGGCTGAAGAACCATTGGAGAAGAAGGGAAAAGAATCGGCAGCTAAGAAAGCTAAGGCAGTGCCTACAACATCGGCACCAGCTACCACTGCAACTCCAACAGTGACCAAGCAGTCACCGGCAAAGAAGAAACCAGAGGTAACACCAGCAAAAGTCTTCGAAAGAAAGAGGAAGACTAAGGCAAATGAACCGAACTCTGAAGAAACCAAGTCTGATGAACAGCCAAAGAAGGCTAGACAGACCAAGAAGATGAAGAAGAATGAACCGGCAACATCCGCACTAGTAAATATAGATATCTCCTCTTACAAACCTTTGACACATTTTCAAAGAACAATAAAGAATATTAGGAGAAAGTTACTTCATGATTTAATAGATTATTATGATGAATTCAATAGTGAAGAAAAAGATGAAGTACTGCAGGAAATCATTCTTTATTTATGTAAAAATGACTGGTCACCATCAGAGATTAAATCTCAGACATCGGATTCAAAGCATTGGATAACAAATGGTGCATTTCCATTGAAAAGGAACAAGAGATTAGGGAGAAAGTTTTTGCACGGTACTTCCCCGAACTCTCAAATTCAGAATTGTTTGATGTGTTGGATCAAAATAAAGGTCTCTTCTTCACAAGGAGAAGAAGACTCTGGTTGTTGGAGGGGAGAGTTGATGATGTAGAATAGGATACACATCAGCATATGGCTCATGCTATTAGCTCTCACAAAGCACGAATGGACAACCTCCAAGCGGAAAAGGAACCGGTTATTTCCAAACCGGATGAGGTTTTTGATGAGGAAGGAAACCTGGTGGAAGAACCAGTCAACACTATCGATGTCGATGCCCTGGATGTAGAAGATGTCACTCAAGACATACCTTCTGAGGGTAGTGAACATGGCCAACAGGTCGATCAAGGTGGTGAACAAGCTGTGGACACACAGCAAGTGGCAAAAGATCGGGAAGAGAAAAAGAAGAAGGATGAAAATGAGAAACAGAAGAAAGAGAAAGAGAAGAGAAAATAGGAAGAGGAGAAAAGAGGAAGAGGAGAAAAGAAAAGATGAAGAGAAGAAGAAACAAGAAGAAGAAAGGAAGAAGAAAGAAGAAGAGGACAAGGAAGAAAAGAAGAAGAAGGAAGAAGAAGAAAAGAGGAAGAAGGAAGAGGAAGAAAAGAAGAAGAAAGAAGAGGAGAAGAAGAAGAAGAAGGAAGAGGAAGAGACGAAGAAAAAGGAAGAGGAAGAGAAGAAGAAGAGGGAAGAAGAAGAAAAGAAAGAGCAGAAGAGAAGAGTAGAGGAGAAGAAAAAGGCAGAGGAAGACAAGGAAGAAGAGAAGAGAAGAGAAGCGGAAAAGAAGAAAGCTAAAGAAGACAAGGAACGAGAAGCGGCAAAAAGCTCTCAGGTGGAGACTCCGAAGGCAACCGGAAGTCAACCCTCACCAGTTGATCTCTCTAGTCCTATCGATCTCCAATCTACAAGTGAGTCAGATCTTATGTAGAGCATCAAGGTTTCTTAAGAGTGCCTTGAGATTATTTACAGGAAAAAGGAACAGGACATCATTCAGGCAGCTGTAGACACACTTACCGGTTTAATCCCTGGTACTAATCTTCCTGACACTGATTCATCACTAGCACAACTCAAACTTCTGTGTACTGTAGTGGATGATTAGGTGCAGAGTCTAGAAGAAGCAGCAGAGGCCAATGTAAAGAAAGAGCACCAAAAGGCTCTTAATGTTGCTCTAGTGAAGAAGTTGAATGAGCTTAGGACTGAACTGCTAAAGGATCAAAAGGACATAAGGAATGCCTTGGATGAGGGAAACTTGCTACTCAGCAAAATCTGTCAACCTCATCTGTTCTGTGATGATGTGCTAGCCAAGAAGAAACAGCTTCAAACGGACTTACAGTCCTACTTGAGTACATTCAAGACTCCTTACGACTCCTTTGCAGCATATGGGCAAACCGTTCACCGGTTCCAGATCCAGTCAGCCAAGATGGAGCAAGAGATCAACACAAGGTCTAGGGATTTGCAGGAGCTTCAACTGGTATTACTTCCATGACGGCAAATTCTCCAGAAATGTTATCTGAACCTGGATGCCTTGATAGTCACATAGGAACTAAGCACAATAGATGCCATGGAGGAACAGGTATCACAAATGCATATAGAGAAGGAAGTGGTGACCTCCCTACTTGAGTCCTCGTCCCTTTCCATGAAACAATTTTTCCAGGACTATAAAGCGGTTTTTGACAAGTATTATTCATTATTGTCATAAACTCTTATATATAGATATATATGGAAACAGGTTTTTCAAAGGTACTTTGTCATTGTTGGCAAAGGGGGAGAAGTATATTTGGTTTTTGGTTTTAAAATTTTGAAATTTTGATATATCAGGGGAGAAGTATATCAGAGGGAGAAGTATTTGTTTTGAAATTTTGATATATGCTATGATATATGCTATATGCTCTGATGATTATGCTCTGTATGCAAAATTGCTATACACTTTGTTGATTAAGGGATAGTGTATATGCTTAGGGGAGCAATTTTGTTAATGGCAAGTTTTTGTTGTAAAACACTTAGATGTCAAAATTTTATTTTCCTAAGTGTTGCCATCAATGCCAAAGGGGGAGATTGTTGGCATTTTTTATGTTTATGTTGTGATTGTCATTGATGGACACACACTTGTATTGAGATCCCCTTTATATGTATGAGCTCATGCTCAACCGATATTTGTTCCAACTGGTATGTTGTATACTAGTCTCTAGACTAGTGGTGATTTTGCAGAATGTGTTTCTCGATCTGAAGCGGCATGTCAACCCCAAGCGGTTCGCAGATCACAAGTGGTACGAGGGAGCAAAGCAGCACAACACATTCTTACCAGTCTTCATTTTTGTCAAACCGGCAACCGGTATTTTGTATGAACCGGTAATACTCTATGATGAGTTACCAACCGGCATTTTGTGATGAGTTACCAATCCACCGATTGTTTGACGGTGCCGACACATTGACGGTGATTCTTCCGTCGTGTTACTGAGTATGTCTAGATTCATTGAACCTAAGAAATTGAAATGTAATCCTATTGGACCGACATGAAATCAGATTCCTTTAAAAGGTCATCATGTCTAGGGTTTTCGAGTTGTTGTTGCTATTGCTAAAAGGGTTAATGTTGAGCTAGGGTTTAAGGTGGAAGTTGAGAACGATCTTATCTAAGAAGATCAAGTTGTAATTGTGAGAGAGAGAGAGAGAAGACTGAAGTAATGCTGGAATGCATTAGCTGTGAGCAATACTAGATCTAACCAAGCAGTTTGTGCTATTAGATAGATCAAACACTTGTCGATTACTCACATCTTTGACAAGTCTGTAGCCCTTAACCAGGTAGGCCTCAAAGCTTTTGTAAAATCCTCTAACAAGGTGGTTCACACATGTGAATCTAAAATCCTCTAACAAGGTAGTCTTTAATCGGACTTATCTCCTAACAGAGATTGAGATTCCTAACAGGATCTGTTCTGGTGAAGAACATTGTAAGACCTTAACCGGTCTGACCTTAACCGGTCTGGTTTCTATTCTACAGATAGTGACTTGTGAGTTCCATCTCACCGTGGTTTTTCCCAGTTGGGTTTCCACATCAAATATCTTGTGTTATGGTTGTATTGCTTTTGTGGGTGAATGCTTTATTCACATTTTGGTTTGCATGTGTGGTAACCGGTTTGACTGTTAGATTGCTTTACCAGTTTATCTTTAGACTGTGTAAGTGTTTTAGTGCAGAGATTTTTGGCATACTAATTCACCCCCCCCTCTTAGTATTCATCAGTATTAACAAACTTGTTTGAGTTGAGATTGGGTTTGATTGATTTCTTTGATTATGTTTTGAATGTTTGAAGTGTGACTTTCTAAAAATGATCATAACACATCAACAAGTAAAAAGGTACCCATAAACAAAAGAAAGCATGTTTAATAGGATCTTTTCAAAACCTTTTTGTTTTTGGTAGGATCTTTTCAAATCCCAATGTTTTCGATAGGTTTTGGCCAAACGATAACACATCAAGCAGACTCTCCTAAGGTCAAAAGGTCATGAATAATACCACAGCCCACATCTTGATACTTCGTCAACTCAAACAACCCTGTCACGCCCTAGGGTGCCCCCATTTTTTTGTCTTTTGCTAGAAGTTGAACCAAAGAGAATTGCTCCTCAATTGGCTCATTTTCCTGGGAGATATATGGTGAGTGTCTTGGGGGCAGATTCTTCTCCACCCTTGCACTATGATACTATAAGTGTCTGGTTACAGACTCAGATTGCCCTCTAGTTTCTAAGGATATTAGTCAAGGTTCCATTCAAGTGGTCATAATCAACAGCATTTTCCACTACATTAAGGGAGGTCTCCCAGTTTGTAGAGGTTACACTCTACAAATTTTCTCGTACCATATAGGCACCGAGGGAGGCATAACGTCATTATGACAACATGTATCACTCATTTCTTACAATTTTCATTGCAAACACATTTAATTTAAGTGGCTTGGATTACTTGGCTTTAGTCATTACCACTTAGGTTGTTCCCTCTCACTTGGCCTTATGGGCTACTCGGGAGGAAGACCTTCTAAGGGTTTTATCCTAATGCAAAATTGATAGAAAGCATGAAAAAGGTGGGTATAGCTTTTTGGTCACCCAGTTAAGGGGAGAGAATATGCCTATCACCTTGAAAACACAAAGAACAAGAGTTATTTTTATACCTTCATTGCAACACTGTCTAAACTATTTGGAGATGTTGCTCCAAAAAAAGCATGGTGTTCACTTTAACCAACTTAGAAATGATGATATAAAGTAGGTTTGTTGTTGTTCCTTTTAAAAGCACAAAAATAAAGATTAGCTAAAATAGGTCTAGCTATCCCTACAAAAATCCATGAAGATGTTAGCACATTGTGGGCTCACAAGCCTAATTTGTCCTTCAATTACAGATTTGACTCCACAATTTATGAGAACAAAATATTTTATTAAAAAAGAATCAAGAAAAGACAGAACATAAATGCTCTACTGGCCTCTGATAAATGCGAACCATCCTTTGTACAAATGTGAATTGATTGCAACACAATTGTGAATTACTATGTAGACATATGCAAATTTCTATCTACACAAATACAAAATGATGTCTGCACAAATGCGAATTAAGACACATAAATAAAAGACAGAAGATAGAATCAATCAATTATGACATGAGATGAATATATTATCATATTTTTCATGATCTCAATGCCATCAAACATGTTGAATTTTTCCAGGTAGTTCTACACAAAATGATAATATCGGGATAGGGCAGTCATTTCTTCGAGATGTTGAAACCTCTTTTCTGCTCTTATCCACTATCAATGTGCTCTTCTTTGTCTTTTGTGTTCATTTCTCGTTCTAGAACCTGAAATTTTGAAGGTTACTCTTCCTTCCACAGGGTTAGATACATCTTATGCATAAAAAGAAATAATTTCAGAATTGAAATATTTTTATGGGTTGTCAACGCAAGTGAATGGAAAGAAAAAATGACAATCAAAATTGAAATTGTGGCATATCCTTGCAAATGTGAATTAGTTTTGACAAATGCGAATTGACGTCAACACATATGTGAACCACTGTTAGCACAAATTCAAATTGTTGTGAAAAAATGTGAATTACTGCACATACAAATGCATAGCATTTTTCTTGTATCCGTATAGAATCTGCAAAATCATAAAAATGACATCAGAAGGTTATTTCATGTCGGGTTCACCATTTGTTTCAAGATGCATCATACATCCTCCAAAGTGATCGACGCCTCTCCAGTAGGTAAATGAAAACATCATATCTCTGAATGCCAACGCTCAACTAATGTTGTGATCATGGCCCTGTTGGCTATAACCTCGGGCAAGTGCAATACATGATACAAACAAACTTGTCGAACCACGGCAACATCCTCGACACTCAACTCCAATTGAAGATTGAGACCCTTAGGCCTTGTCTGTCTACATACTAATACACTCACATTCTCTTGCAAGTGAAAACACAAAAAAGTCAGACAGAGTATTCACATGACAAATTTCTATTATACATGATTGAAAAATCAAATTTTACAACAAATATGAATTAATTGTTACAAATGCGCATCATTAATAACAAATGTGAACCATTAAGATCAATTATGCATCACTATTGACAAATGCACATTACTATGAGAAAATGCGTATCAACATGGATGAATGCGAACTGGTAGAAACGAATACGAATTAAGACACAACAATAAATGACAAAAGATAGAATCAATCAATGATGACATGAGATTAATCCATTATCATATTTTTCATGATCTTAATATCATCGAACACCTTGAATATGTCTAGGTACTTCTGCACAATATGATAATATCGGGATAGGGCAGTTGTTTCTTCGAGATCTTGAAACCTCTTTTTTGCTCTTATCCACCATCGATGTGCTCTTCTTTGTCTTCTATGTTATTTTCTCTTTCTGGAACATGAAATTTTGAAGGTCACTCTTCTTGCCATAGGGTTAGACACATGTTATGCATAAAAAGAAATTTTTCCAAAATTGAAAGAATTTTATGGGTGGTCAACACAAGTGAATGAAAAGCAAAAACGACAATCAAAATTGAAATGGTGACTTATCCTTGCAAATGAGAATTAGTTTTGACAAATGTGAATTGATGTTAGCACAAATGCAAACCACCGTCAGCACAAATGTGAATTATTGCACATACAAATGCGTAGCATTTTTCCTGTACCCATATAGAATCTGCAAAATCATAAAAATGACATCAGAAGGTTATTTCATTGTCGGGTTCACCATTTGTTTTAAGATGCACCATACATCCTCCAAAGTAATTGATGCCTCTCCAGTAGGTAAATGAAAAGAACATGTCTTTGAATGACAGTGCTTAACTAACGTTGTGATAATGGCCCTGTTGGTTGTAACCTCAGGCAAGTGCAATACATGATACAAACCAACTTGTCAACCCAAGGCAACATCCTCGACATTCAACTTGGATTGAAGATCGAGACCCTCAGGCCTCATTTGTCTGCATACTAATACACTCACATTCTCCTGCAAGTGAAAACATGAAAAAGTTAGACAGAGTATTCACATGGCAAATTTCTATCATACATGATTGATTAATCAGAGTTTACAACAAATGAGAATTAATTGTTATAAATGCGCATCATTAATAACAAATGTGAACCATTAAGATCAATTGCACATCACTAGTGAGAAATGCGCATTACAATGAGCAAATGCACATCAACATGGACAAATGTGAACTGATAGAAACAAATGTGAATTAAGACACAAAAATAAAAGACAAAAGACAGAATCAATCAATTATGACATGAGATGAATCCATTATCATATTTTTCATGATCTCAATGTCATCGAACACATTGAATCTGTCCAGGTACTTCTGCATAATATGATAATATCGGGATAGGGCAACTATTTCTTCAAGATCTTGAAACCTCTTTTCTGCTCTTATCCATCGTCGATGTGCTCTTCTTTGTCTTCTGTGTTCTTTTCTCTTTCTGGAACCTAAAATTTTGAAGGTCACTCTTCTTGCCATAGGGTTAGACACATCTTATGTATAAAAATAAAATTTTCTAGCATTGAAAGATTTTTTATGGGTTGTCAGCACAAATGAATGAAAATACAAAATGACAATCAAAATTGAAATTGTGACTTATCCCTACAAATACGAATTAGTTTTGCCAAATGCAAATTGATGTTAACACAAATGCGAACCACTGTCAGCACAAATGTGAATTGTTGTGAACAAATGTGAATTACTACACATACAAATGTGTAGCATCTTTCCTGTATCTGTACAAAATTTGTAAAATCATAAAAATGACATCAAGAGCTTATTTCATGTCGGATTCACCATTTGTTTCATGCTTAAAAAACATAAATGCTAAAATAGGAAATAAGGACACTCATAGAATCCTTCTATTAAAGAAAATTCAAACATAAATCAATGAAATAAGATGCATGAATGAAAGAATTAAATAATGAACATAATTGAAAACCCCCTCAATTGCATTGTAGCTTCCATTGCTCTTCACCAGAATTGTGTGGTTGATTGACTCTTAGGTGTTGCACTGGAATTCCTGCATAAGATAGACACAATAATTTTGAAGACTGTGATTCTCTGATTCTAGATTCTAGATTCTAGATTCTAGATTCTAGGAAAATTGATGTGAAATGAGGTTGAATTTATAAATTTTTTAGATAGATTGGGTGAGAAATTGAACTGAAGTGTTGATTGATACTTAAACTGATTTTGATTGATCAGTTAAGTGGATTGATTGATCTGTTAACTCATTTGATTAATCTGTTAACAAGATTGATCAGATAGTTGACTCAATTGATTGATTAGAAAATTGAATTGATTAGGAAGATGACTAAATTGATTATCTAGTTGACTAGATTGATTGAGGAGAAGATTGAATTGATTGATTAGTCAAAAAGGTGATTTGGAGTAAAAGGGGGGATTGGAGAGTTAACTGATTTGATGAGCCAGACCTGATTTTCAACATGTGTTGTAGGATTTTGAATTGAAATTCAATTTCATTCTTATTTGGATTTGATTTTTGAATGATGAAATGCACATGAGATTGACTGAAATTTATTGAAATTCAGATTTGGTGAAATGTGAATTTGGGAGAAATGAAATTAGATGAAATTAATGAAAATTCAAATTTGGGGATTTGGAAGAATAAGTTAATTAATTAAATAATTTAAATAAAATTATTTAATCTTTAGAAATATAATTAATTAAATAATTATAAAGATGATTTAATTAGGGGAATTAATCACAATTAATTAAATAATTAATATTTGAGAATGGGGGTTAATGATGAATAAAAAGAAATTGGATAATTAGTAATGAGAAAGGTGATGATTTGAATTAATAAGAAGAATTAAATAGCTTAATTAAATAATTAAATAATTATTCAATTAATTAGGACGAATAATTAGTGTGTGATTAATGAGACATTTTTAGGTGTCTACACTTTGTATTTCAGTAGGATTGGTGTCTTAACTATTGAGTTAGTGCTCATATCTTTATGTTGGGGATTGGTGTCTCTAGTGGGTTGGTGCCTACAAACACAATAGTTGATTGGTGTCCCTAGTAGGCTGGTGCCTACTTTAAATTGTAAGTGATTCATTTATTTATGAGGATGGATTTGGGCAGTAGATCCAAGCAACTAATCTTATCATGGTTTTTCCCCTCTTGGGTTTCCATATGTATCTAGTGTTTATTGTGTGGATGTGTATTCTTTTATGCTGTTTAATTGCTACATGATAAGAAGATTGGATTAAGTTACTTTGATGTTTCATGTTCTATGGTTGGAAAAGTGGTATTTGATGATTATTGTTTTATTGAGTTGAAATTGGGATATATTGATTCACCCACCCCCTTAGTATATTGTGTGCCCTTCAATTCGTATCAAAGTTAAGTTCCTCGGATAAAGCTTAATATCTTGAGGTAGATCTAAGACAACACACTTAATAGCTTAATATTATTATCAATTGATGCAAATATTCTTCTTTGGATCTAATTTTTCTATTAGTCATTTCCCATTCAATTACTCTATTTTTTATGTTATAAAACAATGGAGAACTTATTAAATGGGAAGACACTTCAAAGTTAATATAGATAATGCTAGTTTAAATATTCTTTAGAACATATATTATCTTATGAAGAGCAACAAAAAATGGTCACTAATATATTGGGATATGAATTTGAGATTGTATATAAGAAAGGGAAGGAAAATGTTGTGGTTGATGCCCTATCTAGAAAGGATGAGATGGATGAAGCTTTATTGTGTCATTTCAATATTACAAGTAAATTAGGTACCAGAAGCCAAATTAGAGTGACAAAATGATGTTGCTATAAGTAATCTAATTCCACAATTTTATAGAATGATTCCAATAGTCATTATAAACTGTTTTAATGTAAGGAAGATGCCTTGTGATATAAGGGGTAATTGTACCTATGCAAGAATTTCGTTCTTAAAAAAAAGATTCTCATAGAGCTTCATGAATCTCTCTCTCAAATCTTAATAATTCAAGAGCAATCAAGTTGAGAAGTATGAAAGCATCATAAAAAATGCATAAATCTACTATCAAGTATCATTTATTTTTTATGATTCATCATTATAATAGTGTTGTACTAAACTTTTGTTGGGATTAATGAGATCAATTCAACATCACCTTATGTGAGATTCAAGTAAGGGTTTCATGCCCAAGGTAACCATTTTAATTTATGTTGTTTATTTGCCTCTTATTGTAAGGGAGTATGTAATAATTTTCATCACCATTCATTATTGTTGTGGAGGTGAGATCACCAACATGGAGTTTGACTTAGGTAAGCCCCTATACAACATAATCTATTCCCCTCTTTCATGTGTATAGGTACATATAGAGAAAATAGTGACAAATAGTCTCGGACTTTGAGCAACAAAAAAATCAAACGCTAGAGCTGGGCACTAGTGTCTAAACATTATTTCTTGAAATTTTAAGGTCAACAGTCTAGTAGCCTCTTGACCCCATTTCCAATACCATTTTATGATGGAACAACCTCCAGGACAATAACGTCTAGCACTTTAGTCTGATGCAATCACCATCAAATGTGAGCACCAAGTTCTTCTTTGTATCTCATTTATAGATATGTAACTTTCCCATGTATTTCTATTCAATATTTTTGTACTCTATCAATCTTGCTCAATTTATCCCTCTGTATCCTTTTTCATTACACACATAATCAACTAGTCCAAATTAAATTGCAATCAACAAAAGTTCAAGTCAAAGACATCATGACTCTTTCTCGTGGATAGAAAACCAAGCCCGCTTACATCTCTAATGTTGTATGGGAGAAGTATTGACCTAGGTTAATGCATTGGTTACTCTGAGGTTTCTTTTCCTACACATCAAATATCTACATTGTTTTATTTCATAACAGTAGTCTCGGTGGATAGATTGGCTACCACTACTAGAATGCTTGATTAGCTTGAGGAAAATGATTCTTTGATGAGGGGGTATGCTATGCCCTTAATCTTAGAGTATATACAATGTTATGAGTAGTTGGCTTGTTGCTATCTTAACTCTTAATTAAGTCATATTAACATTATTATTGCTATTTAGCTATTTAGGCCATCTTAATTCTTATATGTGGTTATCTAAGTTGGGTTGGGTAATATCCTAAGCATAAGTAGGGTATATATAGAAGGTAGTGAGTATTTTTTTTTTATCATTAGATTGTGAATTAAGGTTTATTGGAGATATTTGGAGGCTTTACCCCTAGAAGTGACTTGTTATTCTTAGCTATTATCAATAATTTTTAAGCATATTTTATATTATATCATTCTCTTGTGTAAGTTATTTCATTACACAATGACTACAACTACTTAGAAATCATGTCAAATATAGTTAGAAGATGGAGGAGCACACATTGTTAGATTAAAAAAGATCAACAATCATTGAATACATTGATCTTCATCACACTTCAAACTTGCTAAGGTAGTCTATACTCACATACATAACCAATCCTCAATCACTTAGAAGACACAAATGAACCATTTAGCTTGGGTATTTGTCAACAAGTTAACAAACATGTAGAAGAAAAAGGTAAAAACTAAGGCAAGTATTTTGAATTTCTCAAGAGGCATTATAAATAGATTTCCAGGAATGCAAACCAAACTCTCAAATAAGGAAACAAAGAAGGAAAATTCACATCGAGATAAAAGATTTTTACCAAACCTCAACAAATCGATCTTGACAAAAATTACTTTAACCAAGACAAAATTACTGAAAATAAATAATTAAAAAAAAAAAGAAAAAAAAACAATTCGTAAAACCATAATTAATATTTCTTAAATCAAATATCAAACCAATCCCATATGAAATTTGATAACTCCTTCACTTGAAGTCCAAAGATTCTAATGACCAGGGGTAAAGTGGGTGGCTATTGGTACATGTGAAATTTATTAATGAGTTTTTAGTTGTCATTTTTTAGTTTCTGCAAAATTAAAAATTGAAAGATTAAATGAGAAAGAAGTGAACGATAATTGAAACATAGAGGATAACTGATACTCTTCCCTTACCATACTTAACATTTCCTTCCTAAGAAATACCCCACTTTCTTTTTCAAGAACATTCAAATTTAGGAAAAGTGCACCTAACTATATCATGGATTTTGTCTCCAACCAAGACAATTAGGTAATCTGCATGCCCACTAAGAATAAGAATGATAATTGTGTGCCCAATTATGTATGTATGCATGTAGAGTAACTTAGACTTGAAATTACAAACAAAAGTTTGTTGAAACAACAAACAACATGAGTTGGCAAGCATGCAAAATTGCTTTCTTACTCACTTGAGTACGTTGCATACCAAAGAGCATGCAAACTTTAGTCAACCTTACCGTAAAAAGATTGTTTGAAGAATTCAGTGCGAAGAATCAAGTAAATCACATGAACAAAACTACTTATTTGTGTAAGCTTTTAATTAATAATTAGTTACTGCGCCAGCATTGGGTAAAAAGACGTTGTCAATTGACAATAGCTTTTGACCTACCTTCACCCATGTGACTCTTGACGTACTGAAAATGACAACGCAAGCGTGTGGCATAAATGCTCTAATTGCTTAAGAATATAATATTGTATCTTTTTTAAGTATTGAACAAAAAAGTTATAATTAATAATAAAGGGATATTATAAATTTAAGTGGAATCATGTGGGCTCATTAATAATATTAAAGTTATTCTATATAATGATACTATCTATTCAGACATCATGATGCATCATATATGTTTGTGAGAAACATTTGTATTCATTAGATATTTTTTCTATTTTTTTTTTAATTGAATAAAGAAAATTTATTAGAATATTGTCTTATTAGAAAGAACAACTTTGAGATAGTTGAACTTTCATCAATTCTACTGAAAACAAAATTTGATTTGCATGTCGTTAAAATTTTTCTTTAAAATGCTGCAAAATACACTAGCTCTCAAACTTACTTTTATATATATATATATATATATATATAAAAGTTGATTTGTTCGAGTTCAAGAATCCTAGAGATGGTAGGGACCCTACTGATAAGATATAGTAGGGGTAGTAATGAGAGCTATACATCTATCCTAGGGGCTCTACAACCTACCATATAAAGGGTTGAATTGGTCTTTAATAGAATTTAATGAGGAAAGGGTTGTTAATATAGTTGAGACGACCACTCCGACCATATAGGGGAAAGGACCAGTAGTTGTGCACCCTAACTTCGCGCTTCTCAAAATCCTACTTGGAAATTTCAAATCACTCTGATTTTTTTACAATAGCTTACTTGGCAAGTCCACTACTTATAACTAAGGTTTCAGGGCCACATCATCAAATATGATGCCACATCAGCATGCTTTTTGCCAAGGTGTCCAAAACAGCCCCCCCAAAAAGTGAGACCAATAGGCATGCGAAAGAGACCCCAATAATTGTGCAGCTGATATGGCATCACCTGATTGGTTACTTTTTACAATATTAGTACATTTCTTAACAACTATTGGTACATTTTCTAACAACTGTTGGTACATTTCCTAACAAAAATTGATATTTTTTGTTTCAAACAATAGATTTTATTTGTTCAATTTTTGGAACAAAAGGTATCAACAACCCTCACAACAATTGGTACATGCTCAACTATTGAATCATTTCCCATAGTCAACTCCATGACATATTGCCCTTTGCATCCTTCTATATATATAATTATATAATAAATATATTTATATAATATAATATACAAAAATATTATATTGCAATATACATTTATATTATACTCTATTATATATATGATATATTTATAATATATATTATTAATAACATATTCTATATTTTTAGAAGCATTAATACACCACTTTCACTAGAGCATTTGACTAGAAGGACAATGAAGTTGATAGAGCATCATTGATAAGGGATCATTTGGACAAGATAAAATATGATCGATATGCTATTTATTTGAAGTAAAAAATAATTTCAACCAATATCAACAAGACTTAAATACTTGGACAACAATTGATGAAAGGAAGATGTTTTTATAAATATTCAATCCAATTTTAAATTTTTCATAAACATTTATTTAAGTTAGTTGAATTCCCTGAACTCTTCTAATTTTAGAAATATATAAAGTTAAGAGGACAATATTTGAAATTAGCATCAGCGTTGACTAATATGTTGAGGTTATATATTTACTAAAGCTTGATTAATTAAAAAAACATTTATTAGGATGTAGAGTTTTTTATATCATTTATTAAATTTAAAAGTTGAATATCAATTAATTAAAGTTGTTTCTATTTATCAAATAACGTTTTCACGTATTATTATTGTTTAGGTTCTTTGATTCCATCAAGAGATTATAGTTTAATTAGTTGAGCACAATTAGTGAGTGTGATGGTATGTTCTTTGACTATATCATCTATCGAGGTTCAAAACTCTCAAAGATACACTAATAAGAGGGTTTTCCCATTAACTCTATCGATTGATAATGTTGTGTCACCCCCTACCCTTCCCACTCTCTCTCCCTTCCTCTCCTTGACCCTCTTTTTAAACCAATCCTAGTCTCACAGATTGTGATCCGAAATGTTGATACAAAAAAATACTCACATAGTATAATCTAGAAAAAATAGCTTTAAGAAATGATATGATTCTGTTAAGGCTTTGGGTTCTTCCCATGTATGTCCGAGGTTCAACTCTTGACGACCGGGTTTTGTCTATTCACTAGATTGTTCAAGCCCGGCCTCGCTAACCCTAGAGGATTAGTCTCACACCAAGTCACCCGAGATTGGGATTGTGGGGACACCCCAGATAAAGAAAAAAAGATACACCATACAGAAAATGTCTGCAAAGAAGATACCCAACACTATTTAACTCTCACCGAAAAATATATCAACTTAAACTTATACTCCATTTTTAAACAACACAAATAATTGAAATTTAACATACCCTCAAACCAAAAAGATAAAAATAAAATTTCTCCACCCCCTAACCTCCTCAGTGTATACTCAACTCCACCTTGACTCTGAACCCAAAAGCCCTAAAAGTGGATAAAGAGCATCATACCTAACAATTGGTAAATTGGGAGAATGGAAACCAGCTAATAAGAATATGGTGCTCTAATGGTCATGTCACAATCATGTCTTAAATAACACTATTTCTAATTAAACCGTAAGCTGTACTCTCCAGCCTTTCCTCCACGGTCACATGGCAGATTAGTCGTCGTTGCCAATGATACCCTATAGAAAGAGGAGGGACAAAGTACACTAGGGTGCCTTGTTTAAAATTTGTTCTTTTCTTGTCCCAAAACACATTTATTTTTTTAAACAACCGACAACTTTCCCTCGAAAGGAGAGTACAAACACTCCCATAGGTCCTTGGGCCCACTTGTGTTTTATTACAACTGTGAAGGCATGTGTCGAGTGGGTTCCACTAGCAATTAAAGCTAAGAAATACAAATATTATATTATAAACTAGTTGGGCATTAAATGTGAATTTCATCATGAAAGGAGTGTGTTTTAATGGTCTCTTTTTAGGAGCCCAATGTTGTATAGAGAGAGATCCAATGCTAATGCTAATTAGGGTTTCCAAGTGGTCACCATGGACCCCACACAACTATGACCTAGGATATGAAAACCCTAAACTACACAAATGTCTCTGTCAACATGGTTTTTTATATATAAAAAATGGTGGTGTGTCATTGTCATTGAAGTGGGGAACATAGTTGTGGAGAGCTTTTTCGATTGCACTTTCCCAATAGTATATAACATTCCACGAGATTTTCAACTTGCCTAAGATTTCACAATCATATTTATGATTATATTAAAGGAGCTGCATTGCAATTATCAAGGTAGAAAAGGTGAAAGTCTCAAAACCCAAGGAAAATACATGTGCAACAACAATTTTTTTTTTGAAGTCTTTCAATGTAGGTACAATACATACACTTGAATTTAAATAGTCATTATAATATATTTTATAGTTATCTCAAGAAGATTCTCTTAGGAATTTGTTCACCTACCCCACAAACTTTTAGTATCCCTGCACCTTCAATCATCATTTATGCCTTTCTTAGTTTGTCTCGAGCCAAATTAGTTATCTATGGTAAGAAACACAAATACCCATTACTTTGGAGCAAATGCACAACATTCTTCTTGAGTAGCATACATTAATGTTCTTCTCTTCAAAACAAGTGCTTTAATTTTACTATAATGTAATGTGGACTTTTTTTTTTTTCCTCTTTAAAGTCATTTTTAAGGAAAAGACCAAATTTTACCCTTATAAGCAATACTGGTCATTGGAAGTTGTGATTTAAAAAAGGCATATAATACATTTGAATATGAAAGTGGTGTGCACTTTAAAGTTGCATAGTACTTTCATAACGGAATGGGATGGAATGCAAATGCTACTCACACACAACTACCTCCCCAATCCCAAAACATTGAGATCCCAAAGTAGTCTATTTATCAATCATAATTTTGGCTTAGTGATGGATGGGAAATTCCATTTTACAATAAAAGTTATTTTCATATTTGTTTGACATCACATGGCCCCTTAGGCATGTGAAGGATGGGACTAAATGGATTAGGTAGCACATGAATTTATATAATACACCTTTGGAACAAAAAATACTCGCAATTGTATTATTCTAAAATATATTTGTATTTAAATAAAATGTCATTTTAAAATGAGGATGTTTTAACTTTTTTTTATCTTAAAAATAAGATATTATTATAGGACATCTAAATATAAGGCAATAATAAAAGATCTAGCAATTTAATAAGAGGTGTTTTAAATTATAAATCAAAGTTGAACGGGTGTTGTATGTTGGTTATTTGACAAAAACTGTGGCATTCCTTTCTTGCTTATAAATTTTCAAAATCTAGTTAAACATATAAAAAGGAAATATTTGAACATAATATTTATTTATTATGTATTTCATAGACAAGATAACATCATATTCCAACATAATCCCCTTTGATGACAAAAGAACTAGCAAGGTCATCTCTTGGTGGGAAAGACATCTCAAACTTGCATCCTAATATTTTGATACCACAACTTGGTAGGGGCATAATTCCTAGGTGAAAACTTTTGCTACATAATAAGTAGCAATATAATTTAGGTGTTGCATGCTAGTTGTTTCACAAAATGTTTGGCATCCCTTTCTTATTTATAAAGTTTCAAAAACCAACTATAAATCTAAATTCTGTTTTAAAATATTAACAAATAGTTTATTCATTATTTATTTCATGAACAAGATAGCATTATATTGCAACATACTCACCCTTGATTATGTGAGAACTAGCTGCTTGTTCCTTGTTACAAAATGTGTCTCAAAATTGTATTATAATATTTTGATAAAAAACTAAGACACGATCTAATTCCAGAAGCAGCTCCAAAACTTTTTAATAACTAATTGTGGAGATATTATAAAATCATATTTTGATTTGTTGATTAATTAAAATTTGTTGTAACCGTTGGTATTATGGATGATTGTGTCATGTGTTGCATTGGTTTTGTCATTGATGTCAACACTTGTCTTCTTGGAGGTTTACATTATGTTCACTGGTATGGTTAGTGGCTTATGCACGGTCACCGGTATATGTTCACCAGCAGGTTATATTGTTCACCGACAACGATGATAACTTGGAGATCATTTGGTTATGTCGAAGACATGGATTGGAAGTTTGTTTTTGGTGTTTTTCCTATTGGTCTAATCGGGTTAATAGATTTGCCTTTACCGACAGATAAATCTAGGTTATGGATTGGTACATGTTATCTATTCCAGATCAACATGACACGTTATGGAGATTGTTTTATTGATTGGTTATTATGGTAAATGTATTGAGCCGACATGTTGTATAGCATCAAGACTCATTTGTAATTGATTTAATTGTAATATCTTTAGTGAGCCGACCTATTCATTTGGTCTTAGGTTTTGTATATATGATTGTAAGATCTTAGTCAAGATCGTGGTAATCATGAGTGAGTGTGGATATTGAAGAGCGAAAATAAGAAGATCCTTGTGTGAATCACACAAACATTATTTGAAGGTTGAAGGAAGGTTATGAAGGTGTTTTGACACTCATGTTTATAGATTAATCAGTACTGAATCCAGCATTGGAGATGCTATTTTGAGTAGTATATTATCATTAGATTTAACCATCCAATTGTGTAGTCAGTGTGACTCCTAATTTGTGATTGAGCAGTGAGCTCTAGGCAGTTGGCCTTTCTGCATGTGCAGACCCTATTTGTACACACATACTATCTGCAGTAGTATCATCTGATTGTGGGTAAGGTTTCCCGCCGTAGTTTTTCCCTTACCGGGTTTCCACGTCAAAATTTCTGTGTTATGTGTTGTGGATGTTGTTTCTCTTTATGTTTCATGCATTAAGTTAAATCGATACTGCTATATCTATTAATCTATTTTACCGGCACTTAAGTTTGGTTTACCAACATTAAGGTTAAATTGGAATAACTTGCATTTGGATTACAATTTATTGACAACTAGTTCACAACTGATTCACCCCCCCTCTCAGTTGTCCTTCCTGGGACCTAACAGTAACAAACCCACCTAGTCTATTAATAAAACTCAAACATAGTTCTTTATACTTTTTACCAAAAGAAAATCATAAACTATGTTTTTTTTTTTAATTTTCCAATGCACAACTTGCAAGATAAATCAAATCATAGTACAAAATGTCAATATACCATCTGTCAAAATAACTCATTTTCACATGTCAAGTTCATATTTTTCTTTTGGTACAACAAGATATAATGTCTATTAAATTTCACATCTTACATAGACAAAGATTACAATGATCAATGATATAGTACTATCTGTCGTATGCTTAAAATCATCATTTCTTAACTAGAAATAATAAGGAAAATCATGAATCCCTATTCTAACTAATAATTCAAACAACATCAATAGAATAACACAATCAAAGCAATAAGGATGTAAAATATCAATTAAGACTCCATATCTCATGATTGCATATGGTTTCCATTGTTCTTCTCTTCTTCATGGTATGATGGCTCTCAGATATTGCACTGGCAACCTACAATTGACACAAAGATTCAAAGTTCGTGATTGTTGAAAATGGAAAATTGATGCCGAATTTATAGATTATTGGGGAAAATTGAATTAGAGATGGAACATAATGATTAAGAGGTGGAACTCAAGTGAGCTCACATGTTGATTGATAGTTGAACTACTGATTTGGAGGTGGAACAAAATAGATTGAATAAATTAATTAAGTTAATTGATTGAGAAAAAAGTTGATTGAAAGATGAAAAATAATGATTGGAGGGGAATTGAATAATGCCAAAGAAAACTTTATTTAGAAAAAGCTAACTAGAAGAAAGAAAAAAAATGATTGGAGAGAATTAAAAAAATAACGCAATTAATCAATTAATTGAAATAATCAATTAAAATAGATAGAATAGTTGACTGATTGAAAGCTAGATTTGGAAAAAATCAAAGTGGAAGATAGAAATAGAGATTGAAAAGATAATTGAATTAATTAATTTAGCATGTGCTTGCACTTTGACTTTGATTTTCAATTTAATCTCTGCATGAGATTTAATTCAAATATTGAATTTATTTTAAATTCAATTTTGTTATTTGAATATATTTAGAACTTGACTTTGATTTCCAATTTGATCTTTGAAATCATGCACATGTATTTGAATTTAGATGAAATTAGAAGAATATGAATTTGAATTTGGAGAATTAATGAAATTAGAAGAACTAAATGAAATTAAATGAAATTAGATGAAATTAGAATTTGGGGACTTGGAATTTGAATTTAAATTAGAAGAATTAATGAAATTAAATGAAATTAGAATTTGGGGATTTGGAATTGGAATTTGAAGAATAAATTAGTTAATTAAATAATTTAAAGAAACTGTTTAATTATTTAGAAATTAAATTTAATTAAATAATAAAGATTATTTAAATTAAAGGATTAAAATCACAATTAATTAAATAATTAATATTTAAAAAAGGGTAAATGATTAATTGATTACGATAGAATTTGATACAGGATAATTAGTAAGATGATGAAGAAATATGATTTTAGAAGAATAAGATTAATTAAATTAATTAAAGAATTAAAGAATAATTTGATCAATTAGATATGATCAATGAGACATTTTTAGGTGTCTATATTTGCCCCTCTTTGAGACAATGTTGGAACGGCGATGTTTCAAAGAAAACAACAACAACAAAAAATTTGCCCCAGTATGCCCCAATAATGCTTAGGGTGTAATGCCCCCTCGAGGGATTGTTTATGTATTAAAGGTATGAATGATCTCTCGAAAGTAGAAGAATGTGAGATAGAAGAATAGTTAGTTTATTAGAGATAAAGATAGGTAATGTGAAGATGATATTGAGATAGAATATGAGAGAATGAAATAGAATGAATTAGAAGCAATTGAAAATGATTGATATGAGATGATAGATTGGTAATAATAGAATTAAAAATGAAGATGATGGTTTCCATGAACTTTTGTGCATTTATTTATAGTGCAATATATATTCATCACTGAGCCTTATTATGTAACAATGGAGCTTTGCACATCAGGGTATAAGGAACCAAGATGTAAAGATATCTCATTGCAGAAACAAACATGTAGCAGACAAGGAGTGAAACCTCCATTCTGGGAATAATGCTAGGGGTTGAGGTATGTGGGGTAGTCATAAGCATAGCTATCCTTCATGGGATACTTGTCGAATGAACGCACCAATCACAGACACCCACTGGAACTATTACCCCAAAACTTCATTGGTCCACACCACAAACAACAAATAAAGAAATATAATGCCCATCATGGCTCCTCTAGTCACTTGTGGACATCCTTGAGTAGCATAGGTACATAATTTGTCGCCAAATGATAAAAAGATAAAGACTAACTATGACAAAATTCAGCAGCCATACTGATCAGTGTCTTCGTTTTGATTGCTTGATGTGATAGTTGATAATGTACGATCTCAGAAAGTTTGGACCCCGTTTAAGACTGACCTGTCTAATTTTGAGTGTATCCATATTTGTTTAAGACATGATAATGATCACTTGATATGGATATTGATATGATTGATAAGACAGTTTGATCAGTTGATTGCAGATGTTTGACTAGATAGTTGTATCCTTTGTTAAATTCATGCAAAGTGTTTGCTAGATATTTGCTAGGGTGTTTGATTCTTGTGAGACAATTTATTGCGAGTTTTTTGATTGATTGATTATTTTTGGATTTTGTGGATTGATATTTGGACGTTTTTGGTTGATTTTTTCAAGACTTTATCTGAATGTTTTTGGTATATTTTTTCAAGACTTTATCTAAAAGTTTTTGGATTGATTTTTCCAGGACTTTATATGAATGTTTTTGGTATATTTTTGTGTTTTTCAATGTTTTGGGTATATTTTTCAAAGATTTTCCAATATTTTTAATTTTTTGTATTTTCTCAATGTTTATGGTATTTTTTCAAGACTTTATATGATTTTTAGGATTTTTTCAGCTATGACCCTAGTATGCAGACCTATATGACATGATGATCTGCATAATGTATGTGGAGACAATGAATTTTTGACATGACCTATGTTAATTCAATATGCATGATGAAGATGCATTTCCTATTCGAACAAGGATGACTATGTTTGTTTAGCATTTTGTAATACACCAATTGAATTGGAGGTATAAAACATTTAATAGATAAGTAGTTAATTGCTCCTTAAGGTCCCTTGGAACATCCAAATTAACACACTTAGTGATTAGGATTTAAAAATGGAGACGCGGAAAAATTCCCCATTGGTTCTTGAAACTTTGATCTTCTTTTGCCCATGTGTGTGTAAATGAGTTAATTCTCGCTCCTTTGTTCACTAAAGATCCTTAGCATTCTATATGACTAGCTACGTGGATTATTCTAACTTCAAAAGCATCTTGAATAGAGTCTCGCTACCAGCAAGCTTTTAGAGTTCTGATGAGGTTATAGACTGTAATCTCTCAAATTTTGCTCCATTGCCAACAAGCATCCATAGCTCTAATGTAGTTACTCACATGCTCCCATAGTCAAGCTTTTTGTCGCATTTGCTTGTGTGATATTTCAGTTATATATAATTGCTCTTTTGCCTTGAGATGGATATTTGGCAAAGCACTTTTTCTTTTTTATTTTCTTGCCTTGACTTGTAAGTAATGAAACCTACTTGGGTGTGACAACTACAACTGTGCTGAAGTAGAATTTTAGATTTTTCACTAGTCATATGATCAACTAGGCATCTCGAATGAATTAGAGATTTTGTTAATGTGTTTGAGATATAGCAATTGATAGATTTTGGGTTAACAAGTCTCGAATAGTGAAATCCCTACCCAACCATAAGTAAATCATCGTCACAAGGTAATTTTGAAAATGAATGACCTTAGGACCAAAGACTTCATGTTCAAATATCTAATAAAGGAGATGACCCTTGTTTCTCTTGAATGCAAAGAAATGATAAACTTGGACAATTGCCTTGTTTTATTGATGCTGATATATGCCAATGCAGAAATTTTGTGAATGCGATGCATTTGAAAAAGGAAACTATATGTGATGCAATGCTTTGAATAAAATGAGATGCAATGCGGAAAGAAAAACCTAAAATAACCTAGCCCTTAGATATAATATCGTTTAAGGTGCATGATGTTCATAGGGTCAAGGAGTTTTGTGTAGGTAGTTCATTGGTCTTTGTTTGAAGAGTCGGATAAAGATTTCTTTTCCAATAGGATATAAGGACTCAACTAAGTGTACATGTTCAACATCCCCAATGTTGATTTCCTTAGTTTTTGGATTTTATGGATCATCAGAGGGAAATCCAGCTCTAGAACCCATGAATTCAGCTACAGCCTTATCATTTTCAAAGCAATCCAACTGTGGTAGATTCTCTTGCCCCCAATCTATCAAGTGTGGGTGTATGAGGCAAATAGATTATGGTTCTGAAGTTGTGACCACATTGGCATGCAAAAATGGCACACATACAATCATTGATAAATTATTCTCTACAATATGATCGGGATTGGTGATTTCATTGATAAGGAGTTCATGAAAAACTTGTGTAGAGGGATTGGGATCATGAGGGGGACTAGGAGAAATGGTAATTGTTGGTTGAAAATTTTGTACACTCGTGAAAGCAAACAAAATTGTGGCTTCAACCACTGTGTGTGAGTATGAAACTCTCCTAATTAAGGGAAGGCTCCCCCTATCTATCTAAAATTGAAATAAAAACAGGATGGGACAACAGTCTTCCTTCTTTCTTCAAGGAAGCCTATATCCTTTTCTCTCCTTAGAAAAGTGATAGCAAGAAAATGTATAATAATGGTAACAACTTCAAATGAAAACGAAAGAAAGGAAATGAAGTTTCCTAAAAGCGCAAAGAGTTCCGTCACTTCCTTCGGGACGAGACAACAATATCAAGCTCAAAGACTTGATTATATGTAGTCCTATCTACCCTTTGCTATACTAAATTTTACAATGAATAAAAGATAACAGCTCAAAGACTGGAATAATCTATTCTTTCAACACAAAGACAAGAACTAATGCAAGCTCAAAGACTTGTTGCTATTTCTTATCAAACAATAATTTTTCCTCAAGAATAGACGCAAGCTCAAAGACTTGCTGCTCTTTCTAGAGATTTTCCTATTTTAATTAATCTTCTCTACTTGTAGCTCAAAGACTTCAAATTAGATTAGACTAAGCTCCTTTTAGAAACACTTTGCATAGAAGAAATAAAAATATTCAATCTTAAAAATGTAGCTTAAAGACTCAAAACTTGAGTAATCCTTCTTTATTATTCTTCAAAAACTTTCAATTCACATACATAAGCTCAAAGACTTCTTGCTGTAAATTTGACAGAGTTTTTGCTTGCTTTCCAAAAAGATATCAATTACAATAGACCCCTCAAGTATTTATAGAAGAGGAGCCTTGAGATAAAGGTGGGAGGATCCTAACTAACTTGAGAGATTCTCTCAACCACCAAGACTTATTTAATAACTAACTAAGACTTATTCCAACTACAGTCCTAATTGGACACAACTTGTAGTTGCTTTACATGTAATTACAAAAGTGCAAGTAATGTGTTAAATTGCAATTACAAAGTTATTTTTTACATGTAACTTGTCAAAACAAAATTACAAATGCATAACTAAAACTATTCCATGTGTCTAAAGACACGACTCTAACTGCATCATCCTTTGTCTGTGATGATCTTCATGTCGCTTCAGGATGCTAGAACTTGAAGTATTCTAGATTGGTAAAGACATCTTGAACCAGAACAGGAACTTGCATCCTTGTCTTCTTGCTTGGGGTAGTACTATCTTTTCAGGAGGGAAAGGGTTGCCTTCCTCTTTTCATGTAATGACCATCTTTGTCTTGAAAGCATTCTATGCTCTCAACCATGAATTGTTGTTGTATCTCTTCTTTGTATCATCCTTTGTTCTTGAAATTTGCTTGCAAAATAAGGCCCATGCCTTAATCCATTGATTTGGTAGATTGCATGTGCAAACCAGACTGACAAGGGAAGAGATAAATTGATGCGAAAATGGGCTCACAAGTGAATTTCGGGTTTTGGAAGCTGCATTACATGTGTGGGATAAACAAGAGCATTAACTTGCAATTGCGGGGAACAAACATGCAACTTCATATGTGTAATGGGTAAACACAAGTTTGCACTTGTAATTGGATCTTTAAGACTCATTTTCAAGTGTTTTTTGAGTGCATTTTGGACTAATTTCGGATTCTGGATGGCTAACCGCAGGTAGACTTTAATGGGGAAAATGAATGAAGGTGTGAAATGAGTGGATGAAATGGTATGTATGGATGATGGAAATGAATATGAAAAGATTTTGGGAAGATCATCTTCACGAAAATGGGAAGAACTTTCAACAAAAGATAGTTAAATCTTTTATCCGTAAGGGAAGAACAATGATTTTCAACAAAAGATATTAGTGCATGCATTTTGTTTAATTGGTCCACAAGGTTATACTACTTTGGGATAGATGGGGTGCCTTGTGGAGCTTCTTTTATGGTAATCTTGCTGTGACATGTAACAACATTGCAGGTGGAGCTGAGATTTTTTATGGTAATAGTTGCAATTTGTTCACTGACATCATATAGGTGATTCACAGTGTAATTATATGTGGCTTGCGTATAATTGGTGGTATCTGTGTTTCGCCCTGAAGTGGAAGGACCCCTTTGATATTGGGATGGAAGTGGATTTTTGAACATAAGATGATCATTGTTTGTTGTTTTTGGGTCATGTCCTTCGATTTCGATTTCACCTCGGTCAATAAGATCTTGAATAAGATCTTTCAATATGTGACAATTGCTTGTCTTATGCCCTTTACCTTGATGGAAATCGCAATGTTTAGTATCCCTCCACCATGAAGGTTTGACTTGAGGTTCATAATTTGATGTTTTGGGTAAGGTCACCAGATTTTGAGAAACCAACTGACGTAACACTGTTTCGATGGGTTCTCCTAAGGGAGTGTATGTTCATTTTGGTTTAAATTTTTTTTGACACTATCTAGGTTCTTCTTGAGATGTGTTGCGGCCTTGATTTGGAGGAGCAACCGTGTCATTCTTAGGTGGGGGATTCTGTCTTGCAAATCAAACCACAGGTTGTGCGCTTTTGATAGTTCTTGCATCCACAACACCGTCGTTGACGATATTTTTGTTTTTGTTCCAAAAGTTAGGCTTGTCACTATTGAAGCAGGGACGAGAGCCATCCTTTGGCTCATTGTAGATTTTGATAAGTCCTTTCTTGATGAGAGCCCACTCACATTTTAAGCCTTTGGTGATCATGTCATTGAAAGAATCTGTGTCTTTTACATCTAGGTGAAATTCTATTTCTTTGTTTAAGTTGGAAATAAATATTTCCACTAGTTCTTGTTTAGGTAACTGAAGAGAACGTCTGCTAGACATTTGAAGCCATTGTTGTAGAAAGACTAAAAATAGTTCACCTGGTTTTTGTTTAGTGTTACATAGATTAGCCATGGTGATATCACGTTCAATGTTGTGTGAGTAATGTGCCAGGAATTTCTGGATGAGTTCTTCAAATGTCCTAATGTCACCTGGTAATCGGGAAAACCATGATGTGGTTGTTCCTCCCAAGCTTTGGGGAAAAAGGCGCATTGGGTACGTATCCTCGTATACCACTTCGAGGCAAGCCGAATGAAATTCTCGAACATGATCACGAGGATCTCCTTTTCCTCTATACTTTTCAAACTTGGGTGTTTCAAACCCTCATGGAAAAGGTGGAATATGAAGATTCCTATCAAAGGGATAGGGATAAATGTCATTGAGTGAAAATTGATTAGTTTTCACACCACTATGAAGTTGTTGGACGAGATTCTCAACTTGTTGCCTCAAAATCTCTATTTCATTTGGAAGAGGAGGAGGAGGTGGATTACCTTGATGAAGGTTGTATCTGATGGGATCTCAACCTCTTTCTTCCTCATTGCGACTTTGTCGTTCTGATGCTTGCCTTAGTTGTGCAACATCAAAGTCAGAGGGTAGTTTGGCTCCTTCTTGAGCAAGTCTTAAAAAGTGAGCATCAACATTGCTCCTGAGTATTTCATCAAACAGTTGATTAAAGAGAGGGTTGTGTTGTGCCCTTTCTATTGCCACAGGAGTAGGAGTACTTGGATTTTCGTCATTTACGTTTCCTCCCAGGGCTTCTTGGAATTCATTGATATTGTCTTCCTCTTCTTCTTCAATTTCTATTTGTCTTGTTCTAGATCTAGTTTGAGCCATTTTGTTTACAATTTTTTGTTGAAGTTGGGTGAAAATGATGATGAGTTGTTGATGAAATGAGAGATTTATGTTTGGTGGGGTGTTTTGCATATGGATCTCTAGCACTGAAGGTAGATGTTACCAAAGTTCTTTCTTGATTTTCTTGTTGTGTTTGATTGACAAAGTTTGGTGTGATAAGGTTTAGAGGGATCTGAGATGTGTTACAGATTCAACTACCTAGTAATGAGAGGATTTACTCAAAGACTAGTTTTAACCTGCGTAGAAATGCCTCTTTAGGATGAGTTTATCCTAGATGTCGAGACACTCTAAAAAAGTGATTTATTTGTGTTTGATTCAAGCAATATTGAAATAGAACTTAAGACAAGAACCTCTTAATGTTTTGAGAGTTGAAACGGATTGATGATGTGAATGTGGGAATGGATGAGATGCTAGCTTCAATAAAAATCATGTGTCACATAGGGGACAAATTCTTCTTCTTCTCTTTCGGGAGTTGGTGGTTCTTCCCGAGCTACGTTATATGTGATGCAAATGTCTGGAAAGAAGTCAGGGTTGATCTTGCCTCCTTTGTTTTTGTGATAACTCAAAGTGCAATATTCCATAAAAGCTCAGCGGTTTAATGACTCTTGATCAAACTCGTTTGATTTCCCTTGAAGATAGAGATGCATGTGACATAGAAAAGCTCTATTAGAGACAAAGATTTGTATATTAAGATAGAAGAATTTCCTCCTTTTGATAAGAGCCTTTGAGTTCAATGGTCTTTTCTTCAAGTTGATGTGTTGATGAAGATTCTTCTTTCTCAAGATGTGAATAATGGTCATATAGTTTGATACTTTTGTTGTTTGATTTTGATCCTTTGTTGGTTTATGAAAAATGTTTATGAATACTTGTTTTGGAATTGATTTTTGATTTTTATTTGACAAGAAAACAAAGCAAGCACATAAACACAAGAATGTTGCCTCAAAAAGGCACAAATAAGTATGGGTCTAGATCAACCCAATCCTTGGACTTTTTATGACCCTTTCCTTTAAATGTATTTTAGGTGTTTTCCAAAGCCTGAAGTCAGCTCAATTTGCACTGGTCTTGACTCAAAATGAAAACACTTCAAACACTCTTTATCCCAAAGGTCAAATGGCCAGTTGCGATAAGTTCAGCCCACATCTTGATATTTCTTCGACTTTCGTACTACATACCTTATGAATCCCACCGTGGAAGGTAAGGATGTGATATACTAAGTCTTGCATGAGCATAACAAATAGATGATCCTTATGATGGGGGAGTCACCACTTTTATCGAGCTACAAGTAACCTTTCAAAAAGCTATGTTTCTACTCAAGGAAATATGTATGGTGAGTGTCTTGGGAGCAAAACCTTCTATGCTCTTGCACTGAATTTATCACAAATATCTTCAATCAATAGAATGGGTGGGCTACTACTTAAAGGTGTTTAGTATTTTTTGATGTTTTTGGACATAAGTTCATTTTGCAGTGACTCACTTAAGAGCCTTGTAACTTGTGGTGGGGCCCATTTGTCCTTTCGACAAGTTACACTGTAGGAACAACTATACCCAAGGCTACAACTTTTGCTCTCACCTGATTCATATAGCGGCTCAAAGGATTTACCGCGTTAGGTCATTCCCAAGAGTGATCGATCTCTTGGTAGGCCTCTCTTAAAAAGATAAAACTTGAGTGTTACTAACACTTTTCTCTTGCACCTAGGACCACGAAAGCCAAGGGAGAGGATAGTGTGTGTTAGAAGTAGGACCACTCGACAAACTCTTTTTGCACAAGTGTGCCAAACACGAAATGCACTTGTTCTTTTTAACTTGTCATTGCAATGATGTTCTATCTAATTGGAGATGTTGCTCCAACAATCATGGTGTTCTTTTTATCCATCAACGGCACAATGTGTTGTAATTTAGGAATTGGAAATCCTAGTCAACTGAATTAAGAGCACGTTTTGCTTGAAGTAAATCGATTTGAGAACAACTTTGACAAATTGGGGATTCTTTTTAACTTGCACAAAATGAAGTGTTGATTGTGAATTTTAGTTTGATGCAAGAAATAAAATTTGCCTTGTTGATTTTAAGCACCAAAAGAATTTGTTCCTAACTTTGCAAAAAATAATTTTGTGTGTTTGTTTTTGTGATTCTTTTTAACTTTGAACAAGTATGATTCTTTTTTAGAGCTCCAAACGAAAGATGTGGTTCTTTTTAAAACTCCAAATGAAAGTGTAGTTGATTTTAACCCAAAAGGAAAATGAATTTATTTTATCCTAACTTGAAAGACAAAGTTAGCAATATGAACAAATTTATTTCCTAAGCTAAAATTACTAAAAAAAAAATCCTATTGTAAGGGTTAGTTAAAACCTGCACAAAAGATAATTAGTTAGAAAAATCCGCATGTTTTGGTGGGCTTCTACAAGCCTAAATTTTTTTCTTTTCGGTTACAAAGAATTTTCTTACAACTCTCTGTTACAATAGCTCTACTCTGTGTGAAAACAAAACCGCTATTTAACACGAAAGAGAAACAATATAGACAATAGCGCTAAAGTATCAATTTGTGAAGGCGCTAAACTGAGAACAAAAGCGCAAGAGCATGACCTGTGTGTCAATTAAAACATTCAAAAGTTAGTAGTCTTCAAAATGGTTTCTCTTTGATTCACGTCAGGTTCACCAAATGATGCTCTACAAAAAGGATTAGAAAATCTGTTTGATGACAACACACACAAGAGCACAAGAAACAAACGTTAGTGTTAGCAACAAAAGATCATCCTAAATAGGCATATCAAGAGAGATATTAAGCATGAAATAGAAAGCATACAAACATAGAATAGATAAACTATACTCCTCCAAACGCTAATCAAGATGCTCATAGTTGCTCCTCCCTTGTTCCTCTCCTCTCCAAGTTCCACATGAGTGTAGCTCTCAGCTTTTAGCACTAGCCATGGATGCCATATGGAGATTCAAGATGGTTGAAAATGATAAACAAATGCTATGCAAGTGTAGATAGTGATGCTATGAAAAAGCTCTATGTTAATATCGGTATAACAACAATACTCTAATGCTTCCTTCTTTGCTTGAGAAGAATGGTTCTATTTATAGAAGAAATGGGGAAATGAAGGGTTAAGATTGAACAATCTTAACAAGGGTTAGATTTGAAAGATATTCAATCCATGTGAGACTTTCAACCCAATCCCATGTTGACAAGTGTCACCATGAGGAGGCTTGAGAGGAGAGATAAGGAGCATTGAATGCTTGAGGGGACATGATGGCTACCCTAGGGGGTTGGGTTAGGGTTAGGTTAATGGATATTCCTTTTATCCAAGGGATAAATGAATGTGCAAGGGTTAAATGGTTACCTTAGTCAAAGAAATAAATGCTTTGAAGAGACCCATGAGTCAAAAGGATGGTTAAGTTAGAGGAAAGTCTCTAACCAAAGGTAAAAGGTGAGTTAACCATAAATGGTTATGTAAGAGCCTTTAATGGTTTGGAAGACTTTAGAGGTTAACCATTTGAAGACATAAAGCCTTTAATGATTATTGAAGACTTTGAGGGCTTTGAGAAGACTCTAGAAGGAAGCCATTAAGTTTGAAGACTTTAAGGGAAACCATTAAAGGTTTCAAGTGGGTGAGGATAAATAGGATTTTAAATAAATAATTTATTTATTTAAAATAGTTGTGCAACTTGCATTTGTAGGAAAATGCAAGTGGGTGGAGGATAAAGGTGATTTAAATAAATGTTAATTTATTTAAATGTGAGAGATGGGATTTTGGGGGATTTAAATAAATATTAATTTATTTAAATGTGAGAGAAGATTTAATTAAACAAATATGATTTATTTATTTAATTAATGGTCTGAATTTGGTTAAGTGAATTAAATCAAATAAATTGAATAATTTATTTAATTAATAGGAGAAGAGGGTTAAGATGAATTAATTAAATATTAATTTAATTAATTATTGATTGATGGTTAAATAATCAAATAAATACTAAATATTCATTTAATTAAGTGGGCAAATTTATGTGACTACATAAACCATACACTGGCTCAACAAAATAGTTGCCTTTCTTCAATAACTTATGGTACTTGCATGATCATGAGCAGCCACAACCAATTGAAGAACAAAAAATTGTACCAGAACTTGGTGCAACACTCCTTGGAAAAGATGAACAAATTCACCTTCCTCTTGAAATGAATCATATAAACCGCTGCTCCAAAGTAGATTTTTGAAACCAAACTGCTCTTGCTTAGCTGAAAATGCATGTTTGGCATCTTCCTCAAGTGTATCTACGGGCTCAGGAACAGGTGAAACCTTTGTCCTCGCATTGGCTTCCAACCAAGCAAGATGTCTAATTGGACATCCTCTTGATGGGACAAAAACAAAATTCTTCTTGCTGATTACACCTTTATCAGTTGTTTTTTCAACCATAACCTTATGCTGAAAAGAATGAGTTTCCTCATATGAGCCAAGTGAAAATATGGTTGCATAGCTTGCTTCATCATTCTGTTCACAAACTTCAGATTTGAGAGAATCGTCAACAAGACTTGAACAAGACTCTTCTATAGAACTTTCTTCAGGACTTGAACAAATATCAAAACCTTCATCTTGGAAAATAGACTCTTGATTTTCATCTTTCTCAAGCTGCTCATGATCTTTTAACTTATGAGATATTAGTTTGACATCAAAGCTTGAACAAAACAATTCCATTTCATCCCAAAATGTATCCTCTTCAATATCTTCCTTACTCTTTTGAATAGGAAAGCTGAAATTTGTTTCATGACAACTCTCATCAAAATTTCCAGACTTCAAAATAGAATTGTCTTTATGTTCATAAATCATCTTTTCACATACCATGACATGATTGTCCTCCTTTATCAACACCTTGGAAGAGTGGCCTTCAACCTCTTGTTGGGTATTGTTCATGGTATTTGGCACAGTCTGCATAAACCATATTTGAGAGTCGCCAGCTACGTCTACTTCCTCATCTTCTTGGAAGAGACCAACAAGATCACTTTGTTCAAATTCAGAATCCTCCACTGCTGCATTTTTTGGTGGTGCCTCAAGAGAAAGCCCTTTTGGTGATGAAGGAAGCTTATCTTGATTTTCAACTACATAACTAGGAGCAATATTTGGGTATGGACTCCTTGGAATGTCTTCATAAGGGAAGAGAATACACCTTGAGCTATTTGCCTTTTGAGGGCAATCAGCTCATTAGCCAACTTCTGCACCATGGGATCTATTCTCTTGGTAGCCCATGATCCCAATGAAGAAATTTCTTTAGACCCATTTGATTCTATCTTTATCTTACCAGCAAGAATAAGATCATCTTCAATATCAATTGCCAAGGCTTGCGCTGCTACAAGGTCTCTTGGGACTTCCCTTCTCAACAAGAAACATACTTTTGGCACTTGAGCATTGATGAAGAAGCACTTCAAATTTGCAGCAGTAGGCTGAGCATCAATTGGAATTTTGTCACACAACTTATTGAATTTAGCCACAAAATCCCGTATGGGTTCATGTGACTCTTTTTTCATTTGAGCCAACTGAGCTAACAATGCATGCACATCTTCTACAGTCTTAAACCTCTCTTCAAACTTGACTTTAAGTGTGGCCCAAGATACAATCAAACCAGTAGAAAGGTTATAAAACCAATCAGCTACAATACCTTGGAGAGTCTCCACAAATAGCCTTACAGATACATCTTCGTGTTCAACACCATGAACACCACATGCAATGTAGAAAGAAACAATGTGTTCATCAGGGTGTTGCTGTTCATCTCCAAAGAACTTGGGAAAGTTCTTCCTCGAACTATCAGGAAGAGCATGCAAAGGCGGAGTCAAATTCAACGGACCAAAAGCATTCCCCCAAGGACCTTGAGCAGCCATTTAACATATCCTTGGTGAAAGTTTGAGAAATTACAAAAATAGGAATTAAAATGAATAGCATACCGGTATACTTCAAACAAAAGCGTAAGGCTTTTGAATGCGTATCGTATCCTAGCAGAAACCCCAGAAAAGTTATTTCCTTTTTTTTTTAAAATCGGCAAGACACTAGTATTCAAACGAAAGCTTGAGGCTTCCGAATGTGTCCGTGTCCCCAGTAGAGTAACCAAAAACTGTTGGTTGAAAATTTTGTACACTCGTGAAAGAAAACAAAATTGTGGCTTCAACCACAGTGTGTGAGTATGAAACTCTCCTAATTAAGGGAAGGCTCCCCCTATATATCTAAAACTGAAATAAAAACAAGATGTGACAGCAGTCTTCCTTCTTTCTTCAAGGAAGCCTATATCCTTTTCTCTCCTTAGAAAAGTGATAGCAAGAAAATGTATAATAATGGTAACAACTTCAAATGAAAATGAGAGAAAGGAAATGAAGGTTCCTAAAAGCACAAAGAGTTTCATCACTTCCTCCGGGACGAGACAACAATATCAAGCTCAAAGACTTGATTATATGAAGTCCTATCTACCCTTTGCTATACTAAATTTTACAACGAATAAAAGATAACAACTCAAAGACGGGAATAATCTATTCTTTCAACACAAAGACAAGAACTAATGCAAGCTCAAAGACTTGCTGCTATTTCTTATCCAACAATAATTTTTCCTCAAGAATAGACGCAAGCTCAAAGACTTGCTACTCTTTCTAGAGATTTTCCTATTTTAATTAATCTTCTCTACTTGCAGCTCAAAGACTTCAAATCAGATTAGACTAAGCTCCTTTTAGAAACAGTTTGCATAGAAGAAATAAAAAGATTCAAACTCAAACATGTAGCTCAAAGACTCAAAACTTGAGTAATCCTTCTTTATTATTCTTCAAAAACTTTCTTGCTGTAAATTTGACAGAGTTTTTGCTTGCTTTCCAAAAAGATATCAATTACAATAGACCCCTCAAGTATTTATAGAAGAGGAGCCTTGAGAAAAAGGTGGGAGGATCCTAACTAACTTGAGAGATTCTCTCAACCACCAAGACTTATTTAATAACTAACTAAGACTTCAATAACTAACTAAGACTTATTCCAACTACAGTCCTAATTGGACACAACTTGTAGTTTCTTTACATGTAATTACAAAAGTGCAAGTAATGTGTTAAATTGCAATTACAAAGTTATTTATTACATGTAACTTGTCAAAACAAAATTACAAATGCATAACTAAAACTATTCCATGTGTCTAAAGACACGACTCTAACTGCATCATCCTTTGTCTGTGATGATCTTCATGTCGCTTCAGGATGCTAGAACTTGAAGTATTCTAGATTGGTAAAGACATCTTGAACCAGAACAGGAACTTGCATCCTTGTCTTCTTGCTTGGGGTAGTACTATCTTTTCAGGAGGGAAAGGGTTGCCTTCCTCTTTTCATGTAATGACCATCTTTGTCTTGAAAGCATTCTATGCTCTCAACCATGAATTGTTGTTGTATCTCTTCTTTGTATCATCCTTTGTTCTTGAAATTTGCTTGCAAAATAAGGCCCATGCCTTAATCCATTGATTTGGTAGATCGCGTGTGCAAACCAGACTGACAAGGGAAGAGATAAATTGATGCGAAAATGGGCTCACAAGTGAATTTCGGGTTTTGGAAGCTGCATTACATGTGTGGGATAAACAAGAGCATTAACTTGCAATTGTGGGGAATAAACATGCAACTTCATATGTGTAATGGGTAAACACAAGTTTGCACTTGTAATTGGACCTTTAAGACTCATTTTCAAGTGTTTTTTGAGTGCATTTTGGACCAATTTCGAGTTTTGGATGGTTGACCGCAGGTAGACTTTAAATGGGGAAAATGAATGAAGGTGTGAAATGAGTGGATGAAATGGTATGTATGGATGATGGAAATGAATATGAAAAGATTTTGGGAAGATCATCTTCACGAAAATGGAAAGAACTTTCAACAAAAGATGGTTAAATCTTTTATCCATAAGGGAAGAACAATGATTTTCATCCAACTTGTAATCAGGATTGAAAATCCCGAATACAAGTAAAGAGGGAAAATGGGGAAGAACAATGCAATTCTAAAATTGCTTTACAAAGGGGAAAATCTCTCTCACAAAACAGATTTTTTGGGGAAGAACCAACATATTTGAAAACAAGAAAAATGAAACTAGAAGAAAAGAAATCTTACCTTGCTCCAATCTGAAAATGCTTCTTCAACAAGATGATTAATATTTGGAAGAAGAAAGAAAAACTCTTAAAAAGAAATTAACCGCATTCCAAAACCCTAGCCACGTTTTTGAAAAAATGCCCAAAACTGAAAAACGTGGCAGCAAATGCATGAGAAATGGCATGGAAAATGGCCAAGACTCTTTATAACCTCAACGCCTTAGCATACCAAGCCAAAATGATTCATAACATTGCTGATTTGTGGCATTCCAAATGGCAAAAAAATGTGGCTGCTGTTATAAAGCTAAAAACCGGCAATCTTAACCTCCATGTGGCGTGAAAGGTGTTTGAAAATGCATAAAAATAGGGAGGAATCAAAACGCCTTCTATCTCCCAAAAAATCTCCACAAAAGTTTGCCTAAAATCCTCAAAAAAACGTTTTTCCTTGCAATTCGGATTTTTTGGAACCAATAACAAGTTCAAAATGCATTGAAACAATGAAAATCGGGTTTTTTAGAAGATATAACAAGTTTAAAATTTCACTTTTTCAACATGTTGGGCAAAATCGGGATTTTTTGGCCAAATAGCAAGTTTAAAATGTCAAAAATGCACTTGCAAGGCAAAATCAAGTTTTTTAGACCAAAGTGCAAGTTTTATATTGTCACTTTTTCACTTTCTAAGCAAAATCGGGTTTTTTTAGACCAAATTGCAAGTTTAAAATTGTCAAAAAATGCACTTGCAAGGCAAAATCGGGTTTTTTGGAGAGAAATGCAAGTTTTAAATACTTATAAAAAGGAAATAAAATCCCTACAACAAGTTATACTTGCTTGCACATATGTAATGGGGATTTAAAATCCCTATTACATGTAAAAACCATTAAAGTAGGGGTTTTTAGAGAGAACTACAAGTTTACTTGTAACTTAACCAAAAAATCCCTATTTTAACTAAAAAAGCCAAAAAACAATAAAAATAATAAAAACAATAAAGGAGAAATTTAAAACAAATGACAAGTATTCATCTTTTAATAAAAATGCACATGTAATAAGCTAAAAATTTCCCTACAAAGACCAAAACAATGGACATCATTAAAACTTGCAGTTTGAAGAAAATTCTCCACCTGCAGTCGAGATTTTAAAACCCGAAATTGAAGGAAAGGCATAGCAAACGAACCCAGAATTTGATGAAATTCGAAACGTAGTTTGAGGATGGACTGAGGATTAAGCCATTCCAAGGATTAGTTGAAATTATACCTCGGGAAGTGTGCCATAGAGTAAAAGTTTTTATTTTTTTCACAAAAATTTCATGTAATGGTCCTTCATTTTTGAAAACAAAAATTAGGACAACAGTAAGTTCATTTGAGAGGGAATCTTATGAGGAACATGGAGGATTATGGCATGGAGATGAAGGGATGGAGGGATCTTGATCAAGATCTAGAGAAATAATGGGATCTTTCTTAGGACATGAAGGTGAAGGAATAATTTGATCTTGACTGGGAAAGGGATTATTAGGAAGGATGGAAGGGGTGTCTTGATCTTGCTTAGGAGGTGAATGTTGGATGGGAATTGAAGGGACACTTTGTTCTTGAAACAAAAGGGTATCATTATGAATGGAATAGAAAATAGCAAGGGTATCATCATAAGATTCTTGGTCGGTGGGATCTTGATCAAAAATTGGGTAGGATGGAAGAGTTTGTTCTTGATATTTATTTATTTCAGGACTCATTTCTTCTGATTTTGGATCATCCTCTGGACACAGGGAAGGGGTTTGGATATGCATGGGAGATTCTTGGAATGTTTCAACACATTGGCCCGATGAGAAAATATTTTGAATGAGAATCTTTGAAGTGGGTTTTCTTGGAAAAGGAATATATGATGGCATTGGATCTTGAATTTTTGAAGAATGGAAAGGACTGGCATTATGAATTGGATTAGATTGGATTTATATTATGGATATCCCTTGGGAGGTCAAGCATTATTAGATAAAGATGGTGTGGACTGCTCTTGTGTGACTTCAGGGTATGAGGAAATGGTGGAAGATATGGAGGCTACTTGAGGTGCGAAGTCTTGATGGGAAGAGTCATTTCTAGACATGGGTAGATGACCTTGTTGCATGATAGGTGACACATTGACCATGTTTGATTGATACTTCCAAAGGGTGAAATGTTTGTAAATACACTTGCATTCATCTGGGACACCCTTGGTGGTGTATTTTAAGACATGGGAGGATATTCACAGACATGTGATGTGACTTAAGGCAAAATTGATTGTGTGATTGTGTGTGACCTTGGTAGTGGTTGACTTGTTTGCACAATTTGTGGTGCTGGGAGTTGTGTTGTTTGTTGTATTGGTTGTTGGACTTGCATTGTTGGGATTGCATTGTTGGATGATGAAATGGTGGATATATATGACTGACTTGGACTTTGGTTGAATGAGATTTGATTTTGGTTGAAAGGGGTTTGAATGTTGGGTTGATGTGATTGGTATGATTGATATGTTGGGTTGAAAGAAAAACAAGGTTGACATGACTCTGATGTTGGTAGAACTAAAGTAGGAGCAATTTTATTGAAGAATGAAGGTTGACCTGTTTGAATGGTCTCACAAGAAAAATAAGGTTATCCTGATAATGATTCCCTCGTGGTTATCACTTCCCTCATCATTTTTTCTAACCAATCCCTATGGTTGTTAGGACTAGTCATCTCTCTTATTTGTTGTTGCAAAGTCTTAATTTGTTGAGCTAAACTATCTATGGATGGTGATGGAATAGGAATGAAAGGGATGAATTCTTCACCTTCCCTATGAAATGCATAACGCCATTCCATGATGTTTGATTGATTGGTTTGGACCTAAGATTGCAACAGATAAGATGTTTTCTCCATTTCTCTGAATGTGACAATGTTTTATTTGATGAACTTGACAAACTTGTTTGAGTTGAGGTTGAGTTTGATTGATCCTTTGATTGTGTTTTGGATGTTTGGGGTATGACTTTATAGGACGATAATGAGGACTATGCAAGGACTGATGCAAAGTAAGGGCGTAAATGAGGACTATAATGAGGATGATAATGAGGACTATGCAAGGACTATAATGAAAGATTATGATGACTATGCAAGGAGTTATGTAAAGATTATGATGACTGTGCAAGCACTATATGCGAATATTATGATGAATATGCAAGGAGTTATGTGAAGATTATGACGACTGTGCAAGGACTATATGCGAAGATTATGATGAATATGCAAGGAGCTACGTGAAGATTATGATGACTGTGAAAGGACTATATACAAAGATTATGAGGACGTTAACAGGATACAAGTACGTAAAATTTTGGACTTTGTTGGATTGTCAAATGTTTCAAGGTAGACTCTGTTTCAAATAACTCTGTTTGTAGGACAAGTCTTTTTTTCTTCTATTCTAAGAACACTGTCTGAAGATAAGTATAGCTGGATGAACTGTGTTCTGACAAACTCAGAGAATTTAGAGATATGTAAGGTAGGGCCTAAAATAGCCCAAAAACTGACTTAATATTGGTCTAGCACAACGATACACATAAAAACACATAGGATAATATTAGGCTGGAAAGTGGAAAACATTCAAATAGGCCCTTACAATAAAATACTGAAACAAGATGAACAACTATAGAGTCTGGCAGCACTGGCTCCACTCCACAACACACACTTCTCAGGCATGCCAATCTCTCTTACCTTGAAGATTCGAAGGCCTTATCACCGAAGGATTTCTATCTCATAATGCAAGGTATCTATAGGGCATGATCCGCACTCCCAAAATCAATGAATGTGGGATTTGGGCTACTAAGTTGGTTCTTATTGTAAGTTTCGAGGGGTCTCAATCCAACGATAGATTATCAGAGCAAGCCACTTAAGGCTTTAGTTAATCTTATTGGCGTAGGGAAGACCCCCACATATGTCTAATTCACTCAAAACTCTATGGCAAGTGCACCAAGATGGTGAACAAAAAGGGGGGTATAAGTGGCCACTTTTTTTTTTCAGAAAACATGTAAACCTGAACTTCAAAGAGATATTTGAAGGTTATGCACTCAAAACTAGAAGTTGAGCAAATAATAAGAATTGTAGTACTTTGAATCTAGTTTCTAAACTACTAAAGTTTTTAAAAATTGGATAAGATTAAGAGGGTCGAACCTCTCGCACATGAAAAATTGTTCCTGATTTTTTTAGAAAAAACATAACAGAGCTGTTTTTGTGAGCTGCACAAAATATATAGTTAGATTTAGTATTTTGTAAAACCCTTTGATAGGATGATAGATAAGAGTGAGATATAGAAGTTGTGTATTTTTTTGTAATTTTTTGTTGAGTATTTTTGTTTAATGATTTTTTGAAGTGATCGCATCCTGAAAAATTTGGTACCTATTCGTGCATTGGGCATAACTTGCATCAAAATAATCGAAAATGCAAACTTAATTTTTAAAAAGTGTATAGAATCTAGTGTAGAACAATAATATATAATTTATTTTGAATTTGGTCAATTATATCAAAAGTTATTAAAAAAATGGTAGACATATGTCTGTGAGGACTGTCAAGGCACTGGTAAAGAAAATTAAGTTTACTATGCTAATGTTCTCCAAAAATAGAAAATATTATATGGTTAGAAAGTTGAGAAGACATGTGAGATTATGGTAGTGATTTTAGAGATACCCACTTGATCATTTGTAAACTTGATGACGACGAAGTTGAGAAATCATGTTGGAAGATGAAAAAACATGTAAAGGGACAAAAATGGAGGGAAAATGGGCTTGCAAGCCTTAGGGTCATTTTCCAACCCTCTTACCAAGCCAAAACCCGCACGGGTTTTGATGTGCAAGATAACCTGCTCGGGTTTTGAAAAACAAAAAAGTACCATTCATAGTTCTACATAACCCGTATGCCTTAGGGTCGTTTTCCAACCCTCTTACCAAGCCAAAACCAGCACGGGTTTTGATGTGCAAGATAACCTGCTTGGGTTTTGAAAAACAAAAAGTACCATTCATAGTTCTACATAACCCATATGGGTTATGTAGAACTAAAACCATCATTTTGAGTTTTACAAAACCCGTACGGGTTATGAAGACATCAAAATGTATTCTTGTAAACTTAGCATTTACTACAAATATGTATAGACATACATATAAAATATATTTTTATGTATGTATATATGCATATCTATAGTTATATATACATATATGTATATAATGTCACCAAAATATAATGGTGGGTGAATAATGTGTGAATGAGAGATCAAAAGGAAAACTACCCTTTCCCTCCAAGGAGAGATGAGAGTTTCACTACGGATTTCCCTTCAAACACTTTTCACCTATTACATTGGAAGAGGGGGGCAAAATTCACTAGATTCAACCTCCAAAGAAGAAGATAGAATTCTGAATGAAATGGGAATGATAAGTTAATCCCCTCTTCCTTTTTGAAATGGAAAGGAATTGATTGCATTATGTATAGAAACTAAGTGCAAAAGTGACAAAGAATTGATTATAACTTTAGATTGGATTATAGGATGAAGTTGTGCACTTGGATCTGATAGTAATATGTCAAGACGAAGTCGTCCTGCAAATTTGAGGAAAAGTTGTCTAGATCATGGTGGGAATATACACGGTCCTCTGAAAAATCCGCGAAATGAAAAGGGTTTTTCTACCTTTGCAAATGGAGTCCAAATCTGAAAGTACAGCTGCGCACCTGCAACCTACACACAAAAAAAAGAGGAAAAGGGGTTGGGATTGGGAGTTTGCCTTCAAGTGAAACCCCAGTTTTGGAATTAACCAAGTAATGAAAGAAATTACTTGCAAGCAAATGCAAATGAAAGACTAAAATATAAATCACCTCAAGGGAGGTTGTGATAGAAGTATTGATAGAAATGCTTGTGTGGAATTGAATGTTGGAATCAATCTCCTCTTCAATGGTTGAATCCTTGACTTGAATGGAACACCTAGCCTTGAAGATAGACTTGAGAATGCTCAATGCTAGAAAGGAATGCTTGAATGCTTGATCTCATGTAAACTTCCCACTCATCCAACTAATCCAACTTATTCAAATGAGAGGGAAAATACAACTTAAATGCTTGTTAATTAGGGTTAATGAAACTAATTTTCATCATAAGCCAACATCGGGGAAGTTTTTCCACTCACTATACAACCTTCAATCCAAGCTCAGGAAAGGGTCCTACCCCAAAATAGGGTATGGAAAGAGGTGACACATCCCTATCCTAGGAGGATAGGGGTGCCATGCCCCTCTCCTACCCCTTTCTCCAGGGCAGAGTGCAAACAGGGTGGTGCAGAGGCCAAGGGAGAAGCAAATTTTGAGGGTTGAGCAGTCTCCTGTCTCCGATCAGGCTAAGGAATTTGATTTTGCATGCATGAGGACCCTAATGCGGTCAAAAATTTCTAGGGTCACAATTTTATGAGACTACATTTAGCCCCCCCACTTTAGCAGGAGTATGAGCGTACACCAATACTGCTGGTAAAGTACAAGGAAACAAGATTGAAAGACTTTTACCACATCAAGGAGGCAAGATGCGCCAAGCCCCCAGTGGACTTAGGATCTTACGACTTTGATTAACAAAGTAAAAGGGAAGATCGAGAAGGGGAGAACCATGACTGCAAGTAGAAAAGTTCCCCTCACTATGAGTCATAAAAGCAAGGATACCACAAATTACAAACCAACAAAGTTCACTAAGTAATTCTAAGTATCAAGAAGGAAAATATGAACGGAGTGTATGCCCCCATGTTAAAGTGATTGTGCGCCTTATTGGGAACAATTGTTGTAAGGTAGGATACACCCAAGAGAGAGAGAAGAGAGGGAACACATTATCGCAAGGATTTAGCCCCCAATCGAGGCATAAACCCAAGGATAATGAACACAAAACATGAGGTACGAGGTAGTTTTGCTTTCCTCGGGGTCAGTATGTTGTATGATAACTCATGTATATCATGTATGTATATGTGCATATAATAATCATCATTCCCCAAAGAAGGACACTACCTTAGAAGAAAGGGAAGAGGATATCTTTTGAGTGAACATGAAAGAGACCAAGAAAAGATCTCAATGTTTTGCATCATCCCCTTTTGGAATCCAAGAACACTAAGAGGGGGGTGAAACAATGTTAAGGATTAGCATGCTTTCAGAATGAATCGTAGTAGGAGAAGCTACGACATTATTATAGCGGGGCTAGTCCAGTAGAATAGGGAGTTTTTGAGCTGGGATGGAGGGTAAGCCCTTTCCTACTAAAAAAAGAGGCAGCTGAGACGTAATCCTTGATCCCATAATCGAGGTGGTATCGATATGGAGTGAGAAAGTTTCATATCTATGTACACAGCTATTCCATGCATGGCGATTTCCATCTGTTGAACGGAGAAACAATTCTAGTTGCCGAGTATATCTAAGTAATCCTGCTAAGGAGCCAATTATAGAGCCTACTCCTATAGAAACTGGTGGAGACCCTACTGTCCCCCTTGGAGAGCGAGAAGAGAGAAACTTTATCAGCCTTGGAGTGAGTAAAGAAATGCGATGATCAATGGATACCTTTAGAACTTTTTAGTACAGTTAAAGCAACAGATCCTCCAGGGAAACCCATAATCTGAACTAGGCTAGCTTCGTATTGCCTAGGGAGTACTCATGTGGTGTGCCCGGGGGCCTCCCCATATCATTTCATGTGACCCTGATGAATCGATTCATTGAAGGTGTTTACCGCATCTACATGGCCATACCCACTCCCCCTGTAGCTTTTAAAACCAATTCTTTCAGGGACTCCTTATCTGATAAGGCATCTCTCCCAACTATAGTATAGTAGGCCGCCTGAGCCCGGGAACTTGTTCACCTGAGGGGAATGAAATGTATACATCCCATGCCCTTCTTTTCGTGGGAAGCGATAGTTGGGTGGGAGGGACTCGATAGTTATGTTGGGTGGGCCCCTACTGTTCTAAGGTGAACGGGATTATGAAACTGAACGTCCCACCCCTTACCTTAAACATGCATTCACCAACCGGTATACTGGTACATATATAATTGAAATAAGTAAAGAAACCAATAAGCCAATTACATAAATGAATACCATAACACACATAATTATATGTGGAAAACCTCAAAGAGGAAAACCACGGTGGGATGTGTGACCCACAATATCAATCCATTGGCCATATGAAGAGATATTACAAAATATAGGGGCCTACACTTGCAGGAAGGTTATAGCCTACAACACACTTCTCAATCACAAAAGGACCCTCACTGACTACATAGAAATCCAAACTACAGTCCAGAGAAATGATTGAACTGCAATGATAGCATCTTTTATACTTGAATATAGTTTCGGTTAAGCTCTATCTGTTCTGGTCTGAAACCCTTACCAGAATACCCTCTTACATAAATATCTCGCATACATGATCTCTCTCATATATTTTGCATCTCCATTACATTCCATAACCTTACATATCCATATCCTTTCCTATACACACATACTTGATACAAAATGATCTAATCAACTGACCTATATATACCCCTTTACAGTCCATCATGCCTTATGTCGGCTTACAAAGATAATTACAATATGAATATACATGTCAGCTCAATAACATAAACACATGAATATAAAAAATAATTGCCGATGCCAGTTCTCCCAAATGATGTGGGCCTCCAATACCAATAACCTAATGAAGTCATGCATCCTGCAATTCCAGTAACCAAAGAATTCCTTCCAACCTCGATGTTGGTGTCGGTGAAGTGTCTGTCGCTACACAACTAAACCAAAATATGAAGCTGAAACATGTTGCCATCAATGACAACATATTGAAACCAACCAATTGAGTGTGAATTGCCAACAATCTCCTCCTTTGGCATTGATGGCAACACTCATGTGAAAAATGATCATGGTTTCCATCTACCGGTTTCATATAGAGCCTACTCCCCCTGAGCTGAATATCCATTTGAACAAAATACTCCATATCTCCTAAATATTTTTCATCTATACTCCCCCTTTGACATCAATGCCAAAAATACCAAAAACTAGGACGAAGGATGAAAGACTGTACAATGAATATGTCCTAATATACCTTACTGAAGCTGAATATATTTGAAAATATCTGGATAGGCCTTCTCCAAAATCTCTAGATAAGTATCCCAACCTAATTTGAAAGTTCCAGAAATAGATATAAGTCCATTTAGCATATGGGCATATGACTCTTTCTCATTAAGCTTTTCTGGTGTGGGCTTGCCAACCATATCTATACACTCCTTATGTACACTTAATTAATCCAATCGGGGACTCACCAATCCTCTAAGACCCCTATCTCTCCTTATGATTTTATCTTTTTCCCTCTCAAGAGCTAAAAATTGGGCTTCCAAAACCAAAATATGACCATCTATAGATGTAGTCAATGAATGTGAACCATCAAAAGAATTGACTATACCTACAATCTCCTCCTGAATATCCTTAATCCTTTTATCTATTTCAGTTGTGAGTAAACCTATATTACAACATACTCTGTAGATATTCGTACACTACCTTAAAGCATTGTCAATCAACTTCAACTTATCATTAATCTCCTTCCTCTTCAACTCAATCATTTGATCAAATGTATCTCTCTTTGCCTGTGTAAACCTCTTCAGTGCCTATCGGTTTGATATTTGTTGTAAAGCCTGAAAGTCCTTTGAAATGTGCTTTGTGATTGTTTTAAGCTTATCGGATGGGCTTGCTTCATTGTCAAATTTTCACTTTGGGACAAGTCTATGCAAAATAGTGATAGATTGATCAATAACCTCTTTATCCATAGATCCCTCCTTCATCATTTTTTGTGTAGCCATTATCATGAGTTCAATAGAACTCATCTTAGTTATGATTTGTTTTTCAACATGCGAGGTGTCAATTGACAAAAATGACGGGCTCACTATCGGTTCCCTACCAAACTCCCCTTTCTTCTCCTCTGACGGTTTAACTTTTATAGCTTACTCAATTGCATTGGTGGCTTCACCACTTGGTGCAATCTCAGTAACTATTGGTTCCTCCCTAGGAACTATGTCCTCATCCTGTACACTCTGATCCAAAGGACTATTGTCCTCAACATTAGTAACCTATACATTAGCAACCTTTGCACTCTTTGATTCTATTGGTATCTCAACATTTGCATGTACATTAGTCTCTATCGGGGGCTCTATATCCAATATCTTAATATTTTTCAAAATTGAGGGTGAAGTACCCACAATACCTTTACCTTTCCCTTCAACCGGGATATCTGTAGTATCTGTCTTAGGTTCATGTGAAGTATAAAAACCATGGTTTTCTTCAAAGAACCTAACCCATGCCTTGTGTGTCTCCTTGACTATTTCATTGACCTTACCTAACAAAAGACTAATTATTCTATTCTTGTTGTGAAAGATTTTCCTATCTGCAACTTCAAGTGTCTTGTCCATCTCCTCTAGTGTAATAGAAACACAAATAGATAACAACTATTGAATCTTTATATGCCTATCCCCTTCTATTGCTTATAATCTTGTATCATCTAATATGTCATATAACTATGCCGGTATTTGGTTTTTAATTTCTAACAAGGCTTTCTTATATATATCCAAATACAACAAAACTGATTCCTCTACTCTCTGTTCATCATTATCCAAATGCTCATAATTAAATTGCACATTATTCAACATACCATTTTTAGTTATTTCATCAACTAATTTTGCACAAGTCTTGGGTGGAATGATAGTTACATTACCAGATACAAGTGTAAGATTGGTGTCATCTTTGTTGTACCTTCTTCCAGTACCAGATGGGGCTAAAGGTATTTCTTTTGGTGCTCGTTTCTATGCCGGTACCCCGATAGTAATTTTCCTAACCGGTTGCTTCTTTGCTTCTACCTTAGTCTCTTCAGTTTTCTTCCTTAATACCCTTTTGAATGCTAAGGGTGTGTCATCATCAGATCTAGATTCTACTACAATTGTCTCAATGAATATTTCTGGTTCTTTCCTTTTTCTCCCTTTCTCCGGAACAACATCAATTAATGCCTTAATGTCCCATGAAACCTTTTCAATAAATTTACTTGCCTTGCCCTCCTACTTCTCCCTCTTCTTCCAGTTGAACTCAGTTTCAACCTATTGCTTTTTATGCTTAGCAGTACCAAAGGTTTTTATAGTTTCATCAATAGGTGCATCAATTAGCATCTGTGCATATGCATCTAGAATTTATGCGTCAACTTCATAACCCATTTCCTCAATTTAAATATTTTGGGGCCTTACAACTTCCATCAAAGTTTCATATTTCTTGACCATGAAGCATATCTCGGTTGAGTACTTCTCAACAATGTGCTTTGGAACCCTCTCCCTATAATTCATAGCCTTCTGAAATGCTTTAAAGTAACCCCACACTTTTCCCTCTCTTTGACTACCCAATGTAGAAATTGATTGTTTTAGTTGCCTCCCTAACGGGATATCGAATGCCCATTGTCTCTTCCCAAAACCAGGAGTCTCATTAATAAAAAACAACATTAAACAGACAATTAGGTTACCATACCAGAATGTTCCTTTCTTCTCTCCTTTGATCTTTTCTAGGTTAATCAATAATTCATCCAACATCCAACCACATAGATCTAACTTCTCATTCTCCCTCATCATTTTATGAGCTGCATAAATGCAAGAGCCAGAAATAAAATTCAGTTGGTTTGATTGAGTTACATTATAACCAATGACAATGCTTTCAAATCTAATATCTCTATCGGTGATAGTACTAATCCTCATTGATCGCTTGTCTGATGTTGCACCGATGATCTTATTGACCTGATCATTAGAAACCTTCTTCTTGGGACATTTTCCAACCTGTGGTAAATTGGTGATGGCCTCCTTTGAAATATTATATGGTCTATCTAACCAGATAAATTGTCCATGCACTCTTCTCAAAACATACCTCACAATCTCATCTTCAAATTTCAGAATATCCAAAATGCTGGTAAACCCTAGATCCTCAATGTGTTTGTACTCAAGCTTAATCTTTCCAGAATCCCCCATTAACTCATTCATGTACATGCTCTTAATATCACTCATTCCTAAATCCTCAATATGACAGTGAATGTAAGCTCTGACATCTTCAACATACACGACTCCTTCTGAGAGATGGGAAAATGCACCAACTGAATTGTCCAGGGTAGCAATATGTAGATATCACTTGAAAATAGGCCTGGGATGGTCCTTGACCTCAAATACAATAGGATTTGCAATAAACATAGGTACAGATGATGATCCCACTTCCATGATGAAAGATAAATACCTGTAAATTGTTGTCGGTGAAAAACCCTAAAGAACTCTTCTGATCGCTGGTGAAATCGCTCAAGATGATATCAATCGCACTAATTCACCTTAGACTTCCTCTAAATCACTTTGAATTGCTCTAAATGCAAAGTGATCAGAAATATAGTGAATTCATCCTTTTAACCTCTAAGAAACCCTAATCTGTCATTGATATGAATGATTTCCAATGGAAGATACCAGATCTCAATCAAACATATACATGTCGGATAAGCATCTCCAATGTCTGGAACATCTTCCAGAACCTCTTCCCGGGGCATATGCACTATCTTCATGAATTTTGCCTACCCCTATGGCATTTGCCTTAGTTACCAGATGAGATTCCTGCTGATGCAGGAGCAACCTCCTATGTTAGTTGAGTAACCGGTGCATTTCCATTTAATAAATTGTTCTTCTAACTTCCTGACCCATCTCTAGGTATGATCTTGCCGGATTTCATTAATCTTCTCTTTTCCTTTCTCATTTGATCCATTATTACCAATCGGTGGATTTGTACTTCTACAGAACTTATCAATATGTCCAACCTCATTACATGCATAACATGTAACATTATTCTTTTGAATTGATTTGCTAAAACCGATATAATTGCTTGACCTGCACTAATTAGCCATATGTCCAAATTTTCCACATGCATAACATTTAACATTCATTCTGCAATCTTCTATCTTATGACCATACTTATTGCATTTAGAACATTGACCGGGAGCAAAATCAAGGTTCTGATTTGCTCTATTTCTACATTGCCTAGCTATGTGACCAAATTTATTACAAACAAAGCATCTACCATTAAATTTGTAAGCATTAAGCTGCCTTACCAGTGCCTTATGGTTTTGATCTTCATTTGCAGTACCAGAACTTTGACCTTGTTCAAATCCAAGTCCACTAGAATCTCCATTCTGCCTTTGTCTTTTCAATAAATCATCTAGCTGTGCTGAACTAATCTTGAATTTTTCTTTATACTCACTTGCAATAGCCAGATCATCTCTCAGAATTATCATTTGTCTCTCAAGTTCTTGTTCATTACTTTGGGCTTGTACTAAATCAATTCTCAGCATATCATTTTCATGAACCAACCTTCCACATTCTTCAAAATTATTTTTCAGAGATACAACAAGATTTTCTTCCTTTTTCTTTCGGTCCTCAATCTCTTTAGACATCCTCATAGTTATAGCTTGCATTTCATTCCTCATAACCATGTTCTCCTGACTCAACTTCAGAAATCTCTCATTAAGGGCATCTTTATCTTCATTATCCTTATTCTACAAAAGTTCCTCTCTCCTGGCTTGAACAAATGATAGTCTCTCCTGTAGGACAAGAATGAATTCCTGAGCAAAATTTAATTCATCTTGTAACTTCAAGTTCTTCAACCTTTCAGCATCATAATCTTCAAGTGCCACCTCAAGTTGCTTCTCCAAACTCATATCCATGAATTCCATATTCAGGATCTTCCTCAAGTTGTTAAACTTCCTCCGAGGCACAAGGCTCAGATACCAATTGTTGGAATCCAAGAACACTGAGAGGGGGGGGGGGGTGAATTAGTGTTCTACCAAAACTATCAATTTTAACCTTATTAAAACATACATTCACCAATCGGTATAACGATACATATAGAATTGAAATAAGTAAAGCAACCAATAAGCCAATCACACAAATGAATACCATAACACACATAATTATATGTGGAAAACCTCAAAGACAAAAAAACCATGATGGGATTTGTGACCCACAATATCAATCCACTGGCCATATGAAGAGATATTACAAAATATAGGGGCCTGCACTTGTAGGAAGGCTTACAACATAGAGCACACTTCTCAATCACATAAGGAGCCTCACTGACTACATACAAATCCATACTACAATTTAGAGAAATGATTGAACTGCAATGATAGCATCTTTTATGCCTGAATATAGTTTTGGTTAAGCTTTGTCTGTTCCGGTCTGAAACCCTTATCAGAATACCCTCTTACATAAATATCCTCACATACATGATCTCTCTCATATATTTTGCATCTCCATTACATTTTATAACCTTACATATCCATATCCTTTCCTATACACACATACTTGATACAAGATGATCTAATCAACTGACCTATATATACCCCTTTACAATCCATCATGCCTTATGTCGTCTTACAAAGATAATTACAATATGAATATACATGTTGGCTCAATAACATAAACACATGAATATCAAAAATAATTGTCGATGTCGGATCTCACAAATGATGTCGGCCTCCAATACCGATAACCCGATGAAGTCATGTCGTCCTGCAATGCCGGTAACCAAAGAATTCCTTCCAACCTTCCGGTGCCGGTGAAGTGTCTATCGGTACATAACTAAACCACAATATGAAGCTGAAATATGTTGCCATGTTGCCATCAATGACAACATATTGAAACCAACCAATTTAGTGTCAATTGCCAACATCCCTAAGTAGACATTTAGGGAACAATAGAAGAACAGGGATACACATAGAAGAATGGTCACAAAAGAGCAAGAAAGGAGGGAGAGAGAAGATATATAGTGCTAATATTGCCAATCTAGCACTACATCCGCCTCCCGATCTTGTTGATCGCTATTTTGGGATGGCGAGAAACACACCAAAGGAGAGACATTGAGCATAGTAGATGGAGCTATCATAAGATCCAAACAAGGACTGTGCTCATGTTGTAAGTCACTTTGTTCGATTCTAGGAGCTAGGATTAGTGTTTGTGAAAATTCAGTTGATAAATGCTTTTCCACATCAACATATTCATACTCACTATCAGAAGCATTAGGAGTTGTATTGCCATCATGAGTAACATTTTCACCCATTTCTTCATAAAAGTTTAGAGAAAGAAGAGCAAGAAGACGAATAGGAGTAAAACCATCACATGTTTTGTGCAACTTATGATTTGGAGATGTAGGTTGAACATCTTGCTTAGGAGAAAAGGGAATCATGTCAACTATTGGAGTCCGAGGAGATTGAGTATTGTTTATGGTGAAAATGGATAACAATAATAACAATATTGAAAGGCTAAATGAATTCAACCACCAAACTCTAGCCTAACAATGAACAAAGATCCACCATAACATATGAAGATTACCTAAGACAATGCAAATAACTCAAAATCACAAAGATTATACCATCACATGTCCAATAGGGTTTTGATCTCCATTCTTCCTATCTCCATTGATCTTGCTTGATATACTTGCTCTCAGATTTTTGTATGCACAAGAGCTCAACAAAGAACGGAATGTGGTTGCAAGTGGAATTGTAGTGTAGCCAAGTACTCCAAAATCAGTCATTAGGGTTTGACATTAGGGTTTGACAATGAAGAAAGCATCTCCTTAAATAGAAGACACAATATGAAATGGAGGGTTAAGATTGAGAGGTGTAAAAAGAGAGGTCGGCTAGGATTAGAGGGTAGGTAAAAGAAATAGCAAAATAATGAAAGGGGTAGGTAGTGTAGGAAATAAGAGATGAATGACATGTGTCATGTGTAGAAAAAGATAATGAATTAATTAAATAAATAAAGATTTATTTAATTAATAGAAGAAGTAGGACAATTAAATAAATAAAATATTTATTTAATTTAGGAAAGGGATAATTTAAATAAATAAATGTATTTATTTAAATGTGAAATAAGGCTAGAAGAGGATAAATGAATTAATTAAATAAATAAAGATTTATTTAATTAATAGAAGAATTAGGCTTAGATAATTAAATAAATAAAATATTTATTTAATTAGACATGACAATTTTAGGTGTCTACATTTTGCCCCTCTTTGAGACAATGCGGCTTGTCGCGTTGTTTCAAAGAAGATAAGATGAACTGATACAGAGTTGCCCCAGGATGGGAATGATATGCCCCCTCGAGAGATTGAATGAAAATGTCTGAAAAGATTGCAGACAATCTCTCGATAAGAAAGAAAGGCTAGAATGGACTGACTGGATAGAGTGACAAAGTCACAGGATGAAGAATACTGACTCGGGAAATGAGGGCGAGGGCTAGGGTAGGCTATAAGATAGACCACGGGAAAAAGACATCCTCATTGTCATCTACACCCTTAGAAGATCACAGTGCAGAGCGAGAAAAGAGCAGCAACAGTCAGCAGCGATGGCTTCCATTCATAGATTCGACCGTGTTTGCCGATTCTAGAGGCCAACGGAGGCAGGAGAGCCAGTGAGTACCACAAAACCTCCTCGTACTTTGATGCATTTATTGTTGTCATTAATGCATGCTAGGTAGAGTAATAAATGCGCATTTATGTCAAGAAAATGTGTCTGTGTCCAAAAATGCGAATTTGTGTCTTCCAGGTCAAATCGGCAGTTCTGTGATGAACATATGCTGTCGATTGGATAAGCTGTTGAGAGGATACACTCAAGAAGGTCCTCTAGGGAAGACTAAGATAGATCAAGGCACTTTGTGATGAACAGTGAGTACCAAGATAAAGTACTTTGTGATGAACAAGGAGTACTAAAATATGAGCAGCACTTTGTGATGAACAGGGAGTGCAAATGTGAGTAACACTTTGTGATGAACAGTGAGTGTCACACACATAGTACTTTGTGATGAACAGGGAGTACTACTAGGATAGATAGCAACACTTTGTGATGAACAGTGAGTGTCACTAGGATAAATAGCTATGTGCATTTAGATAGCGAGTAGCATTTTGTGATAAACAGTGAATGCCACTATGACTGACATGATTTGATTTGCTTGACTGCAGGAGTATTTGCCGATGCTAGAGTCAGGGGAGAGATTATCGTCGACACAGAGATTGCGACCTGAGTTGACACTTGAGGACCGAGCCGTGATTGAGGCTATGGGATTGAGATACATTCTGTATGTGCCTAAGTTTCGGGCGAACATGGGATTGCTGACTGCACTGGCTGAGAGATGGCACTCAGAGACTTGTAGTTTGCATTTGTCGATGGGTGAGATGACAGTCACCTTGGAGGATGTATATAGGATTCTACAGATACCGATCGATGGGGAGTTAGTACCCTATGATCGAGACGGAGATAGGGATGCACTGAGATGAGTGTTCTAGGATCCAGGACTAGGGATGAGGGTGGGACATGTGGCATGGGATACCATGACATGGACAGGATTAGCACTACCAATAGTGTTGACAAGAGTTATCAGTGGGTTCCTCTATCTGGATAGGACGACACGAGGGGTGGCTGCAGGGGACACAGGGGCCAGGAGAGTTGATCTTGGGGTGGGTCCTTCTAGGGCTCAAACTTCGTCGAGGCCAGGCGGCTCCGAGGGAGGGAGTTCATCATAGCCTTAGAGGGCTCCCTATGTATCAGTATTGTACCATTTTTGTATTGTAGACACCTACGGGTGATTTTGTAGCCATATGATTCTTTTGACATCATTGTATCATGACACTTTTGATTATATATGAGAGATGATCCATTTTTGTGGCAGCTATATGCATGTGTACCTTATGTGATGAAATGTTCTTATGTGATACATGTTTTATGATATGGATGCTTATATGATGCAATGCAATATATTTTTGTTCTTTTATGTTGTATATGTGATGCATGATGCAAATGTGAATGTATGTAATGCAAATGAATATGATAATGCAAATGATTATTTACATAATGAAAATGTGAGATGTGCTAACATGTGTTGTATGCAGGATGTGATGCAATTGTGATATCTATATGTATGTATGAAATGCTTATATGTGGTGATGTAGGTGTAACTATATGAAATGCAAATGTTTTTGGTGTGTCATTATACTCAGTCATGTGATAGCGGGCTACACGGACTCGAGAAGGACAATGGAAGTCAATCAAGAAAGGGGGATGGAAGACAGAAGATATGAAAGTGAAAGAGCTTCTTGTGAGTTATCATCATTGAGCTTTATTATGGCAGAATAGGTTATGACAATCGAGGCATATGTTCGACCTAGAAAGTCATTGTACCTGTTTGCATGGAGATAAGACAGTCACAAACAAGGAATACCCCAGTTCATACTAGACTCACAGTGTCCTCATATCCTTGGACAAGTCATAGCATTACTAAAAGACAATCGACAGACAGCAAATGCAAATAGGTGACGATACCCCATCCTCGCCTTTCTAGTCAAAGACATCCTGGAGATAGAATCTCTAGTCAAAGACATCCTGGAAAAGCTAAAAGACATGTCACCAAAAAGATAAAATCAAAAGAAAACCAAGACTTGACACCAACATCCATTGTAGTCCTCAAGTTTAGTGTCTCTTGTCACTTGTATAAGTCGAATTTTGATTGTGGTCACAATGTTCACTTTCACAAAAAGGATAGATAGCACTGAACCATATGTTGTCTGAGTCTGTTGAAAGATTTGATTTTGTTGAAGCTCATTGTTGTTGCTGTGTCTCATTTGAAACTGACTGAATCCATGAAACTGATACTTTATTGTGGAGAAGATGGAACTTTATTGTGGACTGTGATGCCGATGTTGCTTTATTGCGGATTGTGCGCGGATAGACTTGAAGGAAGCTGGAAGAAACTGTATTCCTCGAAACATGTGATGTTCTCAGTTCCACACCCATCACTAGATGTAGGATTTTCCTTAGCCACAGATAGGATCTGATTTATTATGGATGGAAAGGGAGTGAAAAGGGAGGTTTATTATGAATGGCTAACCAATCTTAGGTAGATCAATAACAAGCCATGATGGGAATGGGTAAGTTTATTATGGATGAATAGGTCGTGAGTGTGTGCAAAGTGAAAGGATGAAAGTGAATCCTGAAGGAGAGAGGAGCAAAGTCCCTACGCATGGCGCTGGTGACCCAGTTTTCACCATGGTACTTGCCCAGGGCGCCACCGAAGTGGTTTTCACCGTTGGACGAAATTATTTCTCTTTACTTTTTTTCGATTTTTCAATTTTTTTGTTGTCACAAGGCGCCTATTTGCCAGGTTTTCACCAAGTAACGATTTTTTTGTTTTATAATTTTTTTGTATTTTTGAAATTTTTTTGATTTTTTTTGTATTTTTTTTGAATTTTTTGTATTTTTGAATTAGGATGCTCTGAAGAGCTTATGTGTAGAACCTGCGAAGGTGCATGCTGTTGATAGGATCCTCCAAAGGTTGACCTTCTATAGTTGAGAGCTGATATGCCCCAGATCCATATGCTGCTGTAATGATGTAAGGACCAAGCCAGTTTGGTTCGAACTTGCCCTTCTTATCTCTGTCTTGCTGATTCTTGGGGTTCTCTCTGAGTACCAAGTCACCTACCTCAAATGTGCGAGGCTTGACTTTATGATTGTAACGACATTGTTCCTTGACTGAATGATGTGTAGCTTGAGTGACAATCCTCTTTGATAAAGGAACTGAGATAGAATTACTAGTGTGTGGACTACGTTTGCCCATATGCGTGTCACCTGAAGAAGTTTGGGCATCCCTGATAACAAAGTCCTTTGAGGAAGCTCCATTAAAGGTCCATGATGTATCGCCAGAAGGGAATGGATGTGTGGAACAAGTGGATGAGTTATGAAGGCTTATGATTGCGAAAAGAAGTGAAAGTAGGATAGCATGATGGAGACTTAGGATCAACAAGTATGCTTTATGACTTGAAATTTTAGAATTTTTGCCCCCAGTTATTTTGATATTAGGGGAGATCAACTCTTGCTCTTTTTGCTGCATAGGATTTTTATCCTTGACTTTGATTTTTGCTAAGTCCAGTAGCTTTTGATTTTGATTTGGATTGAAGGACTTTTCTTTATTTTTGACTTTTAGATTTTTCTTTTCAAAGCTTGATTTTTGATCCCTAATGAGTAAGGGCTTTTGTAATTCTTGTTGATCCAAGTTTGGAAGTGGAGTGGAAATGGAATGAGTAGATGAAATGGTAAGGCTATGTGAGCTCTCAAGAGGGCTGGCAATACGCTCAATAGATTCTTTGTTGGAACCACTCTTAGGACTATTGATATCAAGAGTTGCTTGCACCACTAGAGGAGATTTGCATTCAGACTCAGTAGCCACAATACTAGGTGGTTCACACCCAATTCCTTGATATTGCAAATTATTTGTAGTTTGTTCTTGTTGACTGAATACCTTAGCAGATAGTGGGAGTTGATCAACATGAAAGATATACTCACCACATCCCATGTCTTTAAACTTGAATTTTTCCTTGATCTCTGCTTGTTTGGATGTAGAAGCTTTCAAGGATTCTGGATCCACATATGCCGATGAAGGAATAGCTTCTCGATTGCTGGGAATGATAGTCTCAGTATGTGATCTCAAGTTATTGCAATATATGAATGGATTTGGATCACCATTGACCGTTACCTCGACTCCATTATGAGGGAACTTTATGCATTGATGGTATGTTGATGGGACTGCCCTCATTTCGTGAATCCACGGACGTCCTAGCAATATGTTATACGTGAGATCTAGATCTAGGACTTGACAAACCACATCCTTTGTGACTGGCCCTATTCTTAATGGTAAGGTGACTGTGCCCTTGGATGAGCGCTCTTCATAATCATATGCCTTGATGGTAATTTGGTTTGTAGAATTCACAGCCTTGTCAGAATATCCCAATTGTCTTATGGTACTCAAGGTACAAATGTTAAGACCTTCTCCTCCATCTATCAGGACTCGCTTTATTCGATGTTTGTGTATGAAGGCTTCAATGTGTAAAGATGCATTATGTGGCTGACTTACAGAGGCATCATCGGCTTCTGTGAATGTAAGGGAGTGTGGAATGGAAAGGTATCCCACCATGGCTTGAAACTGGTCCATGTTCAGATCAGTAGGAACGGTAGTGTCTCTCAAGATTTTGTCAAGGATAGCTTTATGAGCGGGGGATATGCGTAAGAGCTCAAGAATAGAGATGAGCGCGGGTGTCTTCCCTAACTGTTCTACAAGGTCGTACTCAGGTTTGGTTGATGAAGAAGCGGTGTTTTTAGTTGGAGCACCTTGCAAAGTCATTTTACCTCGACGGGTTGTAACATGACATTCAGAGGTAGATTCGGACGAAGATCCCACACCTTTTAGGACAATTTTAGGTCGCTGAGGAGGATTCTCAGGATTTTTATTTTTGATAGTAATGGTAGAGATATGATTGTCCATTGAGATGTGATTGATGGTAGAATCATAATTGTAAGGTGCTCTAGTATAGTTGGTTTGATCCTCTGTGGCTTTAGCTTTTCCCTTGTCATGTTTTGGGAATGGTTCCTTAAACATCTCATGTTCGTGATTGGAGGAATGTCCCTCAATCTCAATGTCACCTCTATCAATGAGATCTTGTATGATGTTCTTCAGTCGATGACAATTTCCTGTCTTATGACCCTTGCTCTTATGAAATTCACAATACTCATCATCATTCCACCAATTTGGTTTAACCTTTGGTTCATATGGAGGAAAATCTGGAACTGTGATCACTTTGTTTGCCACAAGCTTTTTGAAGACTGATTCAAGTGGTTCTCCCAACGGAGTGTACTTCCTTCGTGGTTTAGAAGTTGTTTGATTGTTCACTTGATTGTTGGTAGAACTTGATCCAGAAAAGACGACCTTGGGTCTCACTGTGTTGGCATCAACAACACCATCATTAACTATGTTCTTGTTCTTGTTCCAAAATTTTGGTTTGTCCTTTCCTTTGAAGTCCTCTTTGTTTTCTTTGAATAGTTTGATAACTCCTTGTTCAATTAAGACTCTTTCTGTTGCTAGGCCCTTTTCAATGACATCCTTGAATGTAGACAAACAAGCTTTTCTGAGATCATAGCCAATATCCTTATTAACATTTTGTGTGAACATCTCCACCATTTGTTTTTGCGGAATTTCGCAAGAGCATCTGCTAGCTAGGTTTCTCCATCTCTGTAAGAATGTTGTGAAAGATTCTCCTTCCTTTTGTTTCGTATTGCACAAGGTAGTAACTGAGACATCTGTTTCTATGTTGTAGGAGAAATGCTGAATGAATGCCTCTGCTAAGTCGCCCCATGACTTAATACCAGGAGGTAATTGAGAAAACCATTCCATAGCTTGATCGCCTAAGCTCTGTGGGAACAACCTCATCAAGTATGTTTCTTCTGCCGCTACCTCAATGCAAGCTGTGAAGAATTGTCTTATATGTGCCTTGGGGTCTCCTCTCCCTCTATATTTGTCAAATTTTGGTGTTACAAAGTGCGGAGGAAACGGAGGCATTGGAATTCTCTTATCGAAGGGATAAGGGCATATATCTCTCATAGTGTATGTAGGTTTGGATGTACTCATGTCCTCCACTTTCTTTTGTAGATCTCTAATTTGTTGCTCCAAATTATTTTTGGGAGGAGATTGATTTCTTGTAGCATACCCCATGTTTGTAACACCCATTTGAGGAGGAACTTGTTGCATGTATGGATGATACTGATCGTAGACATGTCCATATGGAGGTCTATATTGATGTGGCATATATGGAGCACTTGGCATAACTTCTTGTTGAGGGACCCCATATCTGTTTTGTGTATATAAACCATATTCAATAGGCCTTTCATTTTCCATTGTGTTGCCCCCAATTTTGACATGAGGTCTCCTTGTGTCAAAATTTTGAGGATGTCCTTGAGTATCCACTTGTCTTGATTGATCCATACCTTGAGCCTGTGTTTGAGCATAAGGCCTCCATGATGGTCTTTGAATGTAAGTATCATATGTTTGAGCTTGTGTATGTGGGATCTCTGGTTTTTGAAGCAAAACTGATGGTGACTCAGGCATCATATTCGGTCCTCTATTTCCTCCACTATTTGGTCTCCTTTGATCCATGTTGGATTGAGTTTGTTGTGAGGGTCGACTTTCCATAAGTTGAGATAAGTCAAAATCATGTGGTATTTTAGCTCCACTTTGTGCCATCATGTTTAAAAAGTATTGACGATCTCTCCTCATTATCTCTTCAACCAATCTATTGAATTGAGGATCCATTATGGATTCTTGTATGTCTGCTGATAGTATTGAAGAGTTGTCAACATTGTCATTGTGTGTAGTATTGTTGTTTATAGCGTTTGCGCTTTCCACATTTGGATTGTTTCTATAAACATTCATGTCTGGTAATGTAGTGTGCTCAGGATTGTAGAATAGATCATTGTCATACTCATAAGAACTCATGTTTGCGGATTCTTGAGCTTCTTTAGCTATTCTCCTAGATTTTTGAAGGCGGGTTTCAACCATGAACTAGGTGTTTGACCAATATGTGAGAGACTAGACGAAGAATGAAAAGAGTATGGAAGACCAAGAGTTGTATGGAGTGTAAATGAATCTGAGGTGTACTTGCAATGTCCAAAGTGTAAGACCAAGTATGTAAGTAGTAGAGTAGGTGTGACTTCCAAAGAGAGGATAGTTTCTCTTGATGAGGTAAGCTGACCTTGACTCTAAGTAAGACCAAATGAGACCCAAAGGTAAGAAACCTTGATGAGGGACCACTTAGCAAAGTGTAGTTGTATGTAGTGTGTTGACAAAGTATGATGAGGACAAGCAAGTGACCTTTTGACTCAAGTTTAGACAATTGTGAATGTAAAATGAGATGTGAAGCAATGATGGACTATGTGAGACCCAAGGACAGGTTGAATGCTAGATGAAATCTGAAGAGACAACCTAGGAAGCTCAAGTATGCCGAAACTGATTTCTTTTGTTTGTTGGACTGTGAAATTTTTCCAATTTGTGAAGTTTTTGGTTGTGACCAAATCTGAATGTTTGACTATTTTTTGTGACAAGAGGACACAATGTTGATGAGGACTCAATGTTTGCAAGTGTTTATACTGCAAAATGACTCCAAGAAAGTGTGTTGTTTGATGTAAAATTGTTTTGCATACACTTGAAGACACAACAGACACAATGTTTTGCTGTTTGGTCTTGATTGTTTGAATGTTTAACATAAGTCAAGCACAATTCTTATGGCTAGCCAAGACAATAGTTGTTGATCCCACATGGGGTTTTACCCCCGAGGCTATGCTATTCAGAGCGGATACTTAGATGCTTGACCTCACTGGCTCCACCCTTGGCACTCACTTCTCGGGTCAGCCAAGCATCAGTCCCCATGAAAACTCCCCATGGCGAACTTTGTATCTCTACTAAGAACCGTATGTGTGTGGGCTGCTACCAGAGGTCCGACCTCCTGCCCCAACAACTAGAAGGATTTGGGCTTCTAAAACAAAAAGGTGCTAGTAAGGGCATCCGCTCGTGTGGCCATACATGCGGCACTTTCAGCTCTGTAAATACAGAAGGCTCCCAGCCGGTAGGGGTTACGCCCTACAAATGATCAAATAAATTTGATCAAACGGGTTTATGGGGAGACATAGTGTCGGTATGAACTAATCAGCACACGTTATTCATAGTTTTCACCATGAATACATTTGATTATAGTGGTTTGGATGAGGTGGGTTTTCCTCGCTACCACTTGGGTCATTCTCTTCTCACTAGTAGTCCTAATGACCACACGGGAAGACAGGCCCTCTAAAGATTAAACAAAAAGAGCCTATTGCTCAAGACACAAAAGACAATGATTCAATTTTAGTGCACCAATTGAAGTGTTTGCTAGTCTATTGAAACAAGGCACACAATAAAAATCCAAAAACCCTTGCCAAGGACCTGCAACAAAGATTTATTAGTAGTTTGGATTGTTTCAAATGATCACCCCTTCCTGCAAGCACACAAGTTAGGTAAATTTTAGATCCAAAAGACTTTATGAAATAGGGGCCTTCAATAATGCGTTTTGTTGACCAATTCAAAGATTTGATTCATCATAAAAAAAGACCTCCTATAAAATTTTAAGAGATTTCCAGAAATGTAAGAAAATCCAAAAAATTTGTTAATTTGCTCCAAAAATTAATTTTTTATGAAAAATCATAAAAAATTCATATAAAATGCAAAATTGATCCAAAAAATCTAAAATTTTTACTGGAGAGTTTTGATGGTCTTCCAAACCTGCACAAAAAATTTCCTGAAACAAATCCAAGCAGTTTGTGAGATATGAGTAAAATAATGCAAAACCCTAATTTTCAAAGATCTGATTTTTGAAGAATGATTTTGCATCAAATTTAAAATCACAAAGAACAGATCCTGTGTATAATTCTGAGATATTTCCAAAAATGTAAGAAAATCCAAAAAATTCGCTAATTTTCTCTCAAAATTAATTTTTTATGAAAAATCATAAAAAATTCATATAAAATGCAAAATCGATCCAAAAAATCTGAAATTTTTATTTAATCTTTCTAATATTGTTCCCGACCTGAACAAAACATTTTATGGAAAAATTCGAAGCCTTTTGTGAGATCTGATCAAAATAAATAAAAACCCTAATTTTTAAAGATCTGATTTTTAGGGAAATATTTTGCATCAAAATTAAATTCACAAAGAACAGATCTTGTGTATAATTATGAGAGATTTCCAAAAATGTAAGAAAATCTGAAAAATTCTCTCATTTGCTCTCAAAATAAATTTTTTATGAAAAATAATAAAAAATTCCTAAAAATTGAAAATTTGCTCCAAAAATTCTGAATTTTGGATTGAGAGCTCCTGATACTTTTTTCAACCTGCAAAAAAAATTTGGTGCAAAATTTCTAAGCCGTTTATGAGATATGATCGAATCTCTCCAAGATCTTGATTTTGTGTCCAAAACCCTAGCTGCACAAGGTTATTCTCCAAATTGTTTTACAAAATAGCAATATAGGGTTAGAAAAATCTACAAAAAAAACATAGATCTAAGAAAAATCCATGTCCCACGGGGCGTGCCAAAATGTTTATGGTGAAAATGGATAACAATAATAACAATATTGAAAGGCTAAATGAATTCAACCACCAAACCCTAGCCTAACAATGAACAAAGATCCACCATAACATATGAAGATTACCTAAGACAATGCAAATAACTCAAAATCACAAAGATTATACCATCACATGTCCAATAGGGTTTTGATCTCCATTCTTCCTATCTCCATTGATCTTGCTTGATATACTTGCTCTCAGATTTTTGTATGCACAAGAGCTCAACAAAGAACGGAATGTGGTTGCAAGTGGAATTGTAGTGTAGCCAAGTACTCCAAAATCAGTCATTAGGGTTTGACATTAGGGTTTGACAATGAAGAAAGCATCTCCTTAAATAGAAGACACAATATGAAATGGAGGGTTAAGATTGAGAGGTGTAAAAAGAGAGGTCGGCTAGGATTAGAGGGTAGGTAAAAGAAATAGCAAAATAATGAAATGGGTAGGTAGTGTAGGAAATAAGAGATGAATGACATGTGTCATGTGTAGAAAAAGATAATGAATTAATTAAATAAATAAAGATTTATTTAATTAATAGAAGAAGTAGGACAATTAAATAAATAAAATATTTATTTAATTTAGGAAAGGGATAATTTAAATAAATAAATGTATTTATTTAAATGTGAAATAAGGCTAGAAGAGGATAAATGAATTAATTAAATAAATAAAGATTTATTTAATTAATAGAAGAATTAGGCTTAGATAATTAAATAAATAAAATATTTATTTAATTAGACATGACAATTTTAGGTGTCTACAAGTATTTTGATGGATAGCTTCATGATCTTGAACATGGCATCTTCGTCGGCGTTCTCTCGCACAACGATTCCGTCGAGTCTTAGTAGAAGGCTTAGAACGAGGAGGAACAATTGAAAAGTAGGAATGTTTCTCTCCTTGATAGTTGAAGGTTTAGGTTGAGGTCTTTTAGGTTGAACAAGAGGAGAAGCAAGCCTCTTCTCTCGATAAGAGGAAGAAGGTGGAACTACGCAATACAAAGGAGGAATATTAGGTGTAGGAAGGAGACCAAGTCCATCATGAGGAGGTACAGATCTAACCTTAGGAATAATATTTTTGTTCTTCTTAGGAGAAGGTATAGTCACATCCATGGGAATAGGTTGACGATCTTCCTTATGAGAGAGATTATTTCTATCCGTGAGGGGAATAACCTCATCTTGAAGAATAATAGGAATGTCAAGTGTTGGGGATCTAGGTTGAGTTAAGGATAAGATCATATCTTTCTTTCATTTTTGATAAGATTGAAAAAGAGCATCAGTCCTTGATGGAAGAGATTGAAATTGTTTAGGCCACAAGAAATCAATAGGAACATCGAGGCTTCTTTCGGATGGATGAAATAATCTATGGTTCATGGTTATGATTTCTCCATTGAGAGGAAATTTTAGACACTTGTGGAATGGAGAAGAAATATCCTTCACGGAAGATAGCCAAGGATATCCCAACTTCACATGAAATTGCTCGGAAGAGGGTATGATAAAAAATTTGACATTCATGGATTTAGTATGAAATCCAACAGGAAGGGTGATAGCGCCAATGGTAGGAAAAGAGAATCCATCAAATAACTTCACAACCACTTTAGAAGCATCATATATTGGATTATGCAATCATAAAGTGAAAAGATACTCCTTAGTGATGGCATTAACAATGCAAGAGGGATCAACAAGTCCACCATGGCAAGGGATATCCGTAACCTTCATAACTATGTATAAAGGGCCATCGGGTGCTCTAATGGTCGCACTAAGGTCAAATGTAATACAAGGATCCTTAGGCATATCTTGTTTTTCTACCATATTTACCAAGTTTAGAGCCATAGAAGTGAATTCCTCATAAGAGAAAGAATTAGGTACAATCTCAATAATGTTAGAGGTATGAGAAGGTAAGGGATCAGTGAAAATATTAAGATTTTGATTAGGAGGAGCTACTAATTTATTCCCTTTATCATTCACACCTACCACATATATAGTATTATTATCAATTAAATCTTGAATCTTATTTTTCAATGCGAAACATTTCTCAGTATCATGACCAGGCTAACGATGAAATTGACAAAATGAACGTTTATCAAAATAAGGGGATGCAAGTTTAGAAGGATCAACTAGTTTTATAGGAGGAAGTTTGATAACATTTCTTTGCAACAACTGAGACATAATACTATGCAAAGATTCATTCAAATAAGTAAACTGTCTTTTTGTTTGGAAAAATTTAGAAATAGAAGGCACACTTATTGTATCATTCACATTGTTGTTGTTGATTGTATCATTGAACTTGATGAAGTTTTTGTTGGTTTGAACTTTGCAAATGGTTGTTGAACACTCTCCCCCTTATCACTCAGAGCCATAGGAGTGGATTGCTCCATTTGACTCACAACCGGTTGATAATTATGGAGTGTTGCACACAATTGCGGAAAGGAAGTAAACTCGGACAAAAGAAGCTTTTCCCTGATATCTTTTTGCAAATTATAACTGAAAATTCTTTGAATATAATTATCAGGTACATGAAAAGAAATTTGAGCACACAAATGCTTATATCTACTAATGAAATCAATCAATTTTTCTTTAACACCTTGTTTACAATGCATTAAATCAGTCAACGTGATTTTACGATCAATGTTGTTTTGAAATTCTTGGATGAAAGGATTTGCCAGTTGTTGAAAAGAGGTGATAGAATAAGAAGGCAAAGAGCAATACCATTGTAAAGCCTTATCTCTTAGTGTTCTTGTAAACAATTTTGCAAGCAATCTTTGATCATAAGCAAAATTGGTACACAAGGTTTTAAATATTCTGACATGCGTAAGAGGATCACCTTTTGCATTATAGAGTTCTAATTGAGGGACCTCAACATGTTTAGGTGGCACGACTTTAACAATATCAAGATAAAGTGGGCTCGCAACATCAAAGGTGGGAACACTAAACTTGGATTGACTCATAGAAGGAATTTATTGTTGTAAGGAAGACACGGTTTGAGCAAGATTGTTAATTGTCGCTTTGGTAGAAGAATTGATGTTAGACATTATTGATTGAGAAGGTGGTGTGATGTTATTGGAGGAAGGTATGGATTGAGAATAAGGTGATGGGACATTATGATAAGTAGGTATAGATGATTATTGGGTAGGAAAAGGGACACTTAAAGGAGGAACAAAGTTGTTGAAGGAATTTCCCCCTTGTGTCACATTGATTGGTTGAGGAATAATAGGAATACTTATGGAAGACAAGGGTAAAGATGAAGGATTAAATGAAGAAGAGGGATTTCCCCCATGACCAATGGCTGTATGAATGACATTTGGAGTTCATGTAGCCATGATGTTGGAGGTAAAAGTAGGAATACTAGTCATAAGAGTAGTTAAAAGAATTAAAGGATTGATTTGTGTTGAAGGTTGTGAATAACCTAGGGTTTTGGCACAACTCTTGATAGGCATGATATTAGAATAAACAATATGTGAAATGCCACACAATATATCAATTATATTATTATCACTTTGAATCATGCACTTAAGACCTTCAATTAATGGAAGAGCTTCACTATTAGGGTATTCTTGGGACATCCATTGTTGAAAATTATCAAATTGATTGTCCAATGTGGAAAGTTGATCTATAGAGACACTAGTTAAAGCTTCTTCTTCATCATGGGATTCATAAATGGGGTGAATAGGTACATGATTAGGATTGGAATAATTAGCATGATCCTCAATAAAGAAGTCACCCAAATTGATGTAGGAGCACCAGTCTAGTTCTTATTGGTTGGGTAGTTTTCAGTGGAATTGCTTGAGAGCATGGCATTTCTCCATGTTTGAGTATTTAGAATTTTGGTTTTAGGTTTATTCCCTTGTGTTCATGGTCATTATCATGTTTGAGTTTCATGGCTTTTGGATTTATTCTGATCCGGTAGGACTAAGGCCGAAAGTGATAGGGAGGTTGCTAGGTAAGTGCTCAAAACACCAATTTTGGTCAAGAAGTTACAATAGGAAACAAAAGTATTGTTTATGTCTGCTCCTTATGTTTTCAAATATCAAGTTTAGTTACAATGGTCAGGTCTCTCTACAAGTCTTCACCAACAACCTCCCTTTTTGGTGAAAGCTCACACCCTTGCTCAAACTTACTCCAATTGCTCACTCCACCCATCTACACATTTTTCAATCCCTATTCTTTTGGAATTCAACTCACTATTTTAGAGTGTATTAGGAGACCCCAACATGGACATGTAGAGCAACAATATTTACTCAAGGTATGACAATCACAAACTTAGTTTAAGGCCTATAGCCTTTGGCTTACTCAACTAACCAAGGGTCAAAACCTCCAAAAGGGATTACCCATTGACCAAGGGACTATATGTTGCTTATTTCACTATTTTGGAATGATCTCACAAAGTTCCATGATTCCCAAAGTCCTCCCTACAATTGGGTTCTTGTAAAGTGTGTGTTATGCAGTTAAAGGGCTACTAGCCTGTGGAGGCCTAATTGGCCAAATTTTGCTCACCTTGCCCAATGATGGGATTCTTGACTATGGGAGATGTTTTAGATAGTGTGGAATAGGTCATTGCAAATATTTTTTTGTGGTTTTAGGCTCCATCAACCTGGTTTAGTGACAGTCCACAAATTTGGGCTTAAAAGTAGGGTTTAGTGAGGGTTTGGATGCTTCCACCATAGATTCCTTTTACCAAACTTGATTCAAACTACCAAAATGATAGGAGACCTTTGCCACAACAAATTAAAGCTTCCCATTCCTTTTATAGACAAGCATTATGCCAAACACTTGGCAAACAACTGAGAAAAGTAGTAAAATTGCTACTGTCACTGTCAAACTGCTGCCCTTTTACCAGTCAACAGTTGCTACACCTTTGGACCTGCATAACAAGGGAGATTGAACTGGAACTATACCTAAATAAGGTCTTCAAGACACTAGTTAAATTTCCCATTACATAGCCTTCATAGTTATAAGGCTTGGATTATGCTTTTGAAGCATTCCTTGAGCATTTTGGAAAACACAATTCACAAAAATGGTGAACTCGCTGTTTTACTTACAAACTGAGAATATTTAGTAAGAACAAGCTGCTCTAACAAACCAAGGTGATTCTCAAAACCCTTGGCCATATGTCCAGATGACCTCTACCTCATACATTTTCTCACTCCAAATTTTTTTGGGTGCAAATTTTGAGTTTTTGATCATGCTACTAGCCGAGTAATCAATACTTGCCTAGTATTCTCTCAAATCCTTCTTCCAAACACAATTTTGGCACAAAAAGAAGAATATGTACACTATACACATGAGTAAAAACTTGACTAAATCCATTTTGTGGGATCCCAGACCTGGATTAGTCAATTTGTGGCATTTTTCTACTCCAAACCCTTAACAGGGTAGTGAGCACACAAAAGTGAAAATAATTTTGTACAATCAAATTGCCAAAGGAAACTAGAACAAAAATCACTTAGAGAGAATTGTAAAAATATTATTCACACTTTCCAAAGGTATAGTATAGACTATGAAAGCTACAGTACGGACTATTACTCCAAGGAAGGAAAAACCAGTCATAAAAGCCAAAATTTCATAATTTTTATTAGGAATCTCTTGCTCATACAATCACCAACCTTTCTTAAGGAAAGGGGAGGCCTTTTTATAGTGTTTCCAATTAGTTACCAAGACCTATACAGACATGAGGTTTCCACAACTACATTTTACTAGAAAAACCCAAAAATGACAACTTTGATATCTTTTGCAAGCCCAAATGACAACATTTCTTGCTCCAAAAGACATTTTTGCCAAAATAACCTTATAAACTTGTCTAAACACCTAATAAATTCTTAAAAAAACTTATCAAACATGTTTCAATGCTTTGGAAAGCATTAGAAGACCTTTTTGGCAATTTTGCACATTTTTGCCAAAAATTGTCAACTCAAAGCCTGAAAGGCAAAACTTGACCTCTTGAGCCCAAAATGAGATCAAAACCACTAGACAAGACAAAAAACAACCTAAAAAAACATTATAAACTTGACACAAGACATTACAAACATGAAAGCATTAAATACTCAAAAAGGAGAGTTTTGGTCAACTAGGTGCTCCTGCACCATACTCCCCCAAAAACAAAGAAGTCATGTGATTCCTTGAGGCAGAAAAGAAGAAAGGATGCCAAAATTTTGAAAGTCAGTTTCAGGTATCCATGTGGCCTCTGAGATAGGTGTATCCTTCCATTTTATTAGATGGTCCATATAGGTGCGATTCCTTGTCTTTTTGAGAATCCTGGAGTCTAGAACCTGTTCTGTTTGGGGAATAGAAAGAGAAGGGAGAGATAGATCAGAAAGGGGTTTTGCAACATATAAAACTCTTTGAATCTCCTCAGGTGGCTACCCTTTGAAAGCAAACAAATCTGCAACATTAAAAATGGGAGACAAAGAAACATCAGTAGGCAAATCAACTTTGTAAGCATTAGACCCATACTTAGCCAAGATTTTGTAAGGGCTTATTCTCCTCATCTGAAGTTTGCTTGGAACTCCCTTTTGTAGCCTTTCCTTGTTCAAATTAACCATCACACAATCTCCTATGGAAAAATGAACATCTCTCTTTGTAGTATCCACTCTTGCCTTGACTTTTTGGGAGGTATCTTGGAGATCTTTTCTCACTTGCTCATGAACCTCCTTCATGGATTGAACCATGTCATCTGTTGTTCCACTATTAGGCTGCAAGTTAGTGATATCCCTCAACTCCATTATACCCCTTGGATGCATACCATAAACAACTTCAAAAGGACTTTTACCTGTAGACTAGTTAACACTATCATTGTAGGCATATTCTGCTTGATGAATGAGCTAATCCCAACTCTGCCCATATTCCTTTGTCACGCACCTAAGCATGTTTCCAAGAGACCTGTTCACAACTTTGGTTTGGCCATCAGTTTGTGGATGCTAAGCTGAACCAAAAGAGATATTAGTACCCAATCTCTTCCACAATGTCTTCAAGAAATGACCAAGAAACTTAACATCCCTATCTGAAACAATGATAGTAGGCAAACCATGAATTCTAACAACTTCTTTGAAAAATAAGTAAGCAATATGACTTGCATCATGTGTTGTCTTACAAGGAATAAAATGAGCCATTTTGCTAAATCTGTCAACTACTACAAAGATGCTATCAAATCCTACTTGAGTTCTAGGTAATCCTACCACAAAATCCATACTAATGCAATCCCAAGGCCTATGTGGAATGGGAAGAGGCTGATATAAACCAACATTGGAGGAATTACCTTTTTCTTTCTGGCATACCAAACACTGCTCAACATACCTCTGGATGTCTTTCTGCATCTTAGGCCAATAATATAACCTTTGAACCAACTCTAAGGTCTTGTTGAGACCAAAATATCCACTTAAGCACCCATTGTGCTTCTCCTGAATGAGTTTCTCTCTCATAGAGCCTTTTGGAACACATAAATGTCCTCCCTTGAATAAAAAACCATCTTGCAAAGTGAAATTAGCATATGCACCATGGAAATTATTCTCAAAATCTTGACAAACTTTATAAGCTTCAGCAAAATCATCATCAGTAGGATACATATCTTTAAAACTATCAGTACCAATGCTCTGTACTTGAATCTCATGAACAGTTAACAACCTTCTACTCAAAGCATCTGCTACTTTATTCAACCGACCCTTGTCATGCTTAAGAGTAAAAGTGTAAGCTTGCAAGTACTCTACCCATTTAACATGCCTATGATTCAGCTTATCCTGTGAGTTCAAGAAACTTAGTGCTTGATTATCTGTGTATACAACAAACTCTTTAGGAAGAAGATAGTGTCTCCATTTCCTAAGTGCCTGTACTAATGCATAAAGTTCTAAATCATAGGAAGAGTACTTTTTCTTGGCATCAGTCAACTTGTCACTAAAGAATGCAACTGGTCTATTTTCCTGACTTAAAACAACTCCTACAACAATATTACTAGCATCACATTCAATAGTAAAAAGCTTATCAAAACTAGGTAAAATGAGCATTGGTTGAGTAGCTACTTTAGTTTTCAATAATTCAAACCCTTTATTGGCTACATCTATCCACTGAAATTTTACCTTTACACCCCCTTTGATGGTGTCTAACATTGGAGCACAAATCTCACTGAATCCCCTGATGAATTTTCTGAAAAATTGTGCCAAACCATGGAAACTTCTGACATCATTGGTTGTCTTAGGAGTTGGCCAACTGGTTATTGCTGCAACTTTAGATTGATCCATTTTCAAATTGCCTCTTGATACAACAAAACCAAGATAGACCAATTATTGCTTCATAAAATCATATTTTTCTAGATTAATGGTTAGTTGTTCATCAGATAACTATCTCAAAACAATAGCTAAATGCTTCAGATGCTCTTCCTTATTTTTACTAAAAATAAGAATATCATCTAAATACACAACAACAAATTTGCCAATGAAATCATGTAAAAATTCATTCACAAGTCTCATGAATGTGCTGGGAGCATTAGAGAGTCCAAATGGCATGACAAACCACTCATAGAGACCCTAATTCATTTTGAAAGCTGTCTTCCATTCATCACCCTCTTTGATTCTTATCTGATGGTAACCACTCTTCAAGTCAATCTTACTAAAATACTGTGCACCCCCCAAATAATCTATCAAATCCTCTATCCTGGGTATGGGAAACCTGTATCTGATGGTGATCTTGTTTATGGCTCTAGAATCTGTACAAAGTCTCCATGTTCCACCCTTCTTAGTTGCCAACATTGTAGGTACTGCACAAGGACTAATGCTCTTCCTAATCAGCCCTTGGTCTAAGAGTTCTTGTATTTGTCTTGCTACCTCTTTATTTTGTTCAGGGGTCATCTTATAGGCTGCCTTATTTGGTAAAGAGGCTCCAAGTATGAAATCAATCTGATGGCTAATGGCTCTAAAAGGTGGTAAAGCTGCAGGTGTACCATCACTGATTATTGCTTTGAAGTTATCAAGGATTTGCTACACCTCATATGGTATCTCAACTTTCTTTTCTACCTTTTCTTCCTTGGGTTTCGCTATGAGTGCAAATCCCGCTCCTTCACCTTCTTCTAATGTTTTTATGAATTCTTTCTCATTTAATAACAAGATGTTAGGCACTTTATTGCTGCTCTCTACTTCTTCATTGAGGGATTGAATCTGATAGGCTACTCCATCTTTCTAAAATGAGTAGGAGTTTCTTTCCCCATCATGTTGTGCTTTTTGGTCAAACTGCCATGGTCTACCCAACAGTAGGTGGCAAGCATCCATAGGAAGGATGTCACATAGGATCCTACTTGTATATCCACCTATGTGGAAATCTACCCAGGCTTGCTCATTTACTAACACATGTTGTCCCTTATTTAACCATGTGACCTTGTATGGATCCTTGTGTTGTATCCTAGGTAGTTTCAATTTACTTACTTCTTCCTCTGATATGATGTTATCCGTGGATCCTGAATCTATGATCACCTTACACACCTTTCCCATGATTTTACACTTAATCTTGAACAATGCTCTTCTTTGTGAGTCCTCTATACTATGTGGCTTCTTCATTAACACTCTCTTGATCATTAAACTCTCACCATCTTCTGAAGCTAGGTTCAATGCTGAAGTTCTGGTATTACCTCCATCTTCCTGAACATAGTTTACCCTCTTCTCACCACCATAAGATGAACTAGGCTTCTCTGGGCATCTATAGGCAGGGTGGCCCAACTTTTGACAGTTATAGCACTTCAAGGTTGAGAAGTAGGACCCTCTCCATGGTCCATTAGATCTACCCCTACTCGGGTTGCTTGATCCCCTACCCCTATAGTTGGGTTTGCTCTAAGAATCCCCACTTTGCTCTATAAGTTTAGACTCTCCCTGGGATCGTTGATCTATGCTCCTTCCCCCAAAACTGTCTCTATGGCCTCTACCATCTCTTCCCCTACCTCTTCCTCTGTTATTTTGTTCTTTCTTTCTCCTACTTTTCTCTTCCACTTTAAGTGCTAGTTGATAACACTTGTGTACTATTTGTGGGCATAACAAGTTCATCTCTTCTTGGATGTTCCATCTTAACCCATTCAAGCACATTGCCACTTTTATACTCTCATCCTCTACTACTCTGGATCTCATGCACAGTTTTTGAAACTCATCAGTGTAGCTACTGACATCTAGGTCTTTTTGTCTCAAATTTTGTCTTTTCCTGTGAAGTTGTACTTCATAGTCTTCAGGAAGGTAGGTTTCTTTTATTTTGGCTACCATTGCTTTCCAGGTGGCTATTGGTTGCTTACCTTCTTTCACCCTTTCCTCTTGGATGAACTTCCACCAAGTTAAGGCTGCCCCTCTCAACCTTGATTTTGCTACCTTAACCTTTTGTGCTTCAGTTACTCCATCACATTCAAAATGGTTTTCTAGACCTTCAATCCACTCTATAAGAGCATCTAGATCCATCTTTCCACTGAAAAGAGCCACTCCCTCTAAGGTTTTACCACTCATAGCTCTCAAGGATTTCAAGAATGGTTCTTTCTCAATAACAGGGTCAAGTATGGGAACCTCATCTTCTATGGCCACCATTTTACCCTGATCTCCAACCTTATCATGGACTTCTTCAGTTTTGACTTCTACTTCAGCTAGTTTCATTGCTAATTGATCCAATCTTTCTCTGAGTGCCCTATTTTCCTCTTCTTGGTCTTCAACCTTCTTGGCTAACTCAGCATTAGTCACCATGTTTTCCTAACGATCCTTTTCTCCTGAATCTTTTGTTGGCTTTGATACCACTATGATAGGGAGGTTGCTAGGCAAGTGCTCAAAAGGCCAATTTTGGTTAAGAAGTTACAATAGGAAACAAAAGTATTGTTTATGTCTGCTCCTTATGTTTTCAAATATCAAGTTTAGTTACAATAGTCAGGTCTCTCTACAAGTCTTCACCAACAACCTCCCTTTTTGGTGAAAGCTCACACCCTTGCTCAAAATTACTCCAATTGCTCACTCCACCCATCTACACATTTTTCAATCCCTATTCTTTTGGCATTCAACTCACTATTTTAGAGTGTATTAGGAGACCCCAACATGGACATGTAGAGCAACAATATTTACTCAAGGTATGACAATCACAAACTTAGTTTAAGGCCTATAGCCTTTGGCTTACTCAACTCATCAACCAAGGGTCAAAACCTCCAAAAGGGATTACCCACTGACCAAGGGACTATATGTTGCTTATTTCACTATTTTGGAATGATCTCACAAAGTTCCATGAGTCCCAAAGTCCTCCCTGCAATTGGGTTCTTGTAAAGTGTGTGTTATGCAGTCAAAGGGCTACTAGCCTGTGGAGGCCTAATTGGCCAAATTTTGCTCACCCTACCCAATGATGGGATTCTTGACTATGGGAGATGTTTTAGATAGTGTGGAATAGGTCATTGCAAATATTTTTTTGTGGTTTTAGGCTCCATCAACCTGGTTTAGTGACTGTCCACAAATTTGGGCTTAAAAGTAGGGTTTAGTGAGGGTTTGGATGCTTCCACCATAGATTCCTTTTACCAAACTTGATTCAAATTCCCACACTGCTAGGAGACCTTTGCCACAAAAAATTAAAGCTTCCTGTGCCTTTGATAGACAAGAATTATGCCAAACACTTGGCAAACAACTGAGAAATGTAGTAAAATTGTCACTGTCACTGTCAAACTGTTGCCCTTTTACCAGTCAAAAACTGCTACACCTTTGGACCTGCATAATAGGGGAGATTGAACTGGAAATATACCTCAATGAGGTCTGCAAGACACTAGTGAACTTTCCCATTACATAGCCTTCATGGTTATAAGGCTTGGATTATGCTTTTGAAGCATTCCTTGAGCATTTTGGCAAACACAATTCACAAAAATGGCGAACTCACTGTTTTGCTTACAAATTGAGAATATTTAGTAAGAACAAGCTGCTCTAACAAACCAAGGTGATTCTCAACACCCTTGGCCATATGTACAGACCTCTGCCTCATACATTTTCTCACACCAAATTTCTTTTGGGTGTAAATTTTGAGTTTTTGATCATGCTACTAGCCGAGTAATCAATACTTGCCTAGTATTCTCTCAAATCCTTCTTCCAAACACAATTTTGGCACAAAAAGAAGCATATGTACACTATATATATGAGTACCAACTTGAATAAATTCATTTTGTGGGATCCCAAACCTGGATTAGTCAAGTTGTGGGATTTTTCCACTCCAAACGCTTAACAGGGTAGTGAGCACACAAAAGTGAAAATAATTTTGTACAATCAAATTGCCAAAGGAAACCATAAAAACAATCACTTAGAGAGAATTGTACAACTATTATGCACACTTTCCAAAGGTACAGTATGGACTATAAAAGGTATAGTACGGACTGTTACTCCAAGGAAGGAAAAACCAGTCATAAAAGCCAAAATTTCATAATTTTTATTAGGAATCTCTTGCTCATACAATCACCAAACTTTCTTAAGGAAAAGGGACACCTTTTTATACTATTTCCAATTAGTTACCAAACCCTATACGGACATGAGGTTTCCACAACTGCATTTTACTAGAAAAACCCAAAAATGATAACTTTGACAACTTTTGCAAGCCGAAATGACAACATTTCTTGCTCCAAAAGGCATTTTTGCCAGAATAATCTTATCAACTTGTCTAAACACCTAAGACATGCTTAAAACCACTTATCAAACATGTTTCAATGCTTTGGAAAGCATTAGAAGACCTTTTTGGCAGTTTTGCACATTTTTGCCCAAATTTGTCAACTCAAAGCTTGAAAGGCAAAACTTGACCTCTTGAGCCCAAAGTGAGATCAAAACCACTAGACAAGACACACAACAACCTAAAACAACATTATAAAATTTACATAAGACATTACAAACATGAAAGCATTAAATACACAAAAAGGAGAGTTTTGGTCAACTAGGTGCTCCTAGAACTGGTAGACTGTTAATGAAAGCTGATTTGATTTGAGGATGATCCACGGATCTTGTAATTGCATTGTAAGCATTAATTATATCTTGGATTGCGCTCTAGCATCTAGCATGTATCATTCTTCAACTTGTAATAAGATTCATTCTGATTGTTTACCAGATATGTGTTACATATTTTTATCGGTTGTTCTTTTTACTGTTTCTAGCATCTTGTTACCGGTTACCAATATGTTGTGCATGGTTTATGTGTTTAGCTACAAGGTTGGGCTGTCCTTCATTAGGTCTCCCTGCCTTGACTACATCACAAATTAGGCTCCATCTCCTCAATAATTAAACCTTGGGAGGCCTTAATTCTAATTCTTTGTCTAATGGGGATAGTACAGGTAGGACTAATAGTGGTGAAACTCATGCACTAGAGGGAAAATTTGAATTTTAAATTTTGGAACAAAGCTTACAAAATTGATTAATGCAAAATGTATGAAAATGTTGATTAAACAATTTGAAATTTGTTGGAAGAAGAGGATGACACATTTTCCAAAAATGAAAGGAAATTTGAATTTTAAAATTAGGGCCAACGGAATACCACTTAATTTTTGTTGGTATTTTGGTATGGTTCTGTCATTGATGTCAACACCTACTAAACACCTATCAACTCTAGCACTTTGGAGAATCAACAACATTCACCGGCAAGCAAGTGACTTATGCACAGTCACCGGTATTTGGTACACTGACAAGATATAATGTTCACCGGCACTTGGAATAGCATGGAAAACACTTGGTTATGTCGAAGACATCGTTTGGACACTTTTTCTTGGAGTTTTGTTCATTGGCATATTCGTATTTGCATATTTGCTGTTACCGGCAAATAGGTCCAGGATATACACTGGCAGGTTTATCTTTTCCAGATCAGCACGACACGCTATGGAGATGTCTCATTATTTTTGTAAATGCATCAAGCCGACATGTTGAATCAGTTATTGCATCGGACATTATTTTGTTTGTAAATTGATTTTATTGTAATATCCTTTAGAGCCGACCTACTAAAATTGGTCTTAGGTTATGATATAAATGTAAGATCTTATTTGTAAGATTAGGTGTGGAATGCAAAAGAGAATTGTGTGAAGGTATATGCGAGAATAAGCAGAGCTATACATGCAGACATCATTTGAAGATTGAAGGAAGGTTTTTGTGAAGACAATCAGAACTACACCGGTACTAAATCCAGCATAGAAAGATGCTAATTTGAGCACTACATCCTTATTGGATTTAACCATCCAATTGTAGTCAGTGTGACTCCTATTTGTGTTTGAGCAGTGAGTTCTAGGTGCTTGGCCTTTCTGCATGTGCAGACCCCATTTGTATACACATACTATCTACAGTAGTATCATTTGATTGTGGGTAAGGTTTCCCACCATGGTTTTTTCCCTTATAGGGTTTCCACGTACAAATATTGGTGTTATGTGTTGTGGATGACTTTGTCTTTTTGTTTCATGCATTAATCTTTACCGATATTACAATTAACTGATAAAACTGTCTACCGGTATTAAAGACCGGTTTAACGTTATTAAGCATTAAGTTGGTAAAGTTATTTTTGGTATGAATTTGTTAGACAATTGAAACCCCCCCCCCTCTCAGTTGTCTCCGGGACCTAACAATTTTAAAATCATAATTTTAAAAATTAGGGCAGACCATAATTAACCTCTTAATTTTAAAAGTTTTCTTGAAATTTGAAATGTTGAATTTTGGAGGTATTTCCAATTCTAGAGGGATAAAAAATCAACAAAATCAGCCAATCTTCTGGATTTAGGCTATTAAATACAGTCATAACAGTCTCCCAAAATTTTAGGAAAAAAGCTGACGACCGTAGCGGGAATGCACATGGTCTGACCAACTTTTTTTGAAATTTTTAGGGATGAATATTAGTATGATTTCAAAGCTAACCCCCCAAAATTGGCGAATTTTATGATTTCTAGATGGGCGAAATTAAGGTTCAAATGTAAAAATAGGACCCTATTAGGGTTTTGAATAAAAAGAGGAATTGAATTGCAAATTTGAAAAATGTCAAACCTAATGGATAGGGACACCTTGAAAAAAATGTTTAGAAATCTGAATTGGAATGAAATTGATTGAAATTTGCACAAAATCCAATTAAATTTGAAAATTAGGGTTTTATGACCTAACCACTTAATTTTGAAATTTGAATTTTGGGAAAAAGGAGGGAAATTGAAAATTTGAATTGTAGAAATGAAAACAAGTCTGAGAACAATCAGAAATCTGAAAATTAAATGAAAATCCAAGTTTTGCACAAGTTCAAGATGATTTTTGAAAATTAAGGTTTTAACAAGTAACCACTTAATTTTGTAAATTTGATTTGCAAATTGAACAAGACAGTGATGAAATTGAATTTGAAAAATAAAACAATTTTCAGATCTAAGATAACCACAAGCAATTTTTACAAATCACAAGTTCAATTTTAATTTTAAAAACTAGGGTTTTTAATGATTTAACCACTAAGTTTGCAGAAATTTGAAACTTGCAAATGAAAAATATGCAATTTTGTTCAAAGGAAAGCATGCAAGACGTTGGGCTCACCAAAATGTAATTTCACCAAAATTTAATTGGTGGGTGGAAAATGTGTGAATGAGAGATCAAGAGGAAAACTACCCTTTCCCTCCAAGGAGAGATGCGTGTTTCACTACAGATTTCCCTTCAAACACTTTTCACCTATTACATTGGAAGAGGGGGGTAAAATTCACTAGATTCAACCTCCAAAGAAGAAGATAGAATTCTAAATGAAATGAGAATGATAATTTAATCCCCTCTTCCTATTTGAAATGGAAAGGAATTCATTGAATTATGTATAGAGACTAAGTGCAAAAGTGACAAACAATTTATTATAACTTGAGATCGGAGTATAGGATGAAGTTGTGCACCTGGATTTGGCAGCAATATGTCGAGACGAAGCCGCCCTGCGAATTTGAGGAAAAGTTGTTCGGACCATGGTGGGAATGTACACGGTCCTCCGAAGAATCTGTGAAATGAAAAGGGAATTTCCGCCTTTGCAAATGGAGTCAAAATCCAAAAGTACAGCTACACATCTGCAACCAAGATACAAAAAAGAGAGAAAAAGGGGTTGGGATTGGGGGTTTTCCTTCAGGTCAAACCCCAGTTTTGGAATTAACCAAGTAATGAAAGAATGTACTTGCAAGCAAATGTAAATGAAAGACTGAAATGTACATCACCTCAAGGGAGGTTGTGATAGAAATGTTGATGGAAATGCTTGTGTGGAATTGAATGTTGGATTCAATCTCCTCTTCAATGGTTGAATCCTGAACTTGAATGCAACACCTAGCCTTGAAGAGACTTGAGAATGCTCAATGCTGGAAAGGAATGCTTGAATTCTCTTGAATGCTTGATTTCATGTAAAATTCCCACTGATCCAACTTATTCAAATGAGAGGGAAAATGCAACTTAAATACTTGTCAATTAGTGTTAATGAAACTGATTTTCATCATAGGCTGACATCGGGGAAGTTTTCTTGCTCACTGCACAACCTACAATGCAAGCTCAGGAAAGGAACCTGCCCCAAATTAGGGCAGGGACAAGGGTGCCATGCCCCTATCCTAGGAGGAAAAGGGTGCCACTCCCCTATCCTAGGGGGGAAAAGGGTGCCACGCCCCTGTCCTGCCCCTTTCTCCAAGGCATAGTGCAGACAGGGTGGTACAGAGGCCAAGGGAGAAGAATATTCTGAGGGTTGAGCAGTCTCCAGTCTCCGATCATGCTAGGGAATTCGATTTCTCATGGGTGAGGACCCTAATGTGGTCAAAAATTGCTAGGGTCACAATTTTATGACACTATAATGTATATATATTTGTATACATGCATATATCTCTTCTTTTCCTCTCTCTCTCTCTCTCGTCTTCCTTCCCCCATCACCGTCTCTGTCTATTCTAAGCCCTAATTATTCTACTTGAGTTCTATCTCATCTCTCTCCCCCTAACACTTCTCTCTCAGCCGAGTCTCTCACCCTCTTCTCCTTCTCATTCTCTCTCTACCTCATGTCTCTCACCCTTTCCTCCTCCTCTCTCTCTCTCTCTCTCTCTCTCTCTCTCTCTCTCTCTCTCTCTCTCTCTCTCGTTATCCTATCCTATTCTCACCCTCTCCCCTTCTCCCACTTTCTCTCCTCCTCCCTCTCCCCCTCTCCCCCTCTCCCTCCCCCTCTCATTATCTTATCCTATTCTCTCTCTCCCCTCCCTGTCTCTTGACCCTATTCTCTCTCTGTCTCACTCTCTCCCTCTCCCTCCATCCCCCTCTCCTTACCCTATTCTCTCTCTCTCTCTCTCTCAATCCTATTCTCACCCTCTCTCCCTTCTCTTTCTTTCCCCATCTCTCTCCCTCTCCTCCTATCCCCTTCTCTCTTCGTCTCTCTGTCTCTCTATCTCTTTGTCTCTCCCACTCCTTATCCTACTCTTGTTAGGATAACTAGTGAACAACCAAGAAGGGGGGGGGGGGGGGTGAATCAGTTGTTAACATATTATATCAAGTAATCCACTTAATAACCTTTAACTGATCACATAAATATTAAGTACCAGAATAGCAGAAATAGATACTGGTAAACAATAGAACTTAAGAGTAAAAAAAAAAATTAACACAATGCAACCATACCACATAACACCATGATTTGAACGTGGAAAACCTGAAAAGGGAAAAACCATGGTGGGAAGCCTACCCACAGTCAGATGATACTTCTGTAAAAAGTATGTGATATAATGAGGGGCCTGCACATGCAGGAACACACACTCCCTAGAGTGTACAACTCATTACAAAATAGTCTGATTGACTACAAAGAGGTAATAACCATCTCAAGATAAATGGACAACAATCCAGAATAATGAACTGCCAGAGATAGCATCTACCATGCTTGATTACAGTCCCGGTTAAGCTCAATACCAGAGGCCTTTGACCTCTTCCTTAATCCCAATTCAATTACCTATGATCGACCAAGTCTCCTTCGCATATGATTGACCACAATACACTTTCTACAATGAGATCTTACATCATTTATACAAACGCTAAGGCCTAAACCAATTAGGTTGGCTACCTAAAAAATATTACAATAAGATCATTACATACATCCATATTACAATGATATGCCATGTCATCTTAGGACCAAAACAACAATAACCAATCCATAAATTGCCCCAAAACATCCCGATAACATGTAGAATACACGTTAACATGATACCGGTCCATAACCTAGATAGGCACCAGACCTAACCTGGATCCACCACGCCAAAGAAATGCCTTGAAATAGTTGAGGCACGATCAAAGAACATCTTCAACATCCTAAAATCCATCTAGAAGCCACACAAACACCACTTAAGCATTCTGTCAAGATTTGTCAGTGAAAGCTCTGTCGGGTAAACCTTAAACCAATGTTGGTAAGGTTTTATAAGAGTGTATGATAGCATCCAATTACCAAGTCAATACCAACTGACCAAAACATACTCCAAAAGCATGTAACACATAAAAACAAGCATACTCCATTGATGCAACATGTCAGAAGTGACCAACAGATAGTCTCTTCCGCCGATAACACTAGATCTTCTACCGGTAACAAAAACCTATCTGCCAGTAACCAAAACCATAACAAATATTGTTGACATCAATGACAAAACACCAATGCAACACATAATGAATTCATCCATATTGTCAACAACTCTATCCCTCTCTTCCTACCCCATACTCTCTCTCTCCCTCCCCGCCCCCTCTCTCTCTCTCCTATTCTCTCTCTCTCTCCTCCTCTCTCTCTCTCTCTCTCTCTCTCTCTCTCTCTCTCTCTCTCTCTCCTCTCCCTCTCTTAATCCTATTCTCACCCCCCCCCTCTCTCTCTCTCTGTCTCTCTCTGTCTCTCTCTCCTCACTTCCTCTTTGGTTCTTAGTTCTGCATAACCTATATGAGTTATGCAGAACTAAGGCCAAAACTTCTAATTTTGCATAACCCGTATGGGTTATGAGAAACTGTGAACATTCCCATTAGGTTTGCATAACCCATACGCATTTTGAGGATTTTTTTTAATTTTTAATTTTAGCTACCAAGCCTAACACATTTTTGAATTTCATAGAACACGCATGGGTTATGAAAAATTTCATTTTTTTTTTGCATGTGGTCACTTTTCTCTTCACCATCTTGGTGCACTTACCCTCTAGCTGCCTGACCAATATGTTTATATAGCGGTTCAAAAAACCCGCTTGAGAGTATGCTTGGAGAGATGATATCCCCAATGCATCCCAATTCAAAGTATCTCTGTGGGGTGATGAAATACCCAATCAAAGATACCCTTCACTACTGAAAAAGAAAAAATGAGTGTCATTAATACTTTTCTCTTAATAGTAGGACCACTCCAAATAGAGAGCAAGTGCTTGAAATTCCTTCCTTAAGATATAGCAATGTGCTATTTATTCTATTCATAAGCTAGATTCACGTCAATTTTAAAGCCCCAAACTGAGGTATAAGATCCGCATGTGCATGTCTATTTTAAAACACCAAAGTGAAGTGTGAGATCATGCATGCCAATTTTAAACCCAAGATCAATTTTAAGCACCAAGCTGAAGTGTGAGAGCATGCATGTCAATTTTAATCCAGATTTATTTTAAGCACCAATACGAAGTGTGAGAGAATGCATGTCAATTTTAAACTAGATTTGTTTTAAGCACCAATACGAAGTGAGAGAATGCATGTCAATTTTAATCCAGATTTATTTTAAGCACTAATACGAAGTGTGAGAGAATGCATGCCAATTTTAAACCCAAAATCCAAAAGCGATTTAACCCTAAAGGATCTTGCGATCCAATTGTTAGTGGTTTCCAAAATAATTTGGGATGATCAAATCTTCTCTATAATTTCGCCAAATACTGCAAATAGGGAATTAGTAACCAGAAAACACACAGAAAAACCTAAAAAATAGAAAGCTAAACTAGTTATCAAATGAATGTGTGATTCTATCTGAGTGAATGCGTAATGATGTCTAGGCGATTGCATTATGATGACTAAATGAATGCATAAATTTGACAGAGCGAATGCGTGAAACTTATAGGGAGAATGCATGATAGACAAACAGACAATTAAAAAAATCTTAAAATCCCTAAACTTCACCAGAAACCTACAAAATAGACTATGAGGCCCTTGTCAGATCTCTCATCAACCATTCTATATTAAGCAAGTCATATTTCACTCTGTATGATAGAACTAGGCTATCTTATCTGTTAATAGCTAGTTGGTCCTCTAGGTCTTGTATCCTCTTTTCTACCTTTAGAATTTGCTGGTAATGTTTGGCTTGCCTCCTTTGATTTGTTATTCTTCGAGCACCTGAAATCTTAAATTTTACCTTATGTGCCATGAGATGTTATATTGAAATCATCATATCAGGATAAAATGTTCAGATTTGCAGAATTGAATACATAATTTAGACAAAACAAAGGATTAACAAACAAGAAAAACAAACAAACATAATGCCTAAATATGAATGACGAATGCGTGAAGGTGTCAGCATGATTGTGTGACCCTATCAGGTCGAATGCATAATTCTATCTATGTGATTGTGTGATACTGTCTATACAATTGCGTGATGTTTAATTCCACCTTTGAAATTCGTACAAAACCTGCAAACAATCTGAAAATCCACATGATCCTGCAAAATCATACAAAAAATACAAAGGGTCAATTATCTATTGTTCATGTCGGGTTCACCAAAATGTCGCATGCTTAAAATCATCATTGCTTAACTAGAAATAATAAGGAATATCATGAATCCCTATTCTAGCTAATAATTCAAACATCAATCGAATAACACAATCAAAGCAATAAGGATGTAAAATATCAATTAAGACTCCCTATCCCATGACTACATATGGCTTCCATTGTTCTTCTCTTTTTCATGGTATGATGGCTCTCAGATATTGCACTGACAACGTGCAATTGACACAAAGATTCAAAATTCGTGACTGTTGAAAATGGAGAATTGATGCTGAATTTATAGATTATTGGGAAAAATTGAATGAGAGATTGAACAAAATGATTAAGAGGTGGAACTCAAGTGAGCTCACATGCTGATTGATAGTTGAACTGTTGATTTGGAGGTGGAGCAAAATAGATTGAATATATTAATTAAGTTGACTGATTGAGAAAAAAGTTGATTGAAAGATGAAAAAGAATGATTGGAGGAGAATTGAAGAATGACAAAGAAAGCTTTATTTACAAAAATCTAACTAGAAGATAGAAAAAGAATGATTGGAGAGAATTAAAGAAATGATGCAATTAATCAATTAATTAAAATAATCAATTAAAATAGATGGAATAGTTAACTAATTGAAATCTTTTTGGAACAAAGCAAAGTGGTAGATATAAATAGAGATTGAAAAGATAATTGAATGAACGAATTAATTAATTTACCATGTTCTTGCACTTTGACTTTGATTTTCAATTTAATCTTTGCATGAGATTTAATTCAAATATTGAATTTAATTTAAATTCAATTTTGTTATTTGAATATATTTAGAACTTGACTTTGATTTCCAATTTGGTCTTTGAAATCATGCAACATGTATTTGAATTTAGATGAAATTACAAGAATATGAATTTGAATTTGAATTTGGAGAATTAATGAAATTAGAAGAATTAAATGAAATTAGATGAAATTAGAATTTGGGGATTTGGAATTTGAATTTGAATTAGAAGAATTAATGAAATTAAACAAAATTAGAATTTGGGGATTTGGAATTGAAATTTGAAGAATAAATTAGTTAATTAAATAATTTAAAGAAACTATTTAATTATTTAGAAATTGAATTTAATTAAATCATAAAGATTATAAAAATCAAAGGAGTAAAATCACAATTAATTAAATAATTAATACTTAATTAATATTTAGAAAAGGGTAAATGATTAATTGATTAAGATAGAATTTGAAATAGGATAATTAGTAAGATGAAGAATAAATATGATTTTAGAAGAATAAGATTAATTAAATTAATTAAAGAATTAAAGAATTATTTAATCAATTAGAGGAATAATGTATATGATCAATGAGACATTTTTAGGTGTCTACGCTATCATGTTGACATTTCATTGCCTTTGAATAGTGTCAAGTATAATAAAAAATTTAAGATCAAGTACAAAATGACAGATATAAAGTTTGTCTATGATAAATCTAGTCGTTGACAACTCAATTGCAAGAGGGATAGTATCACTCAAGAACTTTTTCTCCAACCATAAATTGATGTTACCCCGCTCACCTTCCTACTAGAAGTGGCCCTACTCTTCATGAGGGTATCAAATTCAAAAAGATACAAAGACTATCATGTCATCTGAGAATTGATTTTGTGTACTAATACAATTAATCCATCATACAATCTCCTAGATTCCCTCTAGCTAAGTATGATACAATTGATTAAATTAAAGCTTTATTCACAATGAACCAACAATGCAAGCAGTGGTTTTGCATTATTTTGGCCAAATATTTTGATAAATAATATATTAAGTTTCAAATGTAAGTCACATGTTCATGTTGGCCATTTGGAGGAATTGATTATGTGTTGCATTGATGTTTTGTCATTGATGTCAACACTAGCTATTTGGATGCTTTACCGACACCCTTCTGGTTGGTTTGGATCTGACATGATTCAATATGCTCCATTATGGTTTGGTTATGGAATTGGTTTATTCATGCTACTCATGTTCATATTCAGTTAGTTGGTTTTGGTCTGGTGATCAGATGCTATCTTGCTTTCTTAGAAGCTTGTCTTGTGGTTCTGACGAGGGTTTCACCGACAGAGCTTTTGATGAAGATCTTTGATGATATGCATAAGTGGCGTTGGTGCAGCTTCTGGTGGAGATTCAGGATGCTGTTGGTGATAATGTTTGGGACTTGGTGAATGAAGATCATTTTTTTAGCATGTGGACCTATATTGGGTCCTAGTTGATTTAGGTTATGGACCATCTTAATGTAACGGGTGGATTGGACCTCTCAATGTGTTTCAATGATGTCTTATGTGTTGGATATTGTTTGTTTGGTCTAAGGCTGACATGTTTTGTAATTGGTTTATTGTCTGGTGGCCGACCTGATTGTTTATGGTTGAGGGTTTGTATATATATGATGTAAGATCTAATTGTAGATCATCATGGTATAGGATCAAGATATAGGAATGGGATATGTGTATGTAATGTGTGAATAATGTAATATCATTCAGGCAGAGGATTTGGTCGATCATTGGAGATCAAATTGGGTTTATGTAAGAGGATTTAGTCCTTCGATATTGAGCCTAATCGAAACTGTACTCAGGCATAGGAGATGCTATCTTTGTAGTTCATTCCTTCTTCCGGATTGTAGTCTGGATTTCTATGTAGTCAGTGAGACTCCTTTTGTGATGAGAAGTGCACTCTAGGTTGTTGGCCTTCCTGCAAGTGCAGGCCCCTCAGTTGTAATTCACATATTTACTACAGAATTATTATCTGACTGTGGGTAGGATTCCCACCGTGGTTTTTCCCTTCACCGGGTTTTCCATGTACAAATCTGGGTGTCATGTGGATGGTATTTATTCTCTGATTATTGTTTATGCTTAATTGGTTTAACTGCTATTCTAGTATTTGGTTTAAGAATTCAAGTATTAATGTTTTGGGTTCTGGTATTAAAGTTTTAATTGCTAAATGTTATGGTAATTTGTGACACCTGATTCACCCCCCTCCCCCCTCTTAGTTGTCTTCCGGTTATTTGAACTGTCTAATAGTTCACACACCTTTTATTTTCTCAAACTGGGTATTGATGAAACTTTCTATCACTTATATTTTCAAATACTTTTTCCATTGCTTCAAACTCTATAAAATAAACAACTTCATAAAAAAAAACATGTAGAGTTTTTGCAATCATATTTTCATTGTATTTACTACTCAAAATATTGCATGTTTATATTAAGTTTCTACAATCATGTATGTGTGTGTGTGTGTTTATGTATGTATGTATGTATACACACACAATGCTTCATAATCTATCATTATAGTATCAAGTAAGTGCATCAAAATGAGAGACTAAAAGGGGTTCTTAAGTGACCACTTTTTTTAATCAAGAAGTATTGATTTTGAATGAGAAATTGAAGATAGTTACACTCAAATTTTGAAGATGCAACACAAACAAGATTCATAGTGCTCTGAATATACTTTCTAAACTTTTTTTTTTGAAGGTAGAGATTAAGGGATTCAAATAAGGGGGCCATAAAAAATACTCCTATTTTTGTTAGAAAAACATAACATAGTGACTAGTATGTGTAATACCATAAAAATGGTCATCTAAACAATGAGCCCCTAATCTCGACAACATCACCAAGGTCCTAACCATATTGCTTAGATTAATGGAAGCATTAATGCTTTAAGTTTCCTTATAATGGAGTAGAAGTCACTATTCCTACCGATACAAGTTATACCTGCAATGCATTAACACAGGGTGCTGATGCTTTTGTTCCTAATAATAGAGCAGCTCCTGCAGCTAAAAGTTTGGAATCTCTGTTGAAGGATTTAGAAAAGAAATTAAGAATCACAAACACTGGCATGGATGGTTACAAGATAGAGCCTATACTCTCACTAACGTCTCTTCCTCCATCACCAAGACAGTTGGGAAAACCATCAGAGGGTATGAGGCCACCACCTTCAACTCCAAAAGTCATTTATGATGGTACCTTTATACAGTCCTCTACTTCTATTGCAGGTGAAATAGAAGGGGATGATGTCCTTAAATCGCTCTTCAAAGAAGACAGTGCAGATAAAGAAATATGACATTGTGAGATTTCTCTGACATAATATGGTCCAGGCTATAAGATGCTTCAACGCATGGGATATTCAGGTACTGGTCCTCTTGGCAAATGTCAAAAAGGTATTGTTGAACCTATTCAGTTACAAACTAAGTCGACCAATGATAAAGCTGGACTAGGATATGATCCAAGAAAGTCATCAGATCAGAAGCACACATCTCACCATTAACGTAAGTGGAAGAAAAAGGTGTTACCTTTAACCGCACAAGAAATTGATACTCAACAAACTCAAGAGGAATGTGATGGTGAACAAAAAGAATTGCCCACCCAAGGAGAGGAAACAAATGGAAATCAGGTTCCAGTTATATCAGCTATAATACCACGGGAAGTAGATGCCCTAGAGGATATGAGAGATGAAATATACAGAATCAGAGAATTGTTTGCACCGCTGAACATTCCCGTCACATATACTGGCAGACAACAAGTAGATGACTCAGAAACTGATTCAAATGAGTATGAATGGGGTCCATATCACATCTCAGATACATCTACTATAGAAACCCTTGAAGAATCCAGTGATATTATAAATGATGCACAAGAGTTGATATGCCTAAGAATGCAAAGGAAATAGAAGAAATCAGATTAAAATGACAAGAAGACTATGACCGGCAATGGGAGAAAGGAAGGACACAAACAAGTCCTTCACCTACCAATTCTCCTAATGAGATATGATAAATCAAGTATGGAATCACACAAGAAGAACTAGAAGCTACAACAAGAGAACCAGTCATTAGTCCAGAAGAAGCTAAATGGAACAGACGTTAGGGATTAACAGAACCGTCAAAGTCATGTCCACAAGTGTGTCAAATGCAAGCAATCAATGAACCAAATCATGAAGGAACTTGCAACATCAAGGATGTGGGTGTTGATACTATATATGCCTTCACTAAACCACTTGAAGATGAGTCAACAACTCCATCCTATGACTCTGATGACTCAGACAGGAGCTCTATCTATGACAACAACTATTCAACAATGCATTATGACTACTCTGTCATGAATGATGAGATACTGTCTATTGTTATACCACGATATGTAGCCCAGTCTGAAGTAGGCGACGATGCTAGAAGTAGGTCGGTTGAATTAGGTCCAATAAATGCTAACATGAATACTGATAATCGTGTCGTAACTCTTCCTGGTCTCGAGACACATACACAAGGTAGTCTTCTGGAGCTCGACTGGTTGGTCTAAAACAATGATGATAGTACCATGAACTCCCTTGAGCATGTTCCAACCTTATCCTTAATGCATCCAGAACTGATTGATTGCACCCTTTATAACCAACCCTTGAATGTACCTACTTTTGCCAATGACTATACACTAGCCTACTATCTCAATGTAATTGAACCCATGTACTCTTCCACCAATGAACATAATTAAAACATGACTAAAGTAGATATCAAGTATCTTAGTCACAAAAACAAGAAAAATAAGAATAAAAGATCTGATGGTGAAAACCACATTGTGTCAGTGTCAGACTCTAAAAAAGAGAAAATAAAGGACGAACCTAAAGGTGAAAACCTCTCCGAGGCACCCGAAGGTGAGATACTTGATATACTGCCGAGTCACTTCTAGGAGAGTTCTTCCATGTTGATCGAGCCAACTTAGCCAGTGAACACTGGGAGTCAAGAGATACCACATATCATTCATTTAGCTCAATCACTATCAGCAGAAGAGTTAAAAGATTTCAGCAATCTATTTTTAGAAAAGAAGATCAACTTTGCATGGACAAACTCAGATATGCCAGGACTAGATCCTAATCTCATCATGCATCATCTCTCTATTTTTCTATTAGTTAAACCAGTCAAACAAAAACTCCGAAAGATGCATCCTCATGTGGCACTGCTAGTCAAGGCTGAACTAGAGAAATTGCTAAAAGCTAGATTTATCAGAGCTATAGACTACACATAATGGATATCCAACATAGTACCTATATCAAAAGTAGACAAATCTATTAGAGTTTGCACAGATTTCAGGGATCTCAACAAGGCATGTCCGAAAGATGATTTTCCATTGCCCAACATTGACATGATAGTAGATATGACTGCTGCATATGAGATGTATTCATTAATGGATGGATTCTTTGGTTACAATCAGATCAAGATAGCACCTAAAGATCAAGAGAAGACAACTTTCACATGTGCATGGGGAACCTTCTACTGGAATGCTATGCCATTTGGTCTAAAGAACGCAGGAGAAACTTACCAAAGAGCAGTAACCACCATCTTCCACGATATGATGCATAAAAACATGGAAGATTATGTTGATGACACCCTGGTAAAGACTATGAAGAGATCTACAGACATTCAAGAGCTAGGCCTAATATTAGATCTAATGGAAAGATTCAAGCTCCACTTAAATCCAAAGAAATGTGCATTTGGGGTAACATCAGGAAAATTGCTTGGGTACATAATATCCAGAAAAGGAATTGAGGTTGACCTTGAAAAGGTCCAAGCTATAATGGAAATGCCTCCACCCAAGAATATCAGTCAGATGAGAAGTCTACAAGGCCATCTTCAGTCCATAAGGCGTTTCATATCTCAGCTAGCAGACAAAGCTCAACCCTTCACGAAGGTATTAAGGAAAGGGATTCAATACAACTGGGATAAAGATTATGAATGACATTTACAACAAATCAAAGAATATCTTTCTAATCCACCCATATTAATGCCACCGATTCAAGGTAAGCCACTGATCCTGTACATATCAGCTACGGATACTTCACTAGGGGCACTTCTGGCACAACAGGATGACAATAAAAAGGAATGAGCTATTTATTAAATTAGCAGAACATTGGTGTCATATGAAATGAATTAATTATACTATAATAGAGAAAGCATGCTTAGCTTTGGTCTTTGCATCAAAACAATTAAGGCACTATATTTTGGCACACTCTATTAAGCTGGTAGCCAAGATTGATCCACTCAAGTATCTTCTCAGTAAAGCAATGCTTACAGGAAGACTAGCCAAATGGGTCATGGTCCTTACAGAATTTGACATTGAATATGTGGAACATACAATGATCAAAGGACAGGTTATTGTAGACCAACTTGCCGAAGCTCCACTAGAAGACGATCTACCTCTGCATATAAAATCCCCAGATGAATCAATCATGCACCTTATTGAACAATCATGGAAGATGTTCTTTGATGGGTCTTTCACGCAACATGGTTTTGGTGCCCGGATACTATTTATTACTCCCCAGAAATAATCAATTCCAAAAGCTTACAAGATTCTCTTCCCTTGCACAAACAACATTGCAGAATATGAAGCTTTGGTAAATGGGATCAAGCTGGCCATCGAATGGAAGATTGTGGAATTACACATTTATGGAGATTCTCAACTCATTATCAACAAAATCAATGATCTATATCAGACAAGAGATGAAAAATTGATGCCTTACAAGAGAATGGTGGATGATCTCAAGCAATATTTTACCTCCGTATCATTTCAGCAGATCCCTAGAACAACAAATAGAGCAATGGATGCAATGGCTACTTTGGCATCTATACCACAGCTATAGGAGTCTAATTTTTGCTTTGAATTCTTGGTGGAAGAGTTAAATTGTCCCTTTTGCATTTAACATTTTGTTGTAGATTTTGTATTTTGAAGTTGTAGATCTGACATTTTCGACGACATTTTGGTATTTTCACGCCTGTGTACTTTCGGATTGCGTTTTTGGTTTTCTGCCGCGTCTGTGACATCTGGAATCGCGTCTATGTCCTCGACAGTATTTTATTTTGCAGATTCTGAAAACCGCGTCTGTGTTCCTCAGTCGCGTTTGTATCCAAAAGTCGCGTCTGGGTTCTGGAGCTGTGTTTGTGTCTCGCAGAAGCGCGTCTGTGTCTGGGGTAACCGCGTCTGTGTGCATTGATTTCATTTTTGGGGTTTTATTGATTCAGTTTTTGGTCATTTAATGTTTCAGATCCGGTTTATTTTGAGCTAACATTTTTAGATCTAGCTAATAAAATTGGTGCAGCTTGTCTTGAAAAGCAAAATCATTTGGTTGAAGGCCCCTATTTTCACAAAGTCTTTTGGATTTAAAATTTACCTAACTTGTGTGCTTGCAGGAAGGGGTGATTATTTCAAACAATCCAAACTACTAACAAATCTTTGTTGTAGGTCCTTGGCAAGGGTTTTTGGATTTTTATTGTGTGCATTGTTTTCATAGACTAGCAAACACTTCAATTGGTGCACTAAAATTGAATCATTGTCTTTTGTGTTTGGAGCAATAGGCTCTTTTTGTTTAATCTTTAGAGGGCCTGTCTTCCTGTGTGATCATTAGGACTACTAGTGAGAAGAGAATGACCCAAGTGGTAGCAAAAGAAAAGCCATCTTCTTCCAAACCACTATAAATAACTGTATTCATGGTGAAAACTATGAATAACGTGTGCTGATTAGTCCATACGGACACTATGTCTCCCCATAAACCCATTTGATCAAATTTATTTGATCAGTTGTAGGGCGTAACCCCTACCGGCTGGGAGCCTTTTGTATTTACAGAGCTAAAAGTGCCGCATGTATGGCCACACGAGCGGATGCCCTTACTAGCACCTTTTTGTTTTAGAAGCCCAAATCCTTCTAGTTGTTGGGGCAGGAGGTCGGACCTTTGGTAGCAGCCCACACACATACGGTTCTTAGTAGAGATACAAAGTTTGCCACGGGGAGTTTTCGTGGGGACTGATGCTTTACTGACCTGAGAAGTGAGTGCCGAGGGTGGAGCTAGTGAGGTCAAGCATCTAAGTATCCACTCTGAATAACGTATCCTCAGGGGTAAAACCCCATGTGGGATCAACAACTATTGTCTTGGCCAACCATAAGAATTGTGCTTGACTTATTTTAAACATTCAAAACATTCAAGACCAAACAGCAAAACATTGTGTCTTTTGTGTCTTCAAGTGTATGCAAAACATTTTTACATCAAACAACACACTTTTCTTGGAGTCATTTTGAGTCTAGACACTTGCAAACATTGGGTCTTCATCAACACTGTGTCCTCTTGTCATGAAAAATAGTCAAACAGTCAGATTTGGTCACAACAAAAATGACTTCACAGATTGGAAAAAATTTGCACAAATTTTGCAAAAACGTGTCTGTGTTGGACATAATAGCATCTGTGTTGTATAACCGCGTCTGTGAAGGGCAGAAACGCGTCTGTGTTTCTAGAACCAACATTACAATTTACCAAAAAATCTCAGAAACGCGTCTGTGTTAAATAGAACCACGTCTGTGTCAGGAAATCGCGTCTATGAGGTATACAGGCACGTCTGTGTTCAAAATTGAAAAACTTTTATAGTCCAGGAAACAAACACAGTCAATTTCGGAATTCTTGAGCTTCCTAGGTTATTTCTCCAGGTTTTCATCTAGCATTCAACCTGTCTTTGGGTCTCACACACTCCATCATTGCTTTACACCTTGCATTAAATTTACATTTGTCTAAACTTGAGTCAAAAGGTCACTTGCTTGTCCTCATCATACTTTGTCAACACACTACATACAACAACACTTTGCTAAGTGGTCCCTCATCAAGGTCTATTACCTTTGGGTCTCATTTGGTCTTACTTAGAGTCAAGGTCAACTTACCTCATCAAGAGAAAATATCCTCTCTTTGGAAGTCACACCTACTCTACTACATACATACTTGGTCTTACACTTTGGACATTGCAAGTACACCTCAGATTCATTTACATTCCATTCAACTCTTGGTGTTCCATACTCTTTCCATTTTCATCTAGTCTCACACATCTTGGTCATTACCTAGTTCATGGTTGAAACCCGTTCCCAAAAATCTAGGAAGAAGCTAAAGAGGCTCAAGAGTCCGCAAACATGAGTTCCTATGAGTATGACAATGATATCTTTTTCAATTTAGATCATACTACATTACCTGACATGGATGCTTATAGAAACATTCCAAATGTTGAAAACATGGACACTACAAACAACAATGATACACATAATGATGATATGGACAACTTTTCAGTACATTCAGTAGATGTGGAAGAATCCATTATGGATCCCCATTTCAATTGATTGGTTGAGGAAATAATGAGGAGGGATAGATAATACTTCTTACAAATGATGGCACAAATTGGAGCCATGATACCTCATGATTTTGACATGTCTCAAATAATGGAAAATCGACCTTTGCAACAACCTCACTCCAACATGGATCAAAGGAGGCCTAATAGTGGAGGCAATAGAAGACCACATCTTGTGCTTGAATCACCATCATCTTTGTTTCAAAAACCAGAGGTCCCACATACACATGGTCAAGCATATGATACTCACCTTCGCAGACCATTATGGAAGTCTTATGCAGAGAAATATGCTCAATCACATATCAATGCTATGGATCAACCACCAAAGCAATTGGATATTCAAAGGCATGCTCAAAATTTGGACACAAGGAAACCCCGTGTCAAATTTGGGGGCAACACATTAGAACATGACATGCCTGTAGAGTATGGTATACATGGACAAAATAGATATTTCGTTCCTCAACATGAATCTATACCAAGTGGTCCATGTATAGAGCATCACTATAGACCTCCTCCATATGAACATGTGTATGATCAATATCATCCATATATGTAACATGCTTCTCCTCCAATTGGTGCCTCAAGCATGGGGTATTGTCCAAGAAGTCGATCTCCACCTAAGAACAATTTGGAGCAACAAATCAGGGACTTACAAAAGAAAATGGAGGACATAAATACACCGAAGCCAACATACACAATGAGAGACATATGTCCCTATCAATTTGACAAGAGAATTCCAATGCCTCCTTTTCCTACACACTTTGTGACACCTAAATTTGATAAGTATAGAGGAAAAGGGGATCCTAAGGCACACATAAGACAATTTCTCACAACTTGCATTGAGATAGCAGCAGAAGAGACATATTTGATGAGATTATTCCTACAGAGCCTAGGCGATCAAGCTATGGAATGGTTCTCCCAGCTTCCACCTAGAATTAAGTCATGGGGTGACTTAGCAGAGGCATTTATTCAACATTTCTCCTACAACATAGAGACAAACATATCAGTCACTACTTTGTGCAACACCAAGCAAAAGATGGAGAGTCTTTTTCATCATTTTTACAAAGATGGAGGAATCTAGCTAGCAGATGTTCTTGTGAAATTCCACAAAAACAAATGGTAGAAATGTTCATCGAAAATGTTAACAAAGACATTGGCTATGATCTAAGGAAAGCTTGTTTGTCCACCTTCAAGGATGTCATTGAAAAAGGATTAGCGATAGAAAAGGTCCTAATTGAACAAGGAGTCATTAAGATATTCAAGGAAAACAAAGATGACTTTAAAGGAAAAGACAAGCCAAGATTTTGGAATAAAAACAAGAACACAATCAATGATGGTGTTGTTGATGCCAATACAGTGCGACCCAAAATCATTTTTTCAAGATCAAGCTCTACAAACAATCAGGTGAATACTCAAACAACTTCCAAATCACGAAGGAAGTACACTCCATTGGGAGAACCACTTGAGTCAGTTTTCAAGAAGCTAGTGGCAAACAAAGTAATCACAGTTCCAGATTTTCCTCCATATGAACCAAAGGTTAAACCAAATTGGTGGAATGATGATGAATATTGTGAATTTCATAAGAGAAAGGGTCATCAGATAGGAAATTGCCATCGACTGAAGAACATCATACAAGATCTTATTGATAGAGGTGACATTGAGATTGAAGGACACTCATCCAATCAAGAACATGAGATGTTTAAGGAACTATTCCCAAAATATGACAAGGGAAAAGCTAAAGCCACAGATGACCAAACCAACTATACCAGAGCAACCTATAACTATGATTCAACTATCAATCACATTTTGATGGACAATTATGTCTCTACCATTATCATCAAGGACAAAAACCCTGAGAATTCTACTCGGAGACCCAAGATTGTCCTAAAAGGTGTTGGATCTTCTTCCGAACCTACCTCTGAATGTAATGTTACAACTCATCGAGGTAAATTCACTTTGCAAGGTGCTCCAGCCAAAAACACCGCTTCTTCATCAACCAAGAATGAGTACGACCTTGTAGAATAGTTAGGGAAGACACCCGCGCTCATATCTTATGCATATCCCCCGCACATAAAGCTATTCTTGACAAAATCTTGAGAGACACTACCATTCCTACTGATTTGAATGTGGACCAGTTTCAAGCCATGGTGGGGTACCTTTCCATTCCACATTCCCTTACATTCACAGAAGCCGACGATGCCTCCATGAGCCAACCACATAATGCACCATTACACATTGAAGCCTTCATCCACAAACATCGAATAAAATGAGTCCTGATAGATGGAGGAGTTGGTCTAAACATTTGTACATTGAGCATAATTAAACAATTGGGATATTCTGATAAAGCTGTGAATTCTACAAACAAAATCACCATCAAGGCATATGATGATGAAGAGTGTTCATCCAAGGGCACAGTCACCTTACCTCTCAGAGTTGGGCCAGTTACGAAGGATGTGGTTTGTCAAGTCCTAGATCTAGATCTCACTTACAACATATTGCTAGGGCGTCCTTGGATTCATGAAATGAGGGCAGTCCCATCTACATATCACCAATGCATTAAGTTTCCTCACAATGGAGTGGAGGTAATAGTTAACAATGATCCTAATCTGTTCATATACTGCAATAACCTGAGATAAAAAACTGAGACCATCATTCCCAGTAATCGTGAAGCTGTTCCTTCTTCGGCATACATTTATCCTGAGTCATTAAAACCTTCAACATCAAAACAAGGTGAGCTTAAAGGTAAATTTCAGGACAAGGGCATGGGCGAATACACTTTAAGTCAGACCATGTACTTACAACAAGTCATGAGTTCACCAAAAGAATATGGAAGACCACATCCTAACAAGCAAGTATTCATCATGGTACTCAAATGGGACCCTACTACCTTTCAAAGATGGGGTGAATTGGAAGAGGAAGACTTATACAAAATGCTTTACAAAGACCTTGAAGATGATACACAAGATCGTATCAGTCTACCATGTGAGAAATATGGCAAAGGTTTCAAGATTCTACAAAAATTCGGGTATGATGGAAAAAGCCCTCTTGGGTTATGAAAGGAAGGCATCATTGAACCTTTACAACCTGAATTGACATTCAAAAGGGAACGCTCGAAGGGACTTGGTTTCCTGACTTCCAAGGTCCACACTCAAAGGACAGAAGAAGCCTTACAAATCAAAGCTGCCAAACTTCAACAAGAGGATCGCTATTCCACAGACTCCAACGAATGGGAATGGGGTTCAGATTAATCCTCCAGTGACTACGAGCTCACCAAGACATTCAGAGAGCTAGATGAACCCATAGAAGAAGAGGAATTTTATAAAAGATTCAAAGTTGGTCAAGAAACAACCCATGAGGATTCCACACAGTCCTTGTCTCAAGGTCCTAGGTTGAAATCACATAGGATGAGAACACCTGTCCCAGAATGTGCTACTAGTGATGATAATTTGGATTCATTCACGATCGAAACTGATGAGGAGAGTGCCATCGATGAACTCGATAATTACCTTGACATACCTGAATATAACTGCATCTTCACTCTTAGCCCTGCTAACTTCGAAGACATTATAGACCTTCCCCTTGTTCACCACCAACTCATTGAATGGGATCACTAAGGACCTGCATAGTTTGACACATTCCAAAATGATGAAGCTTTTATTGACTATCTTGGCATATGAGATGATCTTCCCCCTGGGGACCATAAAGTGGGATACACTATAGAACTCAATAGCATGGCATATTTTGGTGAGGGCGTCGGACCTTCCAGTTGCAAAAATGTGAAAATAAGAACAAACCAAGGGTCTTATAGCGAAAACCACACTGTGGCGCTGTCTGACCCCAAAAAAGTAAAAAGAAAGGACATATCTGAGGGTGAAAACCTCTCTGAGGCACCCGAAGATGGAAGGCTCGACATTCTCCCAGCATCATATGAGGAAAAGTCATCCATGTTGGTAGAGGAGACTATCAAAACAAACATTGGTACAGAAGAAGTTCCACACAACATATTCCTGGCTCAATCATTGACGGAGTCAGAAAGGTCAAAATTCATAAGTTTCTTCAAAGAACGACAAATCAACTTTGCATGGTCATACACTGATATGCCTGGATTGGATCCAGATTTGGTAATGCATCATTTGACAGTTAAATCGGGGGCAGAACTAGTGAAACAAAAATTAAGAAAGATGCATCCACAAGTGGCATTACTAGTCAAAGCAGAACTTGAGAAATTATTGGATGTCGGATTCATACGCCCAATTGATTATCCTGAATGGATCTCCAAATTAGTGCCTGTGAGTAAACCAGATCGCAACATCAGAATATGTACAAATTTCAGAGACATCAACAAAGCTTGTCCTAAGGATGACTTCCCATTACCAAACATAGGTTTGATTGTAGATCTCACAGTAGGTCATGAAATGTTATCATTGATGGATGGATTCTCTGGTTATAATCAAATAAAGATCACGTCTGAGGATCAACACAAAACATCATTCACTTGTCCTTGGGGAACTTTCTGTTGGAATGTCATGCCCTTTGGGCTAAAAAATGCAGGCGCTACATATCAAAGAGCCATGACTACTATCTTTCATGATCTTATGCACGTAACTATGGAAGATTATGTTGATGACCTCTTGGGCAAGTCAATAGATAGAAATACACATTTGGACATACTTTCAGTCATCTTTGATCGGTTGGAAAAATACAAAGTAAGATTAAACCCCAAGAAATGTGTCTTTGGAGTAACCTCCGGGAAGCTCCTAGGATTCATTGTATCAAAAAAAGGAATTGAAGCTGATCCAGCAAAAGTCAAGGCCATCCTAGAGATGCAACCACCAAGAAATATCAGTCAAATTTGGTCTTTACAAGGGAGACTCCAGTCCATACGAAGATTCATAGCGCAACTTGCAGATAAGTGTAATCCTTTTCAGCACTTGCTACATAAAAACATCAAATTCAAATGGGATGATAACTGTCAACAAGCTTTCCAGACACTAAAAGATTATCTTTTGAATCCACCAGTTTTGATGCCACCAATTCCAGATCAGCCTCTGTTACTATACATATCAGCTACTCCAACAGCACTGGGGGCACTCTTAGCACAACAAATTGCTGAGGGCAAAGAAAAAGTAGTATACTATATCAGTCACACACTGGTGGGATATGAGTTATAATACACACCAATTGAGCATGCATGTCTCACAGTGGTCTTTGCTTCACAGAAATTATGACATTACATGCTCACTCATAAGACTAAGTTGGTTGCAAGAATCGATCCATTGAAATACCTTCTCAATAAAGCAACACTTACTGGGCAACTAGCCAAATGGGTAATGATCTTGAGTGAATTTGACATCGAGTATGTGGACAGAAAAGCAATAAAAGGACAAGCCATCGCAGATCAATTAGCAGATGCTCCCATGATAGATGATGTTCCTCTAAGTTCAGAATTTATAGATGAATCCATTTTAACAATGTCACATGCAAAGCCATGGCAACTGTACTTCAACGGCTCATACACACAGCATGGGGTAGGAGCTGGCATCCTCTTTATAACTCCTCAAGGGGATTCTATACCAAAATCATACCACTGATCATTTCATTGCACTAATAATATAGCAGAATATGAGGCATTGACAACTGGATTATGGATTGCAGTTCAGTGGAAGATCCAGGAACTTCATGTTTTTGGGGACTCTCAACTTGTCATTCGTCAAGCAACTGATGATTACCAAACAAAGGATGAAAAATTAATGCCTTATAAAAAAATGGTGGATGACCTGAAACAACATTTCACAAAGATAGACTTTGAGCAGATACCAAGAGAGCAGAATCAGGCCGCAGATGCCATGGCTACAATTGCTTCACTGATCGATCTACCTCCGAATGAGACCCACTATGAGTTCTTGGTGGATAACTTGTTGGTTCCTTCATATGAAATCACTCCTACTGAGATGATATGTGTTGTCAGTCCTGAGTCCTAGTTATATGGTTCCATTTTCACATACCTTCGTGACAATACCCTACCTCTTGATCTATCCAATAACCAACGTCACACTTTCATTCGCCAATCTTCTCGATACATAATTTTAGCTGATATCCTATATTGGCGAGGTCTAGATGGCACTCTTCTTAGATGTTTAGAAAGCGATGAAGCTCAGATTGTGTTACGTGAGGTACATGAAGGGATATGTGGTCCACATGCTAGTGGTCCTACCTTAGCTAAGAAACTCATCAGGACTGGATACTACTGGCCCAATATGGAAAAAGACTTATATCAGTTTGTCAAGAAATGTAAGCAATGCCAAATTCATGGAGACCTCATCCATGCGCCAATGCAAGAACTTCAACCAATTGCGTCTCCTTGGCCCTTTTGTTAGTGGGGACTCGATCTCATAGGCAAGATTCACCCTCCTTCTTCCAATGGTCATAAATTCATTATCACTACCATAGAGTATTTCACAAAATGGATTGAAGCCATGCCTCTCACACAAGTCACTGGAAAATAGATTGCTACGTTCATCCTCAACTATATCATTTGTCAATATGGTATTCCTGTTTCCATTATCACTGATAATGGGTGTCGCTTCAAAAATTAGGATGTTCGCAAACTCTGTGACCGCTTCCATATTTCCCTTCATTTCTCCATGCCATATTACCCCTAAGGTAACAGTCAAGCTGAGGCATCTAATAAGACAATCCTTAAAATCCTAAAAAAGATAGTCGACGACACTGGCCGTAATTGGCATATCCAGCTTAATCCTGCACTTTGGGCATACCGCACAAGTATCCGCACACCTACAAGAGCTACACCCTATTCACTTGTCTACGACACTGAATCCATCTTGCCTATTGAGGTCGAGCTACCCTCTTTATGAGTCTCTTTGCAAAAAAATATTAGTGATGAAGACTATAGGGTCTCTCGCTTACAAGAACTTGAACTACTGGATGAACGAAGACAAACTGCTTTTAATCATCTCAAGGCTTACCAACAATGAATAAGTCGCAGCTACAATCACAAGGTCAAGCCTCGCACATTTGAGGTAGGTGATTTAGTTCTCAGAGAAAACCCCAAAAATCAACAAGACAAAGAGAAGAAGGGCAAGTTCGAACCAAATTGGCTTGGTCCTTACATCATTACAACAGCATATGGATCTGGAGCATATCAGCTCTCAACTACAGAAGGTGAACCTTTGGAGGATCCTATCAACAACATGCACCTTCATAGGTTCTACACATAGCTCTTTGGAATATCCTAATTCAAAAAAAAAAAATGAAAAAATTCAAAAATTTCAAAAATACAAAAATAATTATAAAACAAAAAAATCGTTACTTGGTGAAAACCTGACAAATAGGCGCCTTGTGACACACACAAAAAAAAAAACATTGAAAAATTGAAAAAAGTAAAGAGAAATAATTTTGTCCAATGGTGAAAACCACTTCGGTGGCACCCTGGGCAAGTACCATGGTGAAAACTGGGTCACCAGTGCCATGTGTAGAGACATTGCTCCTCCCTC